>NW_024081476.1:514099-854620 GCF_003009895.1 Hyaena hyaena | reverse complement strand
CCCCCCCCCCCAGAATTATGATGCTTGCATTTGGAAAAAATAATTACTTGAGTTTCAATATCCATCCATGCTATACTTTTCACAATTTTGTAAAAATTCAAGAGTACTGAGATATCATTTAAATCAAAGATTAGGAGTCCTTATAAATCCAGTTATGGAACTACGACCACAGCAAACTACAAAAACTATTCATCACCCCCAACATTCTGTCATGCTCTGGTAGTTAATTTCCTTCTCTCACATGCGCACACTGGAAACCACCGATGTGTTCTCTGTCCGTATGGTTTGGACTTCACAAGAATGTCGTAGAAATGGAATCATGTGGTATGGTAGACCTTTGCATTTTGCGTCCTTCATGGAAAAGGATGCACACATATGGCACTTCTGGAGGGCAATGTACCGTTTCCTCACCTGGGTAGTAGTCACACGGGTTATCAAATTGAAGACTTTCTGTAATTGTGTGTATACAGGGTTTATACACATATGATTAATGCTTGCTTTCATGTAATTTATCCTCTCTGCCTTTGTAATGGTGACTTATTAAATAGCAATTGTTATCCTTTCAAAGAAAGATTGGAAAAGTTAAGACAGCAGTCACCTTGGGGTGCCTGGGTGGCTCAGTTGGTTAAGCGTCCCACTTCGGCTCAGGTCATGATCTCACGGTTCGTGGGTTCGAGCCCTGCATCAGGCACTGTGCTGACAGCTAGCTCAGAGCCTGGAGGCTGCTTCAGATTCTGTATCACCCTCTCTCTCTGATCCTTCCCTGCTCACGCTCTCTCTCTCTCTCTCTCTCAGAAATAAAAAATGAAATAAAAAAATTGCTTAAGACCGCGGTCACCTCGAAAGAACTAAGGAGGAGAAGTGACTAGCATGGGGCCAGTCAAATTCCTGTCCGTGTTCTCCAGACTTGAGTGGTAGTTACCAAGGCTACAACCTTGCGGGAACACAGGGGCCCCTAGCACCCTGCAGTCACATGAATGGTGCGCACCAGGATCATGCAGGTACAATTGCCACCCTGGCAACCCCAAGGTGCGGGCCAGCCAGCTCTAGCAAACTAGCAAACACAGGCGAAGGTCTCCCCATCTTAAGGTCAGCTGAGTAGCAACCATGATTACACCCAGAGCCTTAACCACCATTGCCTTGTCAAGGTAACAGTTTAGCCGATTCCAGGAGTTAGGACGGGGACACCTAATTCCCATCTAAGTTGGGGACCTATACTGTGCTGACCACACCAGGCTCCGTCTCCAGTGCTCACCTCCTCCTACCCTTTCTTCAGAGAAAGGTTGGCTGCTGATCGTGGCGGCACTAGTGCTGGTGCTGGAGGAGGTGGAGAGAAAGCGTTCGGCCCAGGCACTGGGCAGGTAGCGGAAGGAGGCGGCATGGGGCCCAGGGCTCTGCAGGCCAGCCACAACTGCCTCCCTGGCAGGAGAGGAGGCTTGAGGGGCAAGGCAAGAGGGGCACACTAAATTAGGGCAGGGATCCCACCTCCCCCTTTGTCTTGGGACGCACATGTATTCCCTTAAGCTACGCCTCCCCATCTGCCACCTCCTTCCGCCTGGGACCTGAAGGAGCCGGGCCACAGCCGGCGATGTACACGGTTACAGCAACATTGCGGTGTGTCACTTGGTCTGAGTATGGAACACAGACCGTGTGCTCAGAGGAGGGAAGGGAGGCTGGCAAAGCTAGCCAGGGAGGATTGTGACCCTGCCCTCCCACATCCCCTTCTCTCCTTCTTCACACTGGCCACCGGGGCTCTGGGCTCCGCCCACCCCCCACCCCCACCCCCACCCCCACCCCCGGCGGGGCAGAGCCCATGCTGGACTTCTCTCCACTCACAACCGGCCCAAGTCTCCGTGGGCAGACACCCCAGCCGGAAGGTCTCTGCCAAACGCGTTCGCTCAGCGGCACGCTGTGTTACCCTTCCAAGAAGTAACCGTCGGGTCAGGGTCAGGGTCAAGGCCGGAGCCTGAGCAACCAACCCCACCTTCTCAAATGAGGGGCTTGAAGCGGAAGGATTAAGCCCCATGAATGTCCTTTCCCAGGCTGGGGTCTCTGCTTGTGCCACCCCACGTGTGACGGCGTGTCCACCTGAGCTCACTGCCACCGGCTCTTCCGGAACGGAAGGCAGGGTGAGAATGGGGGGCGGGGGGTGAGGAAAGGTGGAACCGAGCCGGCCCAGTTTTCCATGGGGAAGCCATCCGCACGGAGCCCATCCTGCCCGTGTCTCCCTTAGCTCCAGGCACAGCAGTCTCCTATGCGATCCAGCTCCTTGCTGCTAAGATGAGGTAGGTACATCCCGGCAACTGAGAGATAGCCTTCTCTCCCATTCTCGTTCCTTCGGAACACCCCGGAGGGGTCAGACCTCACAGGATCACAGAGTAGGCTCTACAGCCTCCTCTGGCAGCTCCCAACATTTTGAGCGTCTCCACACCGTGTCCTGGGATCTGGGGACGTCCGTGTCATTCCCCTCCTGTTCTAGGAATTTAACTGCAACCCCTGAAAAGCAGGCGCGACCCTTGCTTGTGCTCATGCAATGCGTTACAGGTTGTTGGGGGTTTTTTTCCTTCTTTTTTAAATATTTAAGTTTATTTATTTATCTTGAGAGCGCATGCTAGCTTGAGCCAGGGAGGGGAAGAGAGAGGGGGAGGGAAAGAATCCCAAGTAGGCTCCGTGTTGTCAGCGCTGAGCCTGATGTGGGGCCCCAACTCAGCAACCTTCAGATCGTGACCTGAGCTGAAATCCAGAGATGGACGCTTAACCGACTGAGCCACCAAGGCTCCCCGTCCCTTACAGATTCTTGACCATGGTCTCCACTCCTTTTACTTCTTGAATCCCAGATCTCTGCCTCAAAGGTGATTATCCCCGATTAACGTTATTCACCCACGCACATAGATGTACATACACAGACCACACACACACACACACCAATCTTGACTGTTCATTGTGTTGACCCCCCACCTCCCTCCCTCCCGCCCCGGCTTTCTGTGTGTAAAACACCCAGTCTCTAGGGAAAGGGGACTGGTCTGGCAGAAGCTACCCTCACCTCACGGAGACCTGGGTCCTGCCCGAGGGAAGGAAGCAACCCCCAACCCCCAGTGAGTGGCAAATGAACACCGAGTTCAGACTAAATCTCGTGTGACCAAGAGAGGCAGCCAGGGAGCCTGAGCTGGGACACAGAAAGAGCATTTCCAGGAAACCCGTGTCATGGCTTTTTGCAGGTCAAACAGCACTGGAAGGGGGACCGTGCAGGCACACCGAGACCCATCACGCACACTTGCCATGGAAACCGGCCACGTTCCAGTCAAGGGCAGTGAGAACGACCAGGCTGGAGGAGGGGCAGCGAGGGGCTTGGACGAGAAGGACGCGAGAGCTCTGACGGCTACACTGTCCACTTCCAGCTGCTGCCGGGCAGTTTGCCCCCGGTTGGCCCAGAGCCACCGCAGGCCCCATCGCCCCCACCTCCAGCCCAGAGACCAAGCTGCCCTCCGGCTCTGCACCCCACTGGGCTGTGACTTCTGCCTCCACCCTGCTACTGAACCCAGCGAGGGAGCGCCGACAGGATTGGAAACCGAGGGCCAAACGGGAGAGGAGGAGGAGGAGGCGCCAGTCCCTAGGCCAGCTGCCCTTGTGCGAGGTGGCACCAGAGGGAGGTAAGGACTCGTAGTGGGGGCTGGGCCCAGGACCGGGGAAGGGCCCCTCAACTGTGCCCTGTAACACCTGTGGAAACACAGGTGCAGGGGAGGCCACTGACGACGGAAAGCCACGGGAGCGATCCCGGACCCTCGGAAGGCAGAGCAGACAGTGGTCCCAAGGAGGGAAGGGAAGAGGGGCTGGAGCTCTGGAAGGGGTCCCGAGTCCCTGCTGGAAGGGGAGGGGTGAGGCCGGAGATGAATGGGAACCGGGAGACCCTAAAAGACGAGGGGCTTAGGAGAGAGCCTGAAGGGGGCCTGCAGGGAAAGGAGGCGGGTGCTCGCGGGCCCGGCAGGGCCCACGCTGCGCCCAGACGGCGGGACACTCAGCCGGCGTGACTGCAGGGCTCCTAGCGGAGGCGGCCCAGACTCCCTTCAAGGAGGAGGCCCAACACACGACGCCAGGGGTCCTGTTCTGGAAAAGGCTGCAAAATGGAGCAGCTCCCTGCCCTGCCCTCCCCTCCCCTGCCCTCCCCTCCCCTCCGCTTCTCCTCCCCATCCCCAGCCACCTCCCATCCCCGAGAGAGGACAGACCAGAGAACATGAGAGGTACTTTAATTTGAAACTGCTGTGAACCGGGGCGGGGAGGCGGCCAAGAACAGGGAGAGGAAGCCCAGGCTGAGGTCGAACGTCGACGGCAGGGAAGCAGCTTGGCCACAGCTCCCTGGCTCCAAAGGTACCAGCCGCTCCTCTTGTAGGAGATGCTAGGCTCAGCCTGTCAAACAGAGCAGACTCAGGGAAGGGAAGAGCGTCAGGCCAGGGCCAGCCCACGGCCCTCCTCGGCAGCCACGGCCGTGGGAAGGGGGACGGTGTGTGTAGCACTCACTTCCAAGGGTCTGGAACTGGTCAGTCAGGGACTGCAGGGCCGCTGAAACAGAGACAGGCGTAAGCAGGCGCTCCGGACTTGGGGACAGAGAAGCCCGTGCCCCTGTCCCCTTGGGGAACCGCCCGGTCCTGCAACCTGCAACCCACGCTTCCCCCCCAGCCCCCATCCAAAGAGCCCTGGGCCTGACCCACTCACCCACCAGCTGAATTAAATATGGACATGTCGTCTAAGGGAACAAAACGTTCCAGTACTTCTCAAACTCTGGGTCACCTCGGAACCATTCAGAGCTTGTCAGACAAATACACACCGTCCAAGCCATACCAAAGAGCGATTAAAGGGAAAATCAAAGAGGCATCTCTAAACGTCCAAAGAGAGAGATTCTCTGGGACTCGTGGTGGTCGGCAAAGCGTGCACCCAGGGGAGGCGATCCTTTCCCCTTTGTGCACACACCTAGCTGCACACGCACAGCAGGCTCCAGGGGCCAGGCCTGCTAGGTTCCCCTGCCCGTGGGAATCTTGTTCCCTGTGGGGCTGCCTCACCTGCAGCCCATCGCGAGTTCTGCACTGAGAGCCCCCCCCAACCCCATCCCCCCCCCACCCCCGCTGCCTCTGCCCCCTCCCCCGACCCGGCCCCAGCCACAGGCTCCTCATACCAAGTTGCTCTTTCAGGTGGTCAATTTCTCCCTGCAGCACGAGACACTAGGCCGGCAGACACGGGAGAGAGAGAAAAGCATGTTAGCATACCCTGGCCTCCTCTCTCCCCGTCCTCCCCCTCTCCTGCGGGCACCACACAGCAAGGCCCAGCGGCTAGGCCGGCACAGGACCCTCAGTGGATAGGAGGTGCCCTCCCTCTGTGGGGAGCAGAGTGGGGGCGGGGCACATATGTCAGTTGAACGGGGACGCGGGTGCCAGCACGTGGTTTGGGCCTGCGTGCGTTTCCAGGAGCCAGAGGAAGCATTACCCGAGGACAGCCCTGTGCTCCAGGTGGTTGCTGCTGCCTTTCCGGTCTTGGGAGGCGGGCAAGCCCTTCCTGGTCAGCTGAGAGGGAAAGAACACAAAATCCAGCTGAGAGGCAAAGAACACCTCCAGGTGAGGTGGAAAGGGCCTCGCAGGGTCCGACGTGAGGCAGCACCACCCTCTGCTGGCAGCAAGCTGCCCCTGCTCTGCCAGCAGCTCCATCCTTCTCCCTGGGCCTGCCTCTCCTGTCCCCCAGGGCAGCCCTTCCTGGATAGCGGTCCCGAAGGCCGGTGGCTCTGGGCCGGACTCTCCCCGAGCTGCAGCCACAGCCAGCCACTGGGACGGGCAGTGCGGCCAAACACGACTTCACGGAACAAGGCTCTGTTCTGCTGAAAGTCTACGTCAGGGGTTGCGGTTTGGGGGCGGCCACAAATCACCCTTGCCGCGCAAGCCCCATGCAGAGGATGATGTGGCTTAAGGCCGGTCCTGTCGACACCCCGTTTCCTGTGGGAGAAGCTGCCTGGGTCGACAGGCAGGGAACAAAGCTGAGCCCCCCCGCCCCCGCCCCCGCAGAGCCAGAGCCAGAGCCAGAGCCAGAGCCAGAGCCAGAGGCGGCCCCCCTGGTCCTGTCTCCCCTGCACTCCCGTGAAACCTGCGAGACTCACCCGAGGGTGCGGGCCCTCTGGGCATGACGTCTCCCTGGCTCGGGGCCAAGGGCCGTGAGCTTCCTGGAAACTGGGGGGCTCTGGTGTTGACGTCGCCACGGCTGCTTTCCCCACGATGCACCAACGGACAAGACGGCCCTGGCCTGTGTGCTGAAAGCTGCTAAAAGAAAAATGTCTCAATGATTTGGCCTTGGGATGTTTTGGGGGTGGGGGTGGGGGTGTAGTAGGTGTAAACGGGCGCTGTGGGTGTGGTTAGGGGCTGGGGTGAGGCAGGGCATAGGGAAGGGAATTCAGAGGCTGATCTGGCTAGCGCCTTCTCCCTCAGTCAGCCCCAGGCCAGGAGGCAGCGCTGAGCTAGGGAGAAGAGGGGGCCACTGAGAGGGCCCTGGCTCCCTGCAAGGAAGTCTTGGGGACCAGCTACAAAGTAGGAATTGGGAAGCCCGGGAGTCTAAAGACTGAAGCTTTGCGGTCCAAACTTTCAAGGGGCAGGGGCTCCCGGATCCAAATCAACTACCAGCCCTCCCCTCCATCCCAGCCCCCTTCCGGGCAGGGCGTGGGGGGGGGGGGAGGCAGGAAACGTGGGCAGGGTCCAGGATGGTGCCCAGCACACACGGAGCACTACCTTCATGTCTGCCCCTGTGCAAATGACCCGGTCTGACATCCCGGTGACCCGGGGGAGGAGGGTGTCCAACGGCAGCCCCTGAGGGATGGCCAGAGGGAGCGGGGGTCAAGAAGTGCTGGTCAGGGAGGGAAAGGGCGCGGGACAGAGGAGAAGCACGGCCTACTCACCTTTGGGACTGCATCTCTTTTTGAGTCATTATCTTCCCCGGCCACCACCGGCTCGGTCTTCCGAGTCCTCCTGGCCACCGATTTCTTCCCCGAGTGGGTGTGCTTGGACTGTTTGGTTCCCGCAGGGACCAAGGAATACATCTTGGACCTCCCAAGCAGCGGAACACCAGTTATTGGGGGGAAAGTGGCTGGTGCCAGTGGTGCTGCCGAGGCTCTCTGCCCCCAGGACGGGAACATTCTCCCCAGGGAAACATTTGAGGCCCCCCTTGGGGATTTCTTCTCCTGGGCCGCCTTCTTCTTAGGGGTGGCCCGGGGCAGGCCACCCGCAGCATCAGATCTTGGGTAGCTGGGCCTGTTCTCCCCCTTCCCCCAGACCACACCCTGCATTTTCCTAGAGGAGGAGATGTCCTGGTCTCCAACGGCCTGCCTCTCCACAAGCGATGTGAGCCCTCGGGGCGCGGAGGACGGGAAAGAGCCCGGCGCGCGGAGGAAACTCTCCCTGACATGGAAATTCGAGTGTCTGGTTGTGTCCCCGGGACCCTCGGGGCTGTTGGGCTTGAGTTGGCCTCCTCCTTTGGTGTAAATGCTCACCCTCATCAGCTGTATCTCACTGAACTCATTCAGTGACTCGCTGTCGGAAGGCAGCTTGCCCCGACTTTCCGCGGAGGGCCACTGGCGATCCCCCGCGGCGACGTTCGAACTGCCCTTCGTGCCTCTTTTCGGGTTCGCCCAAGCGGGGCGTCTCTCGGGCCCACCCAGGTGGAGAAGGGCAGCGTCAGGCCGCCGCGACTCTCCGCGGCTAAGGACAAGCGCTCCTCTCCCGCTCGGCCCTGCCTCGAGGCCCGCGTCCACGACGCAGCTCTCTGGGGACGGGTTTCTCCGCCCGCCCAGGCCATCCCGGTTGGTCAGCTGCTGCACGATGGCCGCCGCGGCCTCGTCCGCAAGGTGGGACGCGCCCTCCAGGGCGTCCCCCTTGTCGTCGGCCGGGGAGCCGGGGCGGCCTTCGAGGCCCCAAAGCACCGGCTCTCCCGCTTCCGTCACTTCCCCCTCGGACTCGAAACCCTCGGGGTCTGGGACCCCGCCCTCGTCATCGCTGCTGGGCGGCGGCCCCAGATCCACACCTGGTCCCGGTGGGCCCCGCGGGGCTCCGGGGCTTGCCGGGCGGACGGCGACCCGCTCCCCGCCCTCCTCCCCGAAACCCTCCCCCAAGACGGACACCTCATCGGGGGCGCTCATGCCGCGAGTGCCGGGAGAAGGTCGCCCTGGTCCCGGCGCCACAGGCAAGATGGCAGCGGCGCGAGGCGAGCGACGAGGGCTTCGGGCGACGCCGGGAATCACCACAGACGCCGCGCCAGGCCGCACGGCACCTCAAACGTCGCGCGGCTAGCACTCGCATTTGACGCCCGCGCCGCGGGCTCCTCATTGGTGCGCCTCCCGCCAACCAGCGCGCGCCCCTCGTTGGCCCGCCCCTCGAGGCCCGCCCCTCGAGGCTGTGACCAATGGGGTAGAGCGCCTTTGGTTCGCCCCGAGGCCGGTCGGGATGTTGGCCTCGAGGGGTGGCGGCCGGTTGGTGGGCGCTGTCGTCTGGGCTCTTCTGGGCCCGCCTCCTACTTTCCAGGCGGAGTCATGGCTTCTAGCCTCGGTCCGCCGGTGCACAGAGCGGGGTGTGATGGCGCCTGACTCTGGGGTTCGGGATAACGCGTCGGGACGGAGGTGAAGCACTTGGCGCAGAAAGGATTCGCCGGCCTCTGTCCCACGGCTGCGCTCAGGACCCGATAGAACAAGGGGCACGGGAAGCCCGCAGTCAGTGATCAGGGGACGGGTGGCATACTCCCCGGGGAGTATGATGTGCCTGTTCACAGGCCGCAGGGTCTCTGCCGCAACCGCTCGACCTCGGTGGGCGATTACGTTGGTCCCTGGCTGCGTGCTCAGGGAACTTTCTTGGCAGGCCGGTTTGGCGCCAAGGCTGGCCTTTGCCCCCTTCTCCCGACCCCTCTCCACTCTGAGACAATTCGAAGAAGAAATCCCAATGGTCAGTGCACACCCCAAAAGATGCTCACCATCACTAACCCTGCAGATGCGAACTAAAACCTCGAATCAATGTTCACAGCCCAGACTCGCAAGAATCAAAGAGCTGAACCATTCCGAGGGTGGGAGAGGTTCTGAGGAGACCCTTGCGTTTGCCCACTGCTGGGGTGGGGGTCGGGTGAAGGAGGGGGCGGCGGCGCAGAAGAGTCCTTTGGGAGGGTAAATTGGCAGAATCAGTGCAAACCAACTTATACAACACGTATTGCATGCCTGGCCCTGTTGTAAGCATTGCAGTTAACTAATAGTCACACATCCTCAAGACAATCCTAGGGTAGAGGTACCCATTAGTACCGCCCTCTTATGCGTGAGGAAACTGGCACTGAGAGGCTCCGCCTCTGGCCCAAGGTCATTTGGTGTGTTGGGATCTGCTGCAGGATCGAAACCTTGTAGTTTGGCTCCAGAATCCTTGCTCTGAGCGGAAAATCTTAAAAGAGAGGAGACGCCCATTCCCCCTGTGACCCAGCAAGTCCGCTGTCACCGACATCTTCTGGAGACGCTCTCGTTCCTGTAGTGGACGAGGAAGGACACGTGCATAGGAAATGTTGGCGATGGGGGAAACTGGGAACACTCTAAATTCCCATCAGTAAGGGGGAAGTGGATGCAAGCAACCAATGTTCAGTTCAGTGCATCCGGTAGACTGAACCGCGCTAGTCAAAAGGAACGCGTGAGGCCATGTTCACACATTTCAAAGCATCCTCGTGACTGAACACAGTAATTTGGAGATCACTGGAAATGGACACACATTTGTGAGTAGCAAAATTAAATGACACTTTAAAACGGAACCAGTCCTGTGTTGAGAATCACATAGGTGTAAGTACAAATACGGTGACAGTTTGGAGCATGCGCAACTAACCCCTAACTAACAGTGGTGGTGGTGGTTGGGGTGGGGCACCAGTTGACTCTCCAATTTCTCTACTGCTACCGGTTCCCAGCTTTTCTGAGCTGAGCAGTCCCAATATCTGGGGAGTGCTCCCTCCCTTGGTTTCTGTGAGGCGCTCGAGTGTTAGAATTCCCCTTGCTTGCCACGCACCCCCTACTCCAGGGGCCCTCGATTCCTTCCATACTTTCCTTCCTCTCTTTCCCACTCATAATGCTCTGTCTGGCCCTCGCCTCTCCTTCCTACATCCCACTCTGGCTGGTCGTCAGGAGGGACCTGAGGTGCCTGAACGCCTCTTGCCTGCGTGATTGCAAAGGCCGGGTTTTGCTGGGTCTGCACCTGAGAAGCCTACCGTGCTGGGAAAGGTTACAGAGCAGGGGAGATTGGGAGCGCACTCTACAGTCAGCCTCCTCAAGCACGCCTCCCACTATTCCTGCGTGTGGGTGGAAAACAGCCTCTCCCGCTTCTCCCAGTGGCTCTTAAAGTCATGCCGTGCTATCCCAGATGTGCTAAAATGGATAACCAAGGAGACAGCAGAATCTCCTCTACCCACCATCCTCCTCGGAAACAGTACCAATGGATCCACTGGAGGCCTCCATTGGCCCTCTTGCCATTTCCATTCCCTTCCTCCTTCTCCCCCTCCTCCACCGACAGAATGCCTTTACACACTTTCACCACTCTCTTCATCACTGGGGCTCTCCTACCTCCTCTTCTGTTGCGTCCTAAAGGTCTCCAGTGGTGTCCATAATCGCTGCTAACTCCCTTTCTTCAACCTCGCCATATTGGTTTTGATTTACGGTCCTCACCTGGGCTGGAGACCAGTGTCAGAGGATCCACTTGGCCTTCCTGACCATGATAGCTTCTTGCCCCCCACACAGACCAATGCCCCAACATGGGGGTTTTTGCTACAACTGCCGAGCGTATCAATCGTCAACTTGTGGACTGGAGGAGTGACCGCTGCATTGGTCCAGGGATCCAGTTGGCTTTTCATGACTGGATCTCTGTCCCCAATTCCTTTTATTACCAGCGTCTCCTAAGCCCCACTCTAACCAGGCCCCATGGTGACACTTTGGGGCTCCAGTATCATGTCACCTCAGACCCTGGATCAAATAGTCCTAGAAATGTCTGGATATTCCTTTTTCCCCAGCGCACTGTCACCTGAGAAATAGCAGTCATTCTCCGTAGGGAAGGCCGGTGGCATCATAACAGTAGGTACATACTCATCACCTTGTTTCCTGACCCTTCCTCCTCAGGACTCCTCCACCTGTTCAGTCAGTGGGGCCGGTCTCAAAATTGGCTCAGGACCAGGAACTGAGCAAAAAATTGTGACTTTTTACTGGGACGACCACCCCCTTTCTCTTGCACCCTTGCCTTTGTCTGGCTGTAGCTGCCCCCAGGGAGCCAGGCGCTCTGAACCATCCTCTCAGCTCCCTGCCGCTCTTGACTGCCCCTCTGACCTTGCCGGTTGTCTCCTGAGGTCTCTTGATTGAGAGTCACTCTCTGCCCTCTATCACATCAGAATTCCATCACTCCCATGGATGGCAAGGAGCTCAGGCCAGGACCACTTTCCTGCCATTTTCGGCATCGGCCTGCAGAGGGCAGCAACCGCTGGACTTCTCAGTGATGCTGGGGCCCCTCAGGCCAGAAGGGCCCCAGCTGGCTTTGGTGCTGGGCTCTCGCTGGCCTTGGCCTTGGTGAATGGTGGGTGCTCTCAGCCCTCCCAGGGAACGTAACCGTCAGGCCATGTGACCGGCCTCACCTTTTCTATCCTGTTCCAGCTTGCCCGCATCACTCAGCCTTGTTGTTCCTTCCTCTACCCTCTGCTAGTCCCAGGCCGGCACTTCCCCTTCTCTCCATGCGGGCCATCGCCTTCTTGGGAGCTTCTGAGAGCCACTCTGGAGGTGAGTCTACTCCATCTCCTGGAGTCCCTGCCAGTGGGTATGAGAAAGTGCCCCCACTCAGCAAAACCTGCTTATCCAGTCTTTTATTCCTGTTCTCTTGATCCAGCACCCTGAAAATCCAATCCCAGAGATATCCCCCTCCGCCCCCCCCCCCCGCTCCTGCCAGTACAGACTGGCCATTTCTTGCAACTCCCTTGGTGTATAATTTATTTATGGAGAGAAGATCAGGGCTTCCACGGGGAGGGCCACCTGTGGCTTTGGCGGGGAGCAGACTCAGTAGCATCTATCAGCACCGGGCACATGCTGGGTCTTGCTAGGGAAGTAAGGGCCACCCTGAAAGCTCTGAGACGCCAGGGGGCAGCGCCCTGGAACAAGGGAATCAAATGGTATATTAGAGCACATCTATCCAACACAGAAGATGGTAGTCACGGAGAAATGGAGGCACAAAAAGATACGAGAAATGTATAACACTCATAGCAAAATAACATCTGCAAATCTACCCATATTATGAATGCATTAATCACTTTAATCACAAGGTAGAGAGTGTCAATCCGGTAGAAGAAACGGATGGATTCAACTACCTGCTTTCGACAGGGGATATACTTCTGATAATGGCATAAGCCCACTGAGAGTGAGAGCACAGTGGACCACAGTGTGCCATCATGGCCATAATAAGCACAGGCAAAGTCGACTTTTAAGACAGACAGTGTTCCTGGAGACACAAGTGGACATTTCGTAATGACAGAAAGATCCACTGATGTGGGAGACATAACGATTTCAAACTTCTGTGCACATAGGTACAGAGCCTCAAAATATCTATGGCAGAACTTGACAAAATTGATGGGAGAATTAGACCATGCAACATTAATATCTGGGGGTTTTAATACTCTGACTGACGGACTGGACAGAAGATTTGCAAGGATACGAAGACCTGAACAGCAGCCTCTGTTAACCCCGAACTAGCTGACATCTAGAAAACACTCTGTTCCACAACAGTTGAATACACATTCTTTCCAAGCACACATAACCATTTTCTAGGCTAGAACATACCGAGGGCCATCAAACTCACCTCGGCAACTTGGAAAGGGTATAGATTGTGCAAGGGTTTGGCCCTCTGGTGGTATAGGTGTGTGAGAGACCACGATACCACCCGAAAAACCGCCTCAAGGAAAGCGATGATCTTAGGAAACAGCCAGCTCTCAGATAAGCAAGAAGATTAGGGGAACATCTGGAGCTGTTGAGGATATCGGGGTCCTCTCTGACCACTCACCACCTTCACTCTCACCTGAGGACCTTGCTTCCCATTTCCCTGAGAATATAGGGTAGGCGGCAGAAATCGTCCCTCCTTCCTCACAAGTGTTTTCCTCCATTTGGCATCACTCATATCAACATACAGTCCTGTCTTTTCCCCCATCTTAAAAAGCCCCCTTCCGATCCCACTTTCCATTCAAGCTACCCCACATCTGTCTGCTCTGCCTTACAGAAAAACCTTTAAAAAGTTGTGTGTACTCACTGTATCAAATTCCTGTCCTCCCATTCACACTTCCTCTCTTTTTCACATTTCACAAAGCATTACTGAATGCTTACCATGCGCTAGGCACTGTTCTAAGACCTGGAACACTACAACAGTGAACGCGACTAAAGGAACATACATTTCCGTCATAGACCTATCACCAGTATTTTCTAAATCTTCATATGTCTTCATTCTTTGTGCTTCGAGTGCACGTTCCCTGACCATGCCCCAGTCTTTATGGGTTACTAACGGTGCTAGGGTGCTGTATTGATCTAGAACATCCCCTTGCTAGGCCCCCAAGTGGGATCTGGTGCCTATTGGAACTCGCGTTTTTGGTTTTGTTTTTCTGTTTTTTATTTCTAGGGTACTACAATGATTCTGATAGGACACACCCTCCAGGAACTTCCTGAGAAAAGGCATATGGGAGGTGACTCCTTTTGAGACTTTGCAGAAGCAAAGTTTACCTTTATCTCAGACTTAACTGATACCTCGATATATACATTTCAGTCAGAAATTTCCCACCAAGCATTGTCCGGGCATTGGTCCACTGTTTGTTAACTTCCACTGTCAATTTTGAGAAGCCTGCCTTTATTTTGAATGCTTTATCTGTCTCAGGCCTTTTCAGGGATAAATTTGTGTATCTTTCACCACAACAGGATACAAAATAGCTTCATTACCCATGAAATATCCCTCATGATGCTCTTTTGTATTCAAACTCTTTCCCCCATCCCAGACATTTGATAACCAGGAACGTGTTTCCCATTCGTATATTTCTACCTTTTCAGAACTGTATACAAACATAATGATACAATATGTAATTGTTTGAGTCTGCCTTCTTTCCTTTAGCATAACGCCTTTGTGATTCATCCAAGTTGTGCATATATCAATTTTACTTTCCTTTATATTGACTAAGTAGCATTCCAGTGCATGGATGAAGCAGAGGCTGTGTTTCCATTCATCTCTTGAAGGACATCTTGATTTCGTTAAGTTTGGAGAGATTATGAATAAGATTGCTAGGCCCACTGATGTCCCTCCCCCTCCCCCCCTTTTCTTGGGGGGTAAACGTACACATTCACTTTCTAGGGAAAACACCCAGGAGTCGGATTGCTGCGTGTTATGGCCGTTCCCTGTTTACCCTTATAACAAACAGGCAAACTGCTTCACAGAGTGAAGCATCGATATCTGAGCTTTTCAGTTACTTCACATCCTCACCAGCACTTGGTTTAGTCAGTATGTTTTATTTTTTTAATTTTACTCATTTTTTTGTAGAGAAGTTTTGAATTTGTTTGATTGATTGATTGATTGATTTTACTGTCAACTTGGTTTCCATATAACACCCAGTGCTCATTCCAACAAGTGCCCTCCTTCATGCCCATCACCTCTTTTCCCCTCTCCCCCACCCCCATCAACCCTCAGTTTGCTCTCAGTATTGAAGAGTCTCTTATGGTTTGCCTCCCTCCCTCTCCTTAATTATTTTTTCCCCTTCCGCTTCCCCATGGTCCTCTGTTAAGTTTCTCCTGTTTCACATATGAGTGAAAACATACGGTATCTCTCCTTCTCTGCCTGACTTATTTCACTTAGCATAACACCCTCGAGTTCCATCCATGTTGCTACGAATGACCAAATTTCATTCTTTCTCATTGCCATGTAGTATTCCATTGTATAGACAAACCACATATTCTTTTTTGTTGTTTTTATTTTTTTATTAAAAAAATTTTTTACTAGCTACACAACAGATTTTAATAACAACACAATCATAAAAATAAAGTTTGGTACAGTACTTTCTGTGTGCCAGGAAGCTTTTAAGTATTTTATACATATTGAAACTCATATGGCAACCATATGAGGGAGATACTCTTATGCTCATTTTATTGTATTTTACTTTATTATTTTTAAATTAAATAAACCACATCTTCTTGATCCATTCATCCGTTGATGGACACTTAGGCTCTTTCCATGATTTGGCTATGGTTCAAAGTGCTGCTACGAACATTGGGGTACATGTGCCCCTATGCATCAGCACTCCTGTATCCCTTGGGTAAATCCTAGCAGTGCTATTGCTGGGTCATAGAGGAGTTCTGGTGTTAATTTTTTGAGGAACCTCCACACTGTTTTCCAGAGGGGCTGCACCAGCTTACATTCCCACCAACAGTGTTGGAGGGTGCCCGTTTCTCCACATCCTCGCCAGCATCTAGGGTCCTCTGGTTTGCTCATTTTCGCCACTCTGACCGGCGTGAGGTGGTATCTCAGTGTGGCTTTGATTTGTATTTCCTTGATGAGGAGGGATGCTGAGCATCGTTTCATGTGTCTGTTGGCCATCTGGAGGTCCTCTTTGGAGAAGGGTCTGTTCACGTCTTCTGCCCACTTCTTCACTGGATTGTTTGTTTTTTGGGTGTGGAGTTTGGTGAGTTCCTTATAGATTTTGGATACTAGCCCTTTTTCTGATATGTCATTTGCAACTATCTTTGCCCATTCCATCGGTTGCCTATTAGTATTGTTGACTGTTTCCTTTGCCATGCAGGAGCTTTTGATCTTGATGAGGACCCAACAGTTCATTTTTGCTCTTGATTCTCCTGCCTTTGGAGATGTTTCGAGTCAGAAATTGCTGCGTTTGAGGTCAAGGAGGTTGTTTCCTACTTTCTCCTCTAGGGTTTTGATGGTTTCCTGTCTCACATTCAGGTCCTTCATCCATTTTGAGTGTATGTTTGTGTGTGGTGTAAGAAAGTGGTTCACATTCATTCTTCTGCATGTTGCTGTCCAGTTCTCCCAGCACCATCTGTTAAAGAGGCTGTCCTTTTTCCACTGGATACTCTTTCCCGCGTTGTCAAAGATTAGTTGGCCATCCATTTGTGGGTCCAGTTCTGGGTTCTCTATTCTATTCTATTCTAGTCTATGCCATTGGCCTAGTGTCTGTTTTTGTGCCAATACCATACTGTCTTGATGACTATAGCTTTGTAGTAGAGGCTAAAGCCTGGGATGGTGATGCCTCCCGTTTTGGTTTTCTTCAATATTACTTTGGCTATTCGGGGTCTTTTGTGGTTCCATACAACTTCTAGGATAGTTTGTTCTAGTTTTGAGAAGAATGCTGGTGCAATTTTGATTGGGATTGCATTGAATGCGTAGATTGCTTTGGGTAGCATTGACATGTTAACAACATTCATTCTTCCGATCCATGAGCATGAAATGTTTTTCCACTTCTTTCTGCCTTCTTCAATTTCCTTCGTAAGTTTTCTATAGTCTTCAGCATACAGATGTTTGGTTAGGTTTATTCCTAGGTATTTTATGTTTTTTTGTGCAATTGTGAATGGGATCAGTTTCTTGATTTCTCTTTCTGTTGCATCATTATCGGTGTATAAAAATGCACCCGATTTCTGTACGTTGATTTTTTTTTTTTTTTTTTACCCTGCAACTTTGCTGAATTCATGGATCAGTTCTAGCAGAGTTTTGGTGGAGTGTGCTGGGTTTCCCATGTAGAGTATCATGTCGTCTGCGAAAAGTGAAAGTTTGACTTCATCTTTGCCATTCTGATACATTTTGTTTCCTTTTGTTGTCTGATGGCTGATGCTAGGACTTCCAGAACTATGTGAAACAATTCTGGTGAGAGTGGACATCCCTGTCGTGTTCCTGGTCTCAGGGGGAAAGCTCTCAGTTTTTCTCCATTGAGGATGATATTAGCTGTGGGCTTCTCATAAATGGCTTTTATGATGTTTAAGTACGTTCCTTCTAACCCGACTTTCTCGAGGGTCTTTATTAAGAAGGGATGCTGTATTTTGCCAAATGCTTTTTCTGCATCTATGGACAGGATCGTATGGTTTTTTATCTTTTCTTTTGTTAATGTGATGTATCACACTGATTGATTTGAGAATATTGAACCAGCCCTGTAAGCCAGGAATGAGTCCCACTGGATCATGGTGGATAATTCTTTTTATATGCCTTTGGAATCGATTTGCTGGTACTTTGTTGAGGATTTTTGCATCTGTATTCATCAAGGACATTGGCCTGTAGTACTCTTTTTTTGCTGGGTCTCTGTCTGGTTTGGGAATCAAAGTGATGCTGGCTTTGTTGAATGAGTCTTGAAGTTTTCCTTCTATTTCTTTTTTTTGGAATAGCTTGAGAAGAATGGGTATTAACTCTGATTTAAATGTCTGGTAGAATTCCCCAGGGAAGCCATCTGGCCCAGGGCTCTTATTTGTAGGGAGCTTTGTGATAACTGATTCAATTTCTTCACTACTTATGGGTCTGTTCAGATTTTCTATCTCTTCCAGTTTGAGTTTTGCTAGTGTGTGTGTGTTTAGGAATTTGTCCATTTCTTCTAGGTTGCCCAGTTTGTTGGCATATAATTTTTCATAGTGTTCACTCATAATAGCTTGTATTTCTGAGCGATGGTTGTAATAAACCCATTTTCATTCGTGATTTCGTCTATTTGGGTGCTCTCGCTTTTCTTTTTGAGAAGCCTTAGTCAGTATGTTTTAATTCAGCTATTCTAACAGGTATGCAGTGGCATCTCATTGTGGTTTTCGTTTGTAGTTTCCTAATGGATAATAACATGTTTTCATGTGCTCATCTGCTATTCGCATATCCTGTTTTGAAGTATCTGTTCAAGTTTTTTTGCCCATTTTCTTAACTAAGCTGTTCATTTCCTTATTGTTGCATTTTCAGAGTTCTTTGTATATCTGGATCATAGTTGGATAAGTAATTGACAAATATTTCTATGCGCTTTTCATTCGTTGTTGTTGTTATTTTTTACTCTCTTCACAGGGTCTTTCTCAGAATAAAGGTTTTTAATTCTGATGAAGTCATTTTAACGCTCGTTCCGTATTG
This sequence comes from Hyaena hyaena, assembly GCF_003009895.1. Lineage (NCBI taxonomy): Eukaryota > Metazoa > Chordata > Mammalia > Carnivora > Hyaenidae > Hyaena > Hyaena hyaena. Next base: position 836,495 of record NW_024081476.1, on the reverse strand, counting down.
TTTCTTACATGATTTTGGTGTTATATCTACGAAATCTTCATGTATCCCCAGGACATGAAGAAATTTTCTTATGTTTTCTTTGATAGGTATTATAGGTTTATCTTTTATATTTACATATATGATCTATTTTGAGATAAGTTTTGTAGAAGATGTGAGTTAAAGGCTCATATTCTTTTTTCTTTGTCTATGGATACCTAAGTAGCGCAATGCCACTTTTGAAAAGACTGCCTTATCCAGTGAATGTGTTTTGTACATTTGTCCAAATCAGTTGGTAGTATTTGTGTGGGTGCTTTTCTGGAGCCTCTATTCTGTTCCATTGATTTATATGTCTGTCTCCTCACTAACATCACATTGTCTTAAGTACTGTAGCATTCTATTAAGTTTTAAATTTTTTAACTTATTTTACTTTTATTTTTTTATCAGTTAATATACAATGCAATATTGGTTTCAGATGCAGAATTCAGTGAATCATTACCTATATACAACACCCACTGCTCATCACAACAAGTACCCACCTTCATACCCATCACCCATCTTGCCCATCTCCCGCCCACCTCCTTCCATCAACCCTCAGTTTGTTCTCTATCATTAAGAATCTCTTGTGGTTTGTTTCCCTTTCTTCTACTCCCCCCTCTTCCCATATGTTCATCTGTTTTGTTTCCTAAATTTCACATATGAGTGAAATCATATGGTATTTGTGTTTCTCTCATACACTGACTTATTATGCTTAGCATAATACGTTCTAGTTCCATCCACATCATTGCAAATGGCAAGATTTCATTCTTTTTCATGGCTGAGTAATATTGCATTGCATATATATATATATAGCATATATAGATCACATCTTCGTTACGCCATCATCAGTTGATGGACGTTTGGGTGCTGTCCATAGTTTGGCTATTTAGAATGCTGCTATAAATATTGGGGTGCATGTACTCCTTCGATTCTGTGTTTTTGTACCCTTGGGTAAATACCCAATAGTGCAATTGCCAGATCATAGTGTAGTTCTATTCTTTGTTGTTTGAGGGACCTCCATACTGTTGTCCAGGATAGCTGCACCAGTTTGCATTCCCATCAGCAGTGTAAGAGGGTTCCCCTTTCTCTGCATCCCCGCCGACACCTGTTGTTAATTTTAGCAGCTCTGACAGGCATGCGGTGGTATCTCATCGTGGTTTTGATTTGTATTTCCCTGATGATGGGTGATGTGGAGCATCTCTTCATGTGTCTGTGAGCCATCTGGATGTCTTCTTCGGAAAAGTGTCTGTGGTGCTGAGTTTGGTAAGTTCTTTATAGATTTTGGCTACCTCCCTTGATTACATATGTCTTTTGCAAATATCTTCCCCCGTTCTGTAGGCTGCCTTTTAGTTTTGTTGATTTTCCTTTGCTGTGCAGAAGCTTTTCATCTTGAAGACGTCCTGAAAGTTCATGGTTGCTTTTGTTTCCCTTGCCTTCAGTGATGTGTCTAATAAGGCTGAGGTCAAAGAGGTTGCTGCCTGTGTTCTCCTCTAGGATTGTGATGGTTTCCTGTCTTACATTTAGGTCTTTCATCCATTTTGAATTTGTTTTTGTGGACCGTGTAAGAAAGTGGTCCAGGTTCGTACTTCTGCACGTCGACGTCCAGTTTTCTCAACGCCATTTGTTGAAGAGACCTTTTGTCCATTGGATATTCTTTCCTGCTTTGTCGAGGGTGAGTTGACCATGTAGTTGTGGGTCTATTTCTGGGTTTTCTATTCTGTTCTGTTGATCTATGTGTCTGTTTTTCTGCCAGGAGCATACCGTCTTGATGACTATAGCTACGTAATATAGCTTGAAATCCAGAATCGTGATGCCTCCAGTTCTGTGTTTCTTTTTCAGGATTGCCTTGGCTATTTGGGGTCTTTTCTGGTTCCATACAAATTTTAGGATTGTTTGATCTAGCTCTGTGAAGAATGCTGGTGGTGTTTTGATAAGGATTGCATTAAATATGTGGATTGTTTTAGGTAGTATAGACATTTAACAATGTCATTCCAATCCATGAGCATGGAATGCCTTTCCATTTTTTTGTGTCCTCTTCAATTTCTTTCATAAGTTTTCTATAGTTTTCAGAGTACAGATCTTTTACCTCTGTAGTCAGGTTTATTCTTAGGTATCTTATTGTTTTTGGTGCAATTGTAAGTGGGATTGATTCCTTGATTTGTTTTTCTGCCGTGTGGGATTACATCAACTTTTAAAATTATTTAATTTTTTTTTGAGGGAGAGAGAGAGAGAGAGAGAGAGAAAGAGCGAGCAGACAAGTGGGGGAGGGGCAGAGAGCGAACAGACACAGAATCTGAAACAGGCTCCAGGCTCCTGTCTGTCAGCACAGCGCCCGACGCCCGACGTGGGAATAGCGAGATCATGACCTGAGTCGAAGTTGGACGCTCAACCAACTGAGCCAACCAGGAGCCCCATATTATATTAAAGTTTAAAGGCAGGTAGAGTCATTTCTCCAACTCTATTCTTTTAAAAATTGTTTTAGTGATTATAGATACTTTGTTTTTATATATAAATTGTGGAATCACTGTTGTGTGATTCCATATATAGAAAAAAATTCGCTGCTATTGAAGAGCCTAAAATTAAGGCCTCCATTAAGAGCAACCTCAGGCTGCACGTAGTCCGACTTCCTCAGACTGCTCAAGGCTAAAGCCATCCTCGGACCGCCCTCAGATCAGCTAATCAAAAAACATTCCTGTGGTCTGAGTCAAGGTTGGGAACTGTAGACAGTTATTCTGTACAAACTAGCCAATTTCTCACCGCTTGCCTGAACCCCACATGGGCCCTTTGAACTCACCTCATAATTGGTCATTTTCAAAGGATTCTCAAAAGTCATGATTGGGTCCCACCAAAAGTAATGAACACCTGACAGATACTGAATAGTCAAAGCTGTTACCATGGGTACTGTACAATTGTAATTGTTGCTTATGTGATGATGCTATACGTACAACGTGTGCACTGTAACACCCCCGTCCCGTGCCCCATAAGAACCCTACTGGCTATTGTTCGGGGCTTCACCTTGCTGCCACTACACCGGTAGGCGGGTGAGCCCCTGCTCGAGCTTGTAATAAAGACCCTTTTGTACTTGCATCGGTATCGGCTCCTTGGTGGTCTCTGGGGACTCGCGAATCGGGCACAACACTATTTTTATTATATTACATGAAATTTATAGATTAGTTTTAGTAGAATTGATATCTTTATTATGTTGTGTATTCCAATCCATTAGGATGGTATGTCTCTTTGTTTAATTACTTCTTGGATTTCTCTCACTGGCACTGTGTGGTTTTCAGAATGTAGATCTTGTATATATTTTGTTAGGTTCATCCTTAAATATTTCATGCTTTGGAAATATTGCAAATTGAAGCGGTTTCTAAACTTTTGGTTTCCATTTGAACACTTACTGTATATAGGAGTGCAATGGATTTTCGTGTATTGATGTTACAGCTGGTGATCCAACTAAACTCATTCGTTAGTTATAGGATTTTCCCCCCCCAGATTTCATGGGATTTTCTATAGTAGATAATCATGTTGTCCATGAGTAGGGGCAGTTTTATTTCTTCCTTTCCCACTGGAATGTCTTTTATTTATTTTTCAGGAAGTATTACAGTAGCTAGGATTTTCAGTATGATGTGGAATAGGAATGGTAATAAGAATGGACACCCTTGCCTTGTTCTAGATCTTAAGGGGAAGCCATTCAGTTTTTCAGTATCAAGTATGTTAGCTCTGGGTTTTATGTGGATGCCCTTTATTAGGCTGAGGAAATTCCTTTCCATTCATAGTTTGCTGAGTTTTCATCTTGCATAGATGTCAAAGGTTTTTTCTTTTTTTTTTTTTGTCAGACATTTTATTTTTTATTTTATTTTTTTACAAATAGTTTATTGTCAAATTAGTTTCCACATAACACCCAGTGCTCATCCCCACAAGTGCCCTCCTCCATGCCCCTCCCCCCTCCCCCCCACATCCATCAGTCCTCAGTTTTTGTCAGCATTCAAGAGTCTCTCATGGTTTGCCTCTCTCTCTTTCCCCCACCATTTCCGCCCTTCTTCTCCCCCTTGTTCCTCAGTTAAGTTCCTCCTAATCTTCCTATATGTGCAAACATGATATTCGTCCTTCTCTGCCTGACTTATTTCGCTCAGCATAACACCCTCAAGGTCCATCCATGTTGCTACACATGGCCAGATTTCATTGTTTCTCATTGTCAAAAGCTTTTTCTTAATGAATTTTCATGATAATGTGGCTTTTCCTTTATAAACAATTAATATAATGGCTTTAATGAATTGTTTTACAAACATTGAGCCAGCCTTGCATTCCTGGAATAAACACTACTTGTTTGAGATATATTTTTCTTTATATACATTGCTGGATTCAATTTGCTAATATTTTGTTGAGGACTTTTGTGTTTGTGTTCATGAAACTGTTCATCTGCAGTTCCTTCCTTCCTTCCTTCCTTCCTTCCTTCCTTCCTTCCGTCCTTCTTTCTTTCCTTCTTTCCTTCTTTCCTTCCTTCTTTCCTTCTTTCCTTCTTTCCTTCTTTCCTTCTTTCCTTCCTTCCTTCTTTCTTTCTTTCTTTCTTTCTTTCTTTCTTTCTTTCTTTCGTCTTTGCTTTTGGTTTCAGGGTAATGTTGGCCTCATGAAAGGTGTTGGAAACTATTCTCTCCTGCTCTGTTTTTGGAAGGAGGTCTTGTAAAATTGATGTAAATTGTTAAAATGTCGATACTACCTAAAGCAATCTACATATTCAATGCAATCCCTATCAAAATAACACCAGCATTCTTCACCGAGCTAGAACAAACAATCCTACATTTTGTACGGAACCAGAAAAGACCCTGAATAGCCAAAGGAATCTTGAAAAAGAAAACCGAAGCAGCAGGCATCACAATCCCAGACTTCAAGCTGTATTACAAAGCTGTAATCATCAAGACAGTATGGTAGTGGCACAAAAACAGACACTCAGATCAGTGGAACAGAATAGAGAGCCCAGAAATGGACCCATAAACATATGGCCAAGTTATCTTTGACAAAGCAGGAAAGAATATCCAGGGGATATACCCAGTCTCTTCAGTAAATGGTGCTGGGAAAAATGGACAGCGACATGCAGAAAAATGAACATGGACCAGTTTCTTACACCATACCCAAAAATAAACTCAGAGTGGATGAAAGACTTAAATGTAAGACAGGAAGCCATCAAAATCCTTGAGGAGAAAGCAGGCTAAAGCCTCTTTGACCTCAGCCACAGTACCTTCTTACTCAACACGTCTCTGGAGGCAAGGGAAACAAAAGCAAAAATGAACTATTGGGACCTCATCAGAATAAAAAGCTTCTGCACAGTGAAGGAAATAATCAGCAAAGCTAAAAGGCAACCAATGGAATGGGAGAATATATTTGCAAATGACATATCAGATAAAGGGTTAGTATCCAAACTCTATAAAGAACTTATCAAACTCAACACCCCCCAAAAAAAATTCAGTGAAGAAATGGGCATAAGACGTGAATAGACACTTCTCCAAAGAAGACATCTCCCGATGGCCAACCGACACGTGAAAACATGCTCAACGTTACTAATCATTAGGGAAATACAAATCAAAATCACAGAGAGATACCACTTCACACCTGTCAGAATGACTAACATTAACAACTCAGGCAACAACAGATGCTGGCAAGGACGTGGAGAAAGAGAATCTCTTTTGCACCGCTGGTGGGAGTGCAAACTGGTGCAGCCACTCTGGAAAACACTATAGAGGTTCCTCAAAAAATTAAAAATAGAACTACCCTGTGACCCAGCAATTGCACTGCTAGGTATTTATCCAAGGGATATAGGTGTGCTATTTCAAAGGGGCACATGCACCCCAATGTTTATTGCAGAACTATCGACAATAGCTGAAGTATGGAAAGAGCCCAGATGTCCATCGACAGATGAATGCATAAAGAAGATGTGGCGTATATTAACACACACAATGGAGTATTAATTGGCAATAAAAAAGACAGAAAGATTGCCGTTTGTAACTATGGGAATGGAACTAGAGGGTATTATGTTAAGGGAAATTAGTCAGTCAGAGAAAGACAAATATCATACGACTTCATTCATATGAGGAATTTAAGATACAAAACCAATGAAAATAAGGGAAAGGAAGCAAAATCAATATAAAAACTCGTAGGGGGACAACACATAAGAGACTCTTGAATATGGAGAATAAATAGAGGGTTGCTGGAGGTGTTGTGGGGGGAGGATGGGCTAAGTGGGTAAGGGGCATTAAGGAATCTACTCTTGAAATCATTTTTGCACTATATCCTAACTAGGTTGGATATAAATTTAAAAATTAACTAATTAATTAATTAATTAATTAATGAAAACCAGTTGTGTTTCTATACCAGCAATGAAAAATCGAAAAGAGAAATTAAGAAAACAATTCCGTTTACAATAGCATACAATAGAATAAAATACCTAGGAATAAATTAACAAAGAAGATTAAATAGGTATACACTGAGAACTATTAAACATTCCTGAAATAAATTAACTATGACCCAAAGAAAATGGAAACATGTCCCATATTCATGGATTGGCAGACTTAATATTGTTTAGATGCCAGTACGATCTAAAGCAATCTACAGATTGAATGCAATCTCTATCTAAATTCCAATGACTTCTGTAGAAATGTAGAAATGGAAAAGCCAATCCTCAAATTCATATGGAATTGCCAAGGACTCCAAATTACCAAAACAATCTTTAAAAGGAAATAAAGTTGGAGGATTCAGTTACTTATTCGAAAGTTTATTACAAACCTATAGTAATTAAAGCAATGTAATCCCGGCATAAAGACAGACATATAGATACCTGGCAGGGGAGATACCAAGATCACGAAGGTGGTTTTCCCAGGGGCCAGGCTTATCCATTGCACTTCGGATGTGCTAACCCCTGCGATTTCCTCAAATGTGGGAAACTCGACTGCATAATTTGTGGTAGTGGGTGACTGCATTTGTGCTTTCCGTAAAAAAAAAAAAAAAAGATAGATATATAGATAAATACACTTGATCTTAGCCAAAAGGCCGAGAAGCGATGATATACAGATAAATAGAATAGAATTGAGAGTCCACATAAATACAGAAATACCTATGATCAGTTGATTTTCAACAAGGGTCTCAAGACTGTTCAGTGGGGGAAAGAAGACTCTTTAACAGATGGAAATGGGAAAACTAGATATTCACATGCAAAAGAATGAAGTTTGACTCCTACCTCATAGCATATTCAAAAATTAACTCCAGATGGATCAAAGACCTAAAGGTAAGTACTAAAACCATAAAACTCTTAGAGGAAAACATAACAATCAATTTTCATGATCTTACATTTGGCAATATATTCTTAGGTATGGTATCTAAAACTTGGGCAACAAAAGGAAAAATAAAATGGACATGACCAAAATTAAAATTCTTGAGCATCAAAGAACATTACTAAGAAAATGAAAAGAAAATCTATAGATTGAGAGAAAATATTAGCAAATCTTGTATCTGATAAGGGTTTAATATCCAGAGTATATTTTAAAAAAAAAAAAACCTCCGAAACTCAACAATGAAAAGAGAATCCTATTAAAAATGGACAAAGCAAATTAAAAAAAAAAAAAACATTTTCCAAAGGAGATATACAAATAGCCAGTAAATACATGAAAAGATGCTCAAAATTGTTAGTCATTAGTGAAATACAAATAAAAATCACAGTGAGATCCCACTTCACACCTACCAGGATGCTTATCACAGAAAAAACAAACAGAAAATAAGAGTTGGCAAGGATAGAAGAAATTACACCCTCATATGTTGTTGGTGGGAATGTAAAATAGTGTAGCTGCTGTGAAAAGCAGTTTAGTTAGTTCCTTAAAAGGTAAATCATAGAGTTTCAAAGCAATTCCACTTTTTGGTATATATACAAAATAATTGAAAAAAAGTACCAAACAGATACTCTCGCACCAATGTTCATTGCAGGATTATTCGCAATAGACAAAAGGTGGAAACAACTCAGTGTCCATCAACAGATGAACAGATAAACACAATGTGATATATAATGCAATGGAGGATTGTTCAGCTGATAAAAGAAATGGAGTTTTGACACATGATACAAGATGGATACACCTCGAAAACATTCTGCTAAGAAGCCAGATACATGAAGACAAATACTGTATGATTCCACTTATCTGAAAAATCCAAAATTGACAAAGTCACATGGACAAGAAAGTAAATTAGAGGTTACCTGGGACTTGGGCACGGTGGAAATAAGGAGTTACTGCTTAATGGGTACAGGGTTTTTGTTTTAGGTGATGAAAAAGTTTCGGAAACAGATAGTGGTAATGGTTGCACAATATTGTGGATATTAATGCCAGTGAATTGTACATCTAAAATTTTTAAAATAATAAATATTATGCCATACGTGTCTTATTCCAAAAACTAATTCCAAAAAGTGGTCAGTTAACCCAAGAGAAAAAGGTAGAGTTTGGAAAAAAAACAAAGAAAAGACATAACAAACTGAAATCAGCTAGCAAGATGATAGATTTTATTTCGAACATACCAATAAGCACGTAAATGTGGATGATCTACAAATACCATTTGAACGACAGAGATTGTCAGACTGGATTCAAAAGCACAACCCGGGGTGCCTGGGTGGCTAAGTCAGTTAAGTCCAACTTTGGCTCAGGTCATGATCTCACAGCTCGTGAGTTCAAGCCCCATGTCGGGTTCTGTGCCGACGGCTCAGAGCTTAGAGGCTGCTTCAGATTCTATGTCTGCCTCTCTCTCTGTCTGCCCTCCCACTTGCATTCTGTCTCTCTCTCTCTCTCTTGAACAAAATAAAACTTAAAAAAGAAACCACGACCCAACTACATTCTGACTACAAGAAACCCATTTGAAATACAAAGAAATAAATCAAAAGTAAAATGGGAGGAAGATATACCATACAGGTATTATCTAAAGTTGACTTTAGCTATGCTAATTTCAGACAAAGCCAAGTTCAGAGCAATGAATATTTTCAGGGGTAGAAAGGGACATTGCATAATAATAAAGGTATCAATTTTTGAGAAGATATATCTATCCTAAATATGGATGTACTTAACAAGAGAGCTTCAAAATTTATGAGGCAAAAACCAAACTTAAAGGAGAAAAAGAGAAATGCACCGTTATAGTTGGAGATTCCAACATACTTCTATCAATAATTGAAACAATGAGTAGACAGAAAAGCAGTGAAGATATAGATAACATGAAGAACACTATCAACCAACTTGACCCCCCTGACATTTATGGAATACTTCAGCCAACATAATACAGATCTTAAGTGAACATGGAACAATCACAAAGTTAGACTATATTTTGGCCCATAAGCAACATTTGGCAAATTTGAAATAGAAATCATACAAATCAGACCATATTGGAATTAAACTAGAAATTATTATGAGAAAGATATCTGGGAAATCTCCAGATTTTTGGAGCTTGAAAAGTATACTTCTTTAATGTTTTTTTTTTTTTTTAATTTCCAGGAGAGAGAGAGAGAGAGACAGCGTGAGCAGGGGAGGGTCAGAGAGAGAGGGAGACACAGACTCTGAAACAGGCTCCAGGCTCTGAGCTGGCAGTCAGCACAGAGCCCGACGTGGGGCTCGAACCCACGAACCGCGAGATCATGACCTAAGCGAAAGTCGGACGCTTAACCGACTAAGCCACCCAGGCGCCCCTTGAAAAGTATACTTCTGAATAACCCAGGGGTCAGAGGAAATTCTCAAAGCAAATTTAATAATATTTTTAATTAAATACAAATGGAAAGAAAACATAATGAGATTTGTGGGATGTAGCAAAAGCAGTGCTTAGCAGGAAATTTATAGCTTTAAATATTTATTAGGAAAGAAAATCTCAAATCATTAATTGAGAGCACATGTAGAGGAATTAATATAATGATTGAGCATTAAATTTAAGCTGGGAAGTGAGGACATGAAGGGAAGCTGGAGTAGCAGGTTTACTGAGGGGGCCCAAAGTATTGTTAGGGTGGATGAACAATAAACATGAGTTAGAAAGGAGGAAGTGTTACTAGAAAAGTGGGATGCTTGAAGTTGAGAAAAGGGAGGAATAGTTTGTTTTGTTTTGTTTTGTTTTGTTTTGTGGTAGTAATTATAAGGTCAGTGGTATGGCTATGTGGGTTAGTACGTTAGTGGGTAAAATAGGGTGGGGGGCAAGATATTTAGGGGAGAAAAGGTCAAGGAACTGAGAGGCCAGATTATCATGCAGATCATCTATATGCATACTGAAATGACCCAGAATTATGACAGCAATAGCATTGCAGGGAGTAACAGTGAACTGGGTGCTAAAATCTTCAAGGAAGCAGTGTGAGTGATCCAGGGGTCAGTGGTTGCCCTGAGGACAGACAGTGAGTGATTTGATCTGAGGATCTGAGACTCAAAGCTGGAGATTGTTATTGAGGAGGGAGGAGAATGTCCTGGAAGTGACAAGGAGGGCACCTTAGACACTTCCGGTCCTTGTGGTGCTAGAGGAGTGGGAGAGAAGGCAGCACCATTTAAAGAGGGTTTCAGGGACACTAAGGACCTTGGAGTTTAATTTCAGTTGAGGGAGAAGATGAAGGGAATATACAGAGACGCAGTTGTGGACATAGGGGAATTGATGATAGCTGTCCATGCATTCTACAAAGCATAGTAGGAAAGGGTTTTAGAAGTTGGGGAGGAGGGATATGGAGTCCTGAAAGCAATATGCAGAGCTGTCAGACTGCATGCAAAGAGAGGAATGAGTCTAGGGAGTCTTAGGGTGACTGACATAAATAGATAAAAGCCATGTTAAGGTTATTTATTTATGATGGTTTCAAGATGAATAGTAATGGTCAGGCCCTGGGAGTGAGAGGTGGTGGGTCTGTATCAGTCACGGTTCAGTCAGAGAAGCAGAACCAATAGGATGTATATACATACATATACATATACATATACATATACATATACATATACATATACATATATATGTTTATGTGATTGTGATATATACAATTGAAACTTAAACACATGCTTGAACTGCATGGGTCTACTTATACACAAATTTTTTTCAACAAATACAGCACAGTACTGTAAATATAGTTTCTTTTCCTTACGATTTTCTTTTTCTTAAATGTTTATTATTATTTTTGAGAGAGAGACAGAGATAGAGACAGAGAGAGAGAGACAGAGAGAGACAGAGACAGAGCATGAGCAGGGGAGGGACAAGAGAGGGAGACACAGAATCCCAAACAGGCTCCAGGCTCTGAGCTGTCAGCACAGAACCTGATGTGGGGCTCGAACTCATGAACCATGAGATCATGACCTGAGCCGAAGTTGGATGCTTAATCTGCTGAGCCACCCAGGTGCCCCTCCTTATGATTTTTTTAAAATAACATTTTCTTTTTCTAGCTTCCTTTGTTATACAAAGACAATACATAATACATATAACATACAAAGTATGTTTTAATCAACTATTTATATTATTGTTAAGCCTTCTAATAAATAGTTGTTAAGTTTTTGGGGAGTCAAGAGTTATACACAGATTTTCTTTTTTTAATGTTTATTTATTTTTGAGAGAGAGATGTAGAGAGAGAAAGGGAGACAGAGGATCTGAGGCAGGCTCTGCTCTCTCAGCACAGACCCCAATGTGGGACTCGAACTCATGAGCCATAAAATCATGACCTGAGCTGAAGTCTGATGCTTAGCTGATGAGCCACCTGGGCACTCCTACATGGATTTTCAACTGCATGGTGGGGAGCATCAGAGCCCCTATCTCCTGCATTGTTTAAGGGCCAACTGTACCTTGTCTGGAATGTATGATCTTGCGATTGCATAGCAATTGGATAGCCATTTTTTTTTTTTTACAAATAGTTTATTGTCAAATTAGTTTCCACATAACACTCAGTGCTCATTCCCACAAGTGTCCTCCTCCATGCCCCTCCCCCCCTCCCCCCCACATCCATCAGTCCTCAGTTTTTGTCAGCATTCAAGAGTCTCTCATGGTTTGCCTCTCTCCCTTTCCCCCACCATTTCCGCCCTTCTTCTCCCCCTTGTTCCTCCGTCAAGTTCCTCCTAATCCTCCTATACGTGCAAACATATGATATTTGTCCTTCTCTGCCTGACTTATTTCGCTCAGCATAACACCCTCAAGGTCCATCCATGTTGCTACACATGGCCAGATTTCATTGTTTCTCATTGCCATGTAGTATTCCATGGTATAGATAAACCACATCTTCTTGATCCATTCATCTGTTGATGGACACTTAGGCTCTTTCCATGTTTTAGCTATTGTGGAGAGTGCTGCTATGAACATTGGGGTACATGTGCTCCTATGCCTCAGCATTTCTGTATCCCTTGGGTAAATTCCTAGCAGTGCTATTGCTGGGTCATAAGGGAGTTCTATTGTTAGTTTCCTGAGGAACCTCCACACTGTTTTCCAGAGGGGCTGTACCAGTTTACATTCCCACCAACAGTGTAGGAGGGTGCCCGTTTCTCCACATCCTCGCCAGCATCTAGAGTTCTCTGATTTGCTCATTTTAGCCACTCTGACTGGCGTGAGGTGGTATCTCAGTGTGGTTTTGATTTGTATTTCCCTGATGAGGAGGGATGCTGAGCATCGTTTCATGTGTCTGTTGGCCATCTGGATGTCCTCTTTGGAGAAGTGTCTGTTCATGTCTTCTGCCCATTTCTTCACTGGGTTGTTTGTTTTTCGGGCGTGTAGTTTGGTGAGTTCCTTATAGATTCTGGATATTAACCCTTTATCTGATATGTCATTTGCAACTATCTTTTCCCATTCCGTTGGTTGCCTATTAATTTTCTGGGTTGTTTCCTTGGCTGTGCAGAAGCTTTTAATCTTGATGAGGTCCCAACAGTTTATTTTTGCTCTTGATTCCCTTGCTTTTGGGGATGTGTCAAGTAAGAAGTTGCTGCGGTGGAGGTCAAGGAGGTTGTTTCCTGCTTTCTCCTCTAGGGTGTTGATAGTTTCCTGTCTCACGTTCAGGTCCTTTATCCATTTTGAGTTGATTTTTGTGCATGGTGTGAGAAAATGATCTAGTTTCATTCTTCTGCATGTTGCTGTCCAGTTCTCCCAACACCATCTGTTAAAAAGGCTGTCTTTTTTCCATTGGATATTCTTTCCTGCTTTGTCAAAGATCAGTTGGCTGTATACTTTTGGGTCCACTTCTGAGTTCTCAATTCTGTTCCATTGGTCTATGTGTCTGTTTTTGTGCCAATACCATACTGTCTTGAGGATGACAGCTTTGTAGTAGAGGCTAAAGTCTGGGATGGTGATCCCTCCCATTTTGGTTTTATTTTTCAGTATTACTTTGGCTATTCGGGGTCTTTTGTGGTTCCATACAAATTTTTGGATAGTTTGTTCTAGTTTTGAGAAGTATGCTGGTGCCATTTTGATTGGAATTGCATTGAATGTGTAGAGTGCTTTAGGTAGTAATGACATCTTAACTATATTTATTCTTCTGGATAGCCATTTTTAATGTAAATATGGAAACTCACCTGGGATGTTTGGAGACTATTCTCTAGGTAACTCCAGGAACTGGGCTTTCTAAGAAGTTGAGCAAATGTCCATTTTGATTCCTCAAAGTGATGATTCTGGGCTAGATAGTTAGCAGTAGTACACTTGTACTTATTCAAGATACAGCTGAGATGGCTGGGAAGTGGAGCAACCCATACAAAAGAAGCAGATGAGGGCTGCCACTTGTTATTGCCACGAGTTTGTAATCCAGTTGAATCCAATAAATCACTTCCTTATGTATTGGCTGACAAAAGGTTTGATAAAGAAGTTGAGCCCTCTGAATGTCAGGAAGCGTTTGATAAATTAAAAGGCAATTGGCTAAGAGGCAAGATTTAGACAATTCATGATTATAATATATTCTTTGTAAGTACAGAAACTCCGCTGCAAGGGCGGGAGGCTATGTCGCCTCAGAATGGAGAAGGGAGAAAAAAAATGTACCTCCCTTTTAATAGTCAGGAAATCACTATTTATACCCTTCCTCTGTGCCAAGTGGTACAGAGGATATGTACACTCTCTCATGTAATCCTCAGAACAATCGTACAAAGTAAATATTTAATAACCACAATGGCATCGGCCCTGATCAACCAGAATGGATGCCTTAGGGGTGCCTGGGTAGCTCAGTCGGTTAAGCATCCAACTTTGGCTCAGGTCATGATCCCTGATCTCGCGCTTTGTGAGTTCAAGCCCCGCGTTGGGCTCTGTGCTGACAGTTCAGAGCTTGGAACCTGCTTCAGAGTCTATGATTCCCACTTTCTCAGCCCCTCCCCCACTCGTACACTGTCTCTGTCTCTCAAAAGTTAAATAAATGTTAAAAAGAAAGAATGGATGCGTTTAGACAACCAGTATGGCCATACTCATTCACATCGATTGAATATTGGCCTTGTCTATTTTATGGACGAGGAAATTGAGGCACAGAGGGTATTAAGTAACTTGCCAAGACACACAGCTGCGGAGCTGGGGATTTGAACTCAGATCAGTGGGTCTCCAAAGCCTGCATTTGGCTGTGACCACTACGCTGTGCTGCACAGCTTCCTACTAAAGAGGGAAGGAGGACCACATGTCTAACCATATTTGGATGCCTGATAATGCTGACATGTTACTTATTCAGGTTCCCTAATTAATCCAAAGACCTGGCCTGTGTAACAACTCCCAATTTAATGTTGTAGAGATGGACACGGCTATTACCTAATCTAGACTTAATAGCGTACACAGAGAAGACATGTCATCATGTGATGGACACAGCATATCCTGGAGAGATTAAGGACTCTTCCTTACTGCTTCAGGATTTTGTGGGGAGACAGGAATTTGTAGGGGAGGGGTGGTGGTTGTTAGGTCAGGAGTAGGATAGTCAGGGAGTGTCCCAATGTGATTTCTCCTGAGCAAAGCAAGCATGTTAGAATAAAATTACCCATTGAATGCAGCAACATCTGAATGTTCCTAATTATAGTCTCATCCAGACAAGATAGGGAGGGAGTGATGGAAAACAGGATAGTGGGGTAAGGGGTGGTGGACTGGTGGTTTGGGGGGAACCCACATACAACATGAGGATAAGAGGCTGAAAAAGAATGTGTTCGTGTTCTGCTGAAATCCCCTGTAGTTTCTTTCAAAATACCACAAATCTTTTCTCGCAGTTTCAGCCTGGGCTCAGAGTCAGGGCCAAAGTTCAAACAACATCAAAGTTTATTTTTGAAATAAAGGTTTATTTCCTCATGGAATTCTTGAAGGGTTTGCCCTGCATGTGTGTGAAGCATTGAGTCTGGGCTGAAAGGAATTTATTTTAGGACCTTGAGCCATCTTCAGCTTACTCGCCTATTGCCCTAGGAGGTGATTGATGGCTGTGTAAGTTTCCAGTCCGCCCCTGGAGGCCCAGCTCTGGCGCACAGGCCTCCCCACTCTGAAGGCTGCCTCAAGGGCAGAGGCCTGCTCTCTCCTCTCAAATCTTGAGGCGTTGATCCCCGTCCGGCTCCCACTCTTTTCAGAGTATGGCACTGATTAGCGCAAGTTTTGTTGATTGCATCATGGGATCTCTTCAGATTGAAAAGCTAAAAGCTGCCAGTTTGTTTTCTTAGCGCTTTACTTAAGAGATAGTTTTCTTGTGTTCTTAACTACGGAGACAAGCATTGATACAAAAAATGTAAATGACATTAAAAAAAAAAAAGAGTCAACTTGGTATTTGCCAATTCTGGTCAGTATCTCTTGGTACAGACACTTAGCACCAGGGAACAAGACGATGTTAAAGTTGGGACTTAGGAGCAACCTTTTTATCTCCTATTGGCTGTATATATATATATATAATATATATATATTATATATATATATATTTTCATTCATAAAGAAAGCATCTGCACTGAGTCTCGTGGCAAGAGGGTACTGGGAGTGGAATGTATATTCTTACAACTTTAATAAAGCAATTGCTTGACTGGGGCACGTGGGTGGCTCAGTCCGTTAAAGTGTCTGCCTCTTGATTTTGGCTCAGGTCATGATCTCATGGTTCGTGGGATTGAGCCCTGCATCAGCCTCTGCACTGACAGTGTGAAGCCTACTTGGGATTCTCTCTCTTTCACTCTCTCTTTCTGCCCCTTCCCTGCTCATGTGCACGTGCTCTCTCTCTCTCTCAAAATAAGTAAACATTTTTAAAAAACACAACAATTGCTTGACTATAGAGGAATGTCAGGGAGAAAACTGACATTGCTGCTTGGCTTCCAAGTGCTACCATTTGTGGAAATTTGAGAGGTAGCAACATGGGGGCACCTTTCTTGTTTCTCATCCTGAAATAAGACTGAGGGCTTTACTGGGAAACTGGGTAGATTGCATGTTTGCTCATGACGTAAGTAATCCTATGTTACTTATTTATGCCGTCAAATCCAGTTTTTATTGAAATTCTAGGTTCTTAACAGCAGCTAGTTAGTTAGGCAGGACAGAAGGTGGGAAGGAGAGCAGCGGCCTTGCTGGTTACGGTGGCCAACTTTCCTATTTCCCTCCTACCTCTCTGGCCACTCTTTCTCAGTCACTGCCTCTAGGCCAGACCCACCTCCAGTTCCACAGGTGGGCCCAGCTTAGGTTCAGTTTGGAACTCTGAGCACAGCAGGTGAGCTGCTCTAGGTTTGGAGTCTGGGTGTTGGTGGATGGGTAGGAAGCATCCAGCATTTTCAGGTCTGGCTTGGTTGTTAGGGGCTTCTCCTTTCTCCCCTCTGCACCTTCCCTCTATCTCCCTCTGAATGTGCAGTGCCTTGGTTTATAGGCAAATTGAAGCAAATTTTGAGTTTACAGAGCACTTTCTGACTACTTGGCCCTGGGGCTGTGTGTGCAGGTGGGACATAGGAGTCTTGCCCTCCTCATTTGCCTCTTCCCGTGGCTTACAGATAAAAGTTCTCAAGCATCTCCTTGCCCACATCAGGCAGTGTTCTGCTCCAGAATCCACAATGGCTCTCTACCAATCCTTATGCCAAGTTAAGTCCTTTAGTAAAGCCCTTCATATTGGGCTCTTTCTATAATCCAGCTTCATTTATTCATTCATGAGTATACATTTTCTGAGTACTACTGTGTGCCGGTCGCTGGGCTTGGCACTGGGCATACAGAAATGAGTGAGACCAACAAGGTTTCTGCCTTCATGGAGCAAACAGTCTAATGGGAGAAGACGATATTATTATTATTTAAAATTTTATTAAGTTTATTTATTTATTGGGGGGGGGCAGAGGGGGGGGAGGGAAGAGAAAGAATCCCAAGCAGGCTCTGTGCCATCAGTGTGGAGTCCGACGCAGGGCTCGAACCCATGAACTGTGAGACCATGACATGAGCCGAAATCAAGAGTCAGATGCTTAACTGACTGAGCCACCCACGTGCCTCCACGGTATTATTACTGTTAAACAAGGATGATTATGCCAATGCTGTGCTGGAGGGTGATGTGGAAGTATGGGACAGGACCCTTCGTCTTAGCTGCTGACCTGCCCTGTACAGCATGGTTGGAATGTGGCACTTCTAGCACCCCGACTCTCCCTCCACAGACCAGAGCCAGGCCCCTTGCTCCTTCCCCAGAGGCTCTCTACATAAAGGCCTGCCTTTTGCTCAAGGTCTTAGCTTTCTTGTTGTGAAGAGACTGGAGATAAGAAGGAAGGTGAAAACTTATAGTCCCTTGACTTCTTCCAACAGTACATGCAGTCCAGCTCTGGTCCTGGGAAGGGAGGAGGGGCTCTGTTCTGAGGTGGCCCCATTGCAAGTCCTTGATGTTTCCTTGATGAAAGCCAGGGCCAGCACACTGAAGAGGCTGGAGTGAACAGACTTGGCTGGGGGGAAGGGTGTGAGGCCAATGCTGATTTGCTTAGAGTCGAGCTTGTTATTATAGAGCCCTGAAAGACTCATCGGCTTCAGGAATCAAAGTCGTGAGGTCGGCTCAGACACCAGGCCCGGCCCAGGCCTGCCACCCTCAGGCAACAAAGCTCTGCCCACACAGTCTCTTTCAATCTGCTCGTACCTCATTTCTTTTTCTCTCTAACAAAGATCAGTCTAAACAGCCCATAGGTCAAGGAAAAGTATCTCTGGAGAGTCCAGCCAAGTCCCTACTTCCTGCCAGTCACTCCTTTGGCTCAGGTTTGAGTTCACCAAACACAGGATTTTGGGTCCTCATTCTGCAATTGGATTTCACAGTTCAGAAAAGGAGTTGTCTTTTGCCCATTTGTTTCTTATTTTAATAGAACCAACTTTTTTAGGATCCATGTTCCACTTTACTGAACAAGGAACAGATATTTGCTGAAAAGCGTAATCAGATAACTCTTAACTAGTTGTAAGGCCTTCTTGAACTGCCTTAGGGACAATTTTGTAAAGGAATGAATGAACAGGCCACACTCAGGATCACAAATTAGCGCAGACACACATAGTCTGTTCAAGGTGTTTTATTAATAGATTATAAGGGACTGTAAGGATCGGATCACTTTTAGGAGGAAAGGTATGAGAAGTACTAGAAGGAAGAAATGGAACTACACTAAGGTCAAAGTGGTTTAGGGGAGCTCAGTGTGTTGAAAATAAGCGCTCCCCAAGTGCACAGGAACACACACACACACACACACACACACACACACACACACTCAGGCACTCTGGTTTTCTGAGGAAGTCAGTGTCTCCCTCTTCTAACTTCTACAATGGAGAGAAGTCGGGACGTGACTACAGGGTTTCCCACACTGAAAACATATGCCAGCCTGTTTTGCGGGCATCTCAGGAACCCAGTGCTGCCAGAGCTAGAGGTGGCTCTGGACTCTTTTTGCATAACATATGGAGCAGCGTCCCTCCATCTTAACTGCATCTATTGTTCCAGAGAACGGGTTTGTATTCATTCATTCATTCATTCATTCCAGGGTCTTTACAGCAGTCCAGGCACTCTGAGGGGACCGGGAGACACTGCCCTTCTGAGCAGTCCAGTAAGATAATTGGTTCTTTCCTCCTCTTTTCCAAGCTCCTGAGCGCTAGAAGGCTGTACTCACAGCTTAGTCTAGCCCGTGCGTGGCACCGAGCATATGTTTGGGAAAGGAAAGCTACGTGAATGAAATCAGACTATTCGGTGGGTCTCCACCGGTTACTTGCTGGTGTGGGAGCGGGTGCGCTTGAATTTTTAGTATTTATGAAGAGAAAGTTTAAGTTAAAGACACAAAGCAGAACACAACTTTAACCATCAGTACTGGGGCTCGAGCTCCACAGGAGGACACGGGCACACATAATGTACCGAATATCACAACCCCCTCCAACCCCCGCCTCGCGCAGACATTCCTTCTTTCACGCTCCAGCTCGCTCTTTTTACTCCTACTTCCCTTTCCCTCCTCTCCCGGATCAAGCGTTAATCTGCGAATCTCTGACCGCAAAATAAAAAAAAAAAAAAAAAAAAGGTGGGTGGGGGGATCCCGAAGTAGGGAGGAGGAGGTGGAGAGAGGCGGGGAGGAGGAGGAGGAGCCCAGTGAACCCGAGTCAGAGGGACTGGTAGCTCCGGCGAGTGTGCAGCCCCGGGGGGAGCGGCGCTCCAGGCTGGGAACCCGTCAGCCCGCCCACCCGCCCGGCGTCTTCGGCGCCCGCCCGCTCTCGGGCCCGCGCCCAGGGCCTGCTACGCCCGGAGCTGGGGCCGCCGCTCAGGGGCGCTCGGGCCAGGGGCGCCGCTCCGGGTGAGCCCGCCGCGCCACCAGGCTGGTTCCCCGCGCCCGCGCCCAGGATGCCGTTCTACAGGCGCACGGTGGTGCCACAGCGCCTGTGTCCGCGCAACCCGCCGCAGCCGCTCACCGAGCTCCGCGACGTGAGCCACCTGGCCGCGCTCAGCCTGCTCCGGCAGCTCGCCGACCTCTGTGGCCACTCGCTGGCTCTGCTTGAGGACCTCGAGGGACACCTGCTGGCCCTGGGGCGCCGCACCGACAGCCTGTTCCGGCGCACCGTGCGCCTCCGCCGCCGCCTTCCCTGCCGCCTGCTCGGCCCGGAGGACGACGAGGAAGAGCTAGGTAAACCGCGCCCGGGAGCCTCACGGCCCCGCGTCTGCCCCGCCTCTGGGGGCGCCAGTGGTCTCCTGCTCTGCGCCCACCCCCTCCCGGGCCCTCCGGGCCCCTCCTCCTCCCTTCCTTCCCTTCCCCTCCGGGAGTGAGGGGATCCCCTTTCCCGGACTCCCCACCCGCCACTCTCCCTCTGGAACTTCCTGCTCCGGGACCTGGCCGCGCCGTCCTGAGTGGCCCTGTGCTCTCGGGGCTCCCGGCCCTGGGGTGCGCGGCCACCTTCTGGGGATCTGGGGGAGGAAGGCGCGGCGACCTGTGGGGTTCCTGGGAGCCACTGGGTCCGGGACGGCTTCAGCGCCGTCCCCAGGCCAGAGGCGTCCGCGTCTTCGCGGCGTCGGGAACCAAATGGCCGCGCAGCTGGCGTCTTTGCTCGGCTCTAGGAGCTCAGCCGCTTCGGAAAGCGTGCGGGAGCCGCTGGCCACCCACGCGGCCGCAGGAGCCTAGCGGCGGTGCCTACCGGATTTAAACCTGTGCAACTTCGCGCCGGAGCGTGTTCGCGGCTTGCTCTTGGAGGAGTGTCAGAGCGCCCTCCCGCCTGCTTCTCCCGCGATTTCGGGGTCACTGCGCCCGGAGTGGCCGGAGGGGTGTGGGGGAAAGGAGAGACTGCCTCCGGCTTCGCTGACCCCTACCTATAGAGTCTGGCTGCACGGATTTGCTTGAGAGAACCGCTTAAAGTGACTGTCGTCAGTTTCATGATTCCTTAAGGAATTAGCCGTGCCTGAGAAAACCCAGTGGTGCTCTGGCTGAGGACGCAGGACCCGTGAGAGGGTAGGAGGGCCATGCGAGTCTTTGACCCTGACTGCTTTGGACTCCAGCACTTTGAATGGGGAATCCTCGCTCCGTGGCAATGCAGTGATCCCTTAGAGTGTGGAACTTTTGCTGAAAGCAAGGGGACTGAATGTGCTGGAAATGCTGACCACAGCTGGGGCATGCCACGTACCAAGGCCAGTTGGCACCACCAGAAAGGGGAGAGAAGGAGCAGTGTGACCGGAAAGTTTCAGATGGAGGCAGAAGATGGCTACTTGGCTGACTTTTGAGCGCAAGACTCCAGCTGCCTTGGGGAAGAATTGCCTGGGCCAGCCCCTCTCCCTTGCAGGCACCACCTTGCCCCCACCCTTTTCAGTAGGACAGGACTCAGAGGCCCTGGGACCCCCTCTTCGAAAAGGTCTATGACTTCTGAGGTAGATGGTGGAGTCACTAGTGGAGCAAAATGAACTGGGTCATGTGTGAAAAGGAAGGTGGAAGGTGCAGATGACTGCCAGATGGAATGTAGACATGGGACCAGAAACCTCTGCATGGCAGGGGGCCAAGAACGCTGGGGCCCCAGGTCTGGTTAGTTCTCAGTTAACAAGGAGGGTAAGAAGGTCAGCGTTGATTCTTTTTTTGCGCGTGTGCTGGGGTCCCACTAACTACTGACTACCAGGATTAGCCTAGGAGAACTTTGATAAGTCGGCTGGGGGAGTAGTTTTCAAAATCCCCACACAGCTTACAGAGAGCCACCTACCGAGTTGAGCAGGGTAAGTTAAGGACAGAAGGGAGGCTCTGCTTTTCCAGCTTGTGCCTTTCTGTCCACTGAATCAGAGAACCTTTTCTATGTGAGGGAAGGCACGGCTTCACCAAGTCACCTTGGGACTTAACCCTTTCCGGTGATTTGCTGGTTTAGAAAAGAGATGGCTTTGTGCAATGGATATGTTCTAAAGGAAGGGAGCAACTCTTAGAGTAGATCACATTGGTTTGGTTTCTGGGAGAGTGGCCATTGCTCATCTTTGGTGTGTCCATTGGGCTCTCTGGGAACGTACATGTTTCTCAGCTGAGAGCCACTGAGGGGTCTGCTGCATAAATGGAACACAGCTACCTTAATTTGGCAAGAAGTTCTGATTTTCCATTTTCTGGTCTAATGCCCTACCCTAGATTCCCCTTGAGGTTCCTGCTGCACACTTTTCTCTTCAGGTGCTTTGATTGCATATCACTTAAATTAGGCCTTCTCAGCAATGTTCTGAGCATAGGTGCCAAATGCAAAGAGACTTGGGGAGTGAAATCAGTGCACCATCTGGCCAACCCCTTGTCGCTCAGGCTTAAGCTTCAACAAGGTGTTCAGCGGGCTATGTATTATATTTTGACTCCAAATAAATATCCCCCCCCCCTTTTTTTTTTTTTACCACTGTCAGGTCTTGTTTTTTGTTTTTTTTTTTTTTTCCTTCCCTATGCCTTTCTTCTAGCATTCCTACTTTTTTACTTACCATTTGGCTGGTGATCAGCACTCCTAGTCAGCATTTTACTCTATATATCCTTCATCTGGCTGGATTTCCCCCAAATTCTTCCTTTGGCTATTTCTTTGACCATGGTGGTAGGGGGCAGCAGGAAAGACCTGGGAAGGAGAGAGGAAGGTTTGGAAGCAACATAACAGGAGTGAATGACACCTGACAGGCCAGCAGCTTGTAGCCTCCCCGCAGGGACAGCTTGGCTGTCATCTATGGGAGCCATGGCAAGTCAGACTGGCCCATAACCTTCAGGCTTGCAGAGACCAGACTGCAAGCTTCTTCCGGGGGCCCTGGGAGGCAGCAGGGGGAGGGCAGGGGGAGGAGACAGAGATAGAGGAGGAGAAAGTTGATGCTGAAGGAGTCCAAGGTGCTCCTCTCTACAATCAGGGGTCACACCCCCACCATCTTCAAGGTTACGAGGGTGAGGCTGGGCCGGGTTGGTTGCCTGGCAACACCTCCGCCTCCACCGAAGGCTGTTCTTTGGTAACTTGAACCCCTTTGAGACTGCCCTAGAAGCTCTTGTAACTGGGATGAGGTGGGGGATGGGGGTTGGAAGGAGGAGAGGGCGTGCTACGGGATTGCACCAGGCTCCTCTGGTTATGGATCTGTGGCTGTTGCCACACCCTTGGCATGGCCCTGCCTGTAACTGGAGGGTTTTATCCTCGCATCTGGCTTTGAACGTGACCTGTTTTATTGCATTCGTGTCCTGTACTCTGTGCTCTTCGTCTCAAGAATGGCATGGCCAAAGCCAGAGGGAAACAGCTCCATGCCTGCTGCAATATGCTGAGTCAATCCAAGCTTTCCAATTTCTCCCTCAGAGATCCGTTTAATGTTTGTAGGTGCTTAGATGATAATTACAAAAGCAATCAGGCTATTGACCTAGGGGTATAATATCTCCGAGGCATGCAAGGAAGCCACTGAAGCACTAGATAAATCTAGGTATGTTTAATAACACTGGGCCCTATCGTGTTACATTAGCCGATGAACTTGCTGTGGGGAAGATGCTCTGTTCCTTCTTGCAATTATTTTGGCTTGAATGCAGCCCGTTGGGTCGATGGTGGAAACTCCCTCTTCATCTTTATGTAAAATTCCTGCCTCCTAATTTTCCAGCTTTGTGGCAACTCTGGCTCCAAATCACAAAGGACAGCTGGTTTGTTTACGTTTAAATCGTAATTCCAGTGCAAGGGGAGACTGTCGTAAATCCATATGGAGATGAAAAAATGAGAACCGCACCTTTATACCACAGACGGTTTACCATTGGATGAGGTGTCACGGACCCTGAATTGGACCGTCATTGCTACTGAGGAGGGGATATGGTCTGCTTGAGTTGGCTGGAGCAGGGGGAACTTTGGAGACTTGGAACAGGCACTTTGCCAGAGCTCACTTTGTCTCGATCCTGCCTGTCATGCCCAGAGACCCTTCAAACAGTGGCTTGACCAAGTGGGGAAGGCAAGCAAGCCCATTTTCTCTTAAATACCATGAAATTCCTGGTCTGCTTCGTGGTATTTCCATGTGTTGAAAACATCTTCCCTGGAAATTCGGACACTAGAAAATGTCCACTAGAATTTCCTCCACTTTAGAAACAAGAAATTTAATCTTCTCCTTTTTAGAGACACATGAGCAGCTAAGGTGATAAAAGCATTGGGATGACGGAAGAGTAGAGTAATAGGAGAATATTCAAGTTATGGTTCTTGGGCTCAACCTTGACCTCTATGAAGCTGATTAGGTGTCAGGAGGAGAGTGGTGACTTTGTATCATCTGTCCCTATACTTCTCTGGTTTGGGTGGAGTTGGTTTATACCATGTGGCACAAAAACTTGGTCATTAAGGAGTGCCTGAGTGGCTCAGTCGGTTAAGCATCAACTTTGGCTCAGGTCATGATCTCATGGTTCATGAGTTCAAGCCCCGTATTGGGCTCTGTGCCTACAGCTTGGAGAGCCTGGAACCTACTTTGGATTCTGTGACTCCCGCTCTCTCTGCTCCTCCCCCACTCACACTCTGTCTCTCTCTCTCAAAAATAAATAAACACAACACTAATGAAAAATTTTTTTTCATTAAAAACTTATAAAATTAAAAAAAAAAAACTTGGTCATCAACCATATGGGTGTCATAATACTTGACTACCGAGGCCCAGAAGAAGGAAGGGACTTGTCCAGAGGCTCCCAGGTGGATCAAGACCATTAGAACCCCTAAGGGTTGAAAAGATTATAGTGTCTCCCGATATGTAATTCCAAGTAGGAGCAATGCTAAACCTTCAAATAAGATGTGATGTTTTGAAATTACTAAGTGTTCCACATGTATGCTGAAATTAAAATGGATTCTTAGAGATTTTTTTTTATTCTCTTTCTCTTTTGTACGCCTGTTGTTGGTGGCCTGAGTGTACACTTATTCTGACCCTTGGGGAATGTGGCACTGGCTAGGTCACACAGCAGATAAATGGCAGGAAGCCTTGATCTAGAAGCCAGGCCTTCTGACATCGAAGCCAGTGCTCTGTGATGCCAAGTTCAAAATCAGTTGTTCACTGAGAGTCACTGCCTCGGCATTTTTTTTTCTAGCTGAAGTTGTCCAGGATAAGGAATGACTCCTGCTACCTTTGCAAACTGAGGGATGCTCTGAAGAACTGGCTTCCTCTGGTTTCTGCAGTTGGGACTTGGTGGGTAAGCGGGAGGTGGAGAAGAGGAAGGAAGGTCAGCCTTGATTCATGTAGAGAATAGATGTGAGGCAACAGGCTCCCTTGTTAAAACATAGTCTCCTTTAAGCTTTGAGCGGGAAATAGCTTAGGAAAAAGAATCTTCAGGTGGGAAGGGATGGCTGGGTCTTCTAAAGGTTGCTTTTCCAATGGGGTCTTTTACTTGTAATCCTTCTGTCATCTTAATATTTATTTTTGAGAGAGAGACAGCGAGAGCCAGAGAGGAGCAGAGAGGGAGAGAGAGAAAGAGAGAGAGAGAGAGAGAGAGAGAGAGAGAGAGAGAGAGAGAGAGAGAGAGAGAGATAGAGAATCCGAAACAGGCTCCAGGCTCTGAACTGTCAGCACAGAGCCTTATGCAGGGCTTGAACTCACAAACTGGGATATCATGACCTGAGCTGAAGTCGGTGTTTAACTGACTGAGCTACCCAGGCGCCCTGTCATCTTTATACTTGTTTTCACTGACAGCTTTTTTTTTTTTTAAGGCTTATTTATTTTTGAGAGACAGAGACAGAGCATGAGCAGGGAAGGGGCAGAGAGAGAGGGAGACACAGAATCTGAAGCGGGCTCCAGGCTCTGAGCTAGCTGTCAGCACAGAACCCGATGCGGGGCTCGAACCCATGAACTGCGAGATCATGACCTGAGCCGAAATCGGACGCTCAACCTACTGAGCCACCCAGGCGCCCCTGACAGCTTTTAATCCAAATGTGGACACTCCTTGTCACACACCCACATCATGACTATTTTCTGTTATTATAGCAGATACTGGTTGGCATTTCCAAAGGCACTTTTATTAAAAAAAAAAAAAAACAAGGAAGGGAAAAGTGAAATTAATTACCAAAAATGTATTTAGCGTACATGTTTCCAAAGTATGGATTTATTATTCTTCAGAGCTAAAGAAGCTTAACAGGCTTACTAGGTTTGCTGCTGTCTATACTATTTCTGAGGACCTCAAATCACCGTATCCTCAAGTCATTACTTTCTAGCCTTGAAGAGAGGACACAGCTTTGTCTGAATCCCATTTCCTTTCCCCATCCCACCCTTGTGCTGAGTACTAAAGACTGCAGAGGTAAATAAGACTCAGTCTCCCCTTCAAAAAGCTACCACTGCAGAGGCAGGTACTATCTCATTTCCTACCACACCAGCACACAGTGTCAGGTCATCAGGTCCTCTCCTTCCCCGGGTGAGGGAGAGTTGATAACCAGACCCTAGTTCACACCCCAGAGGATTTTCCATTCAGTCTGGTTTGGGGTCCAAGAGTGGAATTTGGACCTTTGGAATCCCCTGTGGTAAAAACAAAGATAAAATCCAAATGGTGACAGTCTGCTCCTGTGAATTCAGCAATGCTTTTACATGAATCCGTAGGTTTGAAATTGATGACCTTATGTTTACACATAGGCAGGGTAGTGCTTATTCAGTAGGTGAACAATGCTTGGTGGATATGCAAACTCACAGACTTGTGGTAACTCCATGGCCCTCTAGAGTCTTCTCTCAGTTAGAAATCACTAGCCTAACTGTAAGCTCCTCAATAGAAAGTCAGCTCCTCGAGGGCAGAGATCTTCATCTGATTTTATGGCTGTTTCCCCAGACCCTAAAATAGTGCTTGGCATCTAACAGGCACTTGATAAATGTCTGTTAAGTTCAGTTCTTTTTTCTAGCCATCACATATTTATTGAGCACCTGATTCTGGGCCTGGGGATATAGAGCCTAACTGGAATGCAGCCCTACAGTCCAGTGTGGGGAACATCAAATCATTGCACTGCTGGGGAGGCAAGCTTGGGGGTCAAGGGAATGCAGACGAGGTGCCCCTGACTTAGCCTGAAGGCTGGTAAAAGCTTCCAGGAGGATGTGAAGTCTGAGGTCTGAAGGGTGATCTGGAGCCGGCTAGTTGAAGAAGGAGGAGGAGGGAATTCCTGGCTCAGGAAGTAGCCGGGGCAAGGCCCTAGATAGTGAGAGGGCCAGTGAAGGGGAGGAACTCACTCAAGTGATTTAGGAGGAGGGGGTGCAAGGCGCCTCTTGACTCAGAATGAGCCCTCAGTGGGGAGGTGGAGTGGGGAAGCCCTCACATCCTGTTTGCTGGCCAAGGAGCTGGATACCGGAGAGTCTTGGGAAGGGTAAAGTGAAGTTGTAATAGTAATTGTGGATTTTCTTGATCTACACTCAAGCTTTCACCATCCTTGGACAGATGAGACCTGCTTCACAGAGCCAGGTCCTGGGTTCCCCTTGAGAAATCCAGGCCAGGAGGGGCTCCAAGCCACAGTGGGAAAGAAAGAGGGAGAGAAAGCGAGAGTCGACCTGCCTATATGGTTCTGGCTGTGTGTATCCAGTTGCACGGCAAAGCTAAATATAATATTCATGTCCCTTCTTTTTTCGTGAGTGGAGACATTGGAGGTTTGACTGTATCTTATTTTATTTTTTCTTTCTAAATAGCATAGATTCTTTCAAAAAAATTTTAAATATTTCTTTATTTTTGAGAGAGAGACACACACACAGAGTGCAAGCTGGAGAAAGGCAGAGAGAGGGAGACACAGAATCTGATGACGCGGGGCTCGAACCCATGAGCTGTGAGACCATGACCTGAGCTGAAATCGGATCCTTAGCTGACTGAGCCACCCAGGCCCTAAATAGCATAGAATTCTTAAGAATGGCCTATCATTCATCTAGGGGAAAATCAGAAAAGATTTTTTTTTTTTCCTTTGGAAAATGGACTCAAAGAGAAGTGATTCGGCTGTTTTTATTTTGGTTCAAGTTTGCTTCTGAGAAGAGTGTAATTAACTGCCTGGCAATTTGTAGTCTGATTCCAAGTATTTTCAAGATAACCAAACTCTTATTATTCTCCCCAACTAGCAGGCTCCAAGGGGAGTGAGGTCTCCTTTATCAACAGGCCTTGGGCACTCTGCTCTTGCAGGAGGCCATGTATCACAGTTATCAGCAATTCTCACACTGGTGCTATGTACTCTTATCCCTTTTGATGCAATAATTCTACTTCCAGGACCTTATGCTATCAGATATTCTGGGAAAAATGTTTGAGGATGCTCACTGCATCTGTTGGTTATTTATATTAACTGCAAAAAAAAAAAAAAAAAAAAAAAGAAAATAACTTAAATAGTCAATAGTCGGCACATAGTTATATAAATCCTGACAGGCCTGTGTGCTGGAGTACTATACAGCTAGGAGAAGTCATGTTTGAAACAAATACATAGCGATACATGGAAATGCATAAACTAATGCTAAGTGGAGGGACCAGTTATAAAATCTCATGCAGAAGATTACCCAAAATAAAGCACATATACACGGGAAAGAAAGTGGAGGGGCCTATGCCATAATGGTAACAATGGTCATCTCAGGGTGATGACAATGATAACACAAATAACGATGGTTAGCTTTGTGGGATTATGGGAGTGGATGTTATTTTTTTCTTATGCCTTTCTGTATTTTTCAAAATTTCCTAAGTGAATTTGTATTAGCTTTAATAAACAGGAAAAAAAAAAACACAATGAATGACATGTTAAGGAAAAGGATCTTGGGATTTGGAAGCAGCAACGGTGAGTTTATGTCCCCCTTGCCCTAGCACTTATTAGCTGACTCTGGTGTCTCTGAGTCACCGTCCTGCATCTGTAATGCTTCCCAGTTCAGAGGGTTGTTGTGAGGATGCAAAGTGATATAGACAAATTGCCTGGTGCATATACCATGATCACACACATGATCACTAAATACTAACTTAAGAAGCTTCTATTCCACAAAGCTGTTTGAAATCCACGGGTGGGGGTACTGCCAAGATGAAGCTATAATAAGAATGGTTCCTAGACAGCTCTGAATTGCAGCCGTTCTTCCCTTTTCCAGAATATGTAAAGAATGCCTGTGTGCCCACGGAAGAGCAGCATCTAGCTCTTGAGGCTGTCGGCTCATCTCTCCCAACCAGAGGATTTTCCTTTCCTTTGACCCCTCCCTTCATTCTCCCCCACTGACATCTGTTCACTGCCTTGCCAACCAAGGGGGGAAAACATTCTTTGGAACTGAAGCTGAGGCACCACTGAGAGTCCTGGCAGCTATGAGATGTTTATTGTCACCGAGAATATGTGGTGCTAGCTAACCACGGGACTTGCCAGGCTGGGATGCCAAGGAGGGGTTGTAATGAAAAGGCAGGACGGATGCAGGCCGCACAGTGAGGCAGCATCTCCTGCCTTGGGCAGAGCTTTTATCCAAGTGTCCCGCTGGCTCTGTTCACCTCTTCCCTTGGGATGTCTGCATGGCTCCTGGCTTCACTCACCAGTTTTACAGAACCAGCTTGGTTTATGGGTGAAGAAAAAACACCTTCTCACAACACTTATGGGGCTTAAGGTTGTTTCAGTGACACATTTGGCAGTTTGCCTGAGGGCCCAACAGGCCTAACTCTCTCTCACCAGCGTGGTTATGGAGTGAGTGAGCCCCCGATTTCATGACTAGGCAGCCTCAGGACATGGACACATGTTGGAAGTGTCTACAACATGCTCCAGCCACCAGGAACTTTAGTCACCTCTCTGGGTAGAATCCTTCACACCACTTATTTGATTGCAAATTTTTTTCCAGTTTTTAATTACAGCTAAAAACAAATAGATCTAAAATAGACCCTGGCTGCAAATCCAATTTACTTGGGGAGCTTAAGAAATTACTAATGAGTGGCCCCAACCCACACTAATTAAATCAGACTTTCAAAGGAGATGAAGCCCAGGAGCTAGGGTTTTTAAAAGATCCCAAGGTGATTCTAATGTACAGCCAGAGATGAGAAACACTGTTATGGTATAGATGGTTACAACTATCTGGAAGAGACCAGGCCAGAGTTTCCCAAATTTACATAGTCCTTAAAAAATTACAGTATATTTATGGATTGCGAACATGAACTATAATGCAGGTTTGGATTAAATTAAGTGACCAAAAATGGTCTCACTGATGAACTAGTGGTAAGCAGTAATAATGCTAGGTAGATAATATATTTTTTAGTTTTATAAGAGAACAAAAGAAATTAGAAAAATGAAGCCATTTTATGTTATTAATTTAAAAAATCAGTACATGTTAAGGCAAAATAAATCATGTTTTATTGTACATTTTTTGGTTATAGCATGTCATTAAAAGCCACCAACATTTTGTTAATTAATTAATTAATTAATTTTTAATGTTTATTTATTTTTTGAGAGAGAGAGAGGGAGAGAGAGAGAGCGAGCGAGCACAAGCAGGGGGTGGGCAGAGAGAGAGGGAGACACAGAATCCGAAGCAAGCTCCAGGCTCTGAGCTGTCAGCACAGAGCCCGATGTGGGGCTCGAACTCACGAACCATGAGAACATGACCTGAACCAAAATCAGATGCTTAACTGACTGAGCAAGCCACTAACATTTAAAATGGGAGTGGTACTTTTGCTTTCTTATGTTGTAGCTACTGTATATTACACATGATGTTACTGGATTGGATCCCTATGTCAGATCAACCTTAAATTGCTTCTCTTTGTGTGAGAATATAGAGTCTACTACACACAGGGTTTCTGGAGTGTAAGGAAGAGGAAAGAAACTCCCACTTTTTTATATTTAGTATTCCAAATTAGGCTACGCCAGAAATCACAAATAGCTGAGATGGTTGCCTCTGAATCCATGTCTAGATCTGACTCTGTGCTTTTCCACTTTCTCTGATGTGTCACATCCTTCTGTGCAGGTGGATTATTGCATTAATAACAGTGCATAGGAGCGCCTGGGTGGCTCAGTTGGTTAAGTGTCCGACTTGATCTCGGCTCAGGTTATGATCTCACAGTTTATGAGATCGAGCCCCGCGTGGGGCTCTGTGCTGACAGTGTGGACCCTACTTGGGATTCTCACTCTCCCTCTCTCGCTGCCCCTCCCCCACTCTCACATGTGCATACTCCTTCCCTCCCTCCCTCGCCCTCAAAATGAATAAACAAACATTAAAACATAATAGTGCATAACAGTGAGAGCAGCTGTATGGATGTGTCTAGTATTTTTAAACCCGTATCTACTTCAACAAATGGAACTGGTTTATTTATTTTCAAGTTTATTTATGTATTTTGAGAGAGAGAGCAAATCCCGAACAAGCTCTATGCTGTCAGTACAAAGCCTGACATGGGGTTGATCCCACGAACTGCGAGATCATGACCTGAGCTGAGATCAAAATTCGAACGCTTAACGGACTGAGCCACCCAGGTGCCCCAACAAATGCAATTTAGGAGAAAAAGTATTTATCCTTGAGTGTTTGCCCCTTCGTGATCCCAATAAAATAGAATTTTAGAAAGTGCATCTAGGCCAACAGCTGCCCAGAGGAAGGAGGAGGACTGGTCGAGAGGCATCTCCAGGGTGGGTGGCTGCAGTGACACGCAGCGCAGAACCTCTCCTGTGACTGTTTTGGGTTCCTGAGGCAACCACATAGGCTGTTATTAGCAGCTCCTGGGAAATGGCTGGGACAAGAGGGACAAGGGAGAGGGGAGAACCGTAGGGGCGCTTCTAGTACCTCCCTCCCTGCTGTGATCAGAGGGCAAAGATGCTAAAGGACAACCCCTATAGTTTACCTCCGAGGCAATAACTGATGCTGAGGATGACAGGGCGTTAAGAAGAGGTGTCGGTGGCTTGGTTAAGTATCTGCCTTTGGCTCAGGTCATGATCTTATGGTCCATGAGCTCTAGTCCCATGTCGGGCTCTGTGCTGACAACTCAGAGCCTGGAGCCTGCTTCAGATTCTGTGTCCCCCTGTCTCTCTGCTCCCCCTCCTCGAGACAGAGCTTGCACTCTGTCTTTCTCTCTCAAAAATAGATAAACATTAAAGAAGAGCCAGCTCCATCTTCAGAGGCATCTGTTTAAGAAGGCTGAGAAGTGTGTTTTCAGGAAGAGTTCCACTCAAAATGGTGAAAATTGAAGAAACAACTCAATACTAAAAAGTGGGGAAGACCCAGCCCCCACAAAACTTTGCTATTAAGAGGGAATCATATCTTGAGGATTCTGGAGAGCTAAGTCCCACCGTATTCCACTTGCTTCCCATTGTGAAATAGCACAGTGAAATCTTTTTTTGTGCCCATAATTCCGAGTTAATGAAAATGGTAGATGTAGGAGACACGTGTTACTGACTTACACCCAGATTTTCCATTTTGTGCCTGTAGTTTCAAAACTAGGTGATGCACGCGGGGAGGTGGTGGTGAGGGAGGGGGACGAGGCCTTGAAGGTGAGGACTCTTTCCATTCCAGGGAAGGCATATTGAACTCCCAGTGCATGCCAGTGGGAGCTGGGAACATATATGGCAAAAAGGTGGCCCCTCCAGGTAAAGGGATGGCAAAAAAGGTGCCTTTTCTGGACGGACCCATGAGAAAAACCCAGTCATTTTGGTAGAACCTAAGGGAACTCCCCCTTCCTTTTGTTCTTGTTTTTGTTTTTAGGAATAAAGGCACATTCTCTGAGCGTAGCAATTAGAAAATGTCGTTTCTTCTGGTTGTAACTGTTGAAAAATAGAGCACCCTCCAGCTGGAACGATATTTAAAAGTCACCCTCTCTGGGCATAATAATTACAGAAAGGTGCAATTCCTCCATGTGCATTTGGACAGGGCACTGGGCTTGGCTGGGTTTTGTCCCTAACATGAGACCCCTTGGCGGGGCGCCCTTGTAGGAATAGAACTCACACAACGGCACAGGCTGCCCTATTGTGCCCAGGGCCAGGCCGGGCACCAGGCACACAGATACATGTAAGAGCTAGACCTTGTTCTTGAGGAATTTATAGAATCCGCCATCCTAACCCCCACTGTCTTTAACTCTCCCCATCTGCTGCCAGCTCCACCCATGCTGCATCCCTCCTGGCAGAGCTTCTCTCTGTGGTGACAAAACGTCTATCCTCCAGATGCACAGGCTGCTGTCTGCTGTTGGAGGGGGCTGTGCTGCTCCTGTCTGTGGCTCCGGGCTAAATGTCTCCTTTCTACGATGAACAACTAGGGCTAATTGTTTGTTTTGAGGCCTCGTTGCTTCTGGGTTCTAGATGGGAAAATGTGGACATCACTTCACACCCCAGGATCTGTTTAAAAACAGTTGTGTTCTGTTTAAATGTGCTTTTAAATGGTGAGTTCTGGCATAGCTGAAATATTTTCCCCTTTAATTTTCATGTTCTTTAATAAAGGAAAGCAGTTTATCTCTAATCTGGTGATTTAGAGCTCGCTTCAAGGGCTAATTCCTACCTCGTACATTGTACTACGACTGTGCCAGGCCCTGTGCCAGGTATTAATAACGCTGAGTTGACGGGGCGCCTGGGCGGCTCCGTTGGTTAAGTGTCCGACTCTTGATTTTGGCTCAGATCTCACAGTTCGTGGGATGGGGCCCCATGTTGGGCTCTGTGCTGGCAGTGCAGAACCTGCTTGGGATTTTCTCTCTACTCTCTCTCTGCCCCTCCCACCACCGTCTTTCTTAAATAATTTTATTTTTTAAAAAAGCAATAACACTGAGTTGAGGAAACTTACCTTTTTTCTCGCATCTTAACATTTTGTTAGTATGGAAGACAGTACGGAAATAGAGAACCTCGCTGCAGACTGCTGGGTCCTATGTGAAAAGCATAGAGTAACAGAGGCAGGGGAGGCTTCCATAGCATTTTTCTGGCTTGTCTTCCAGAAAACTCCTATTTATCTGTCAACACTCCCACTCAGATAGTCCCTCCTCTTTTTTTTTTTTTTGTTCTGTTTTTAAATGGCAAGAAAAATGTAAAGCTGCTTTATTTTGAAGGATTTCCAAAATTAAACATTGTAAAGTTCTTCAAGAATTGTTGTTGAAAATATTTTCTCTCATCAAAAATGCAAAACCTTCTGGAGGAAATGATACTCTGAGTTTTCTAGCACAAATCAGTGCCAGATGAAGGCCATAAACCATGTTTTGTTATCTCTGCTATGTTTCTTCTGTGCATTATTCACTTTTGCAACCTTTGGCTTCTCCAGGTGGCCCAGCTTGGGAAGAGATAGTTGAGGCGGAGATGGCCAAATATGTATTGACCCTTCCTGAATTCATTTTTATTTCCTTTCCTTTACTGCCTTTTGAAAGTAACATGATCCTCTTCTTTGGCGCTTGCAAGGACATCCTGGCCCTTCCTGGGCTTAAAATCAACTGGAAGCTGGAAGTTAGCCTTCTCTCTAGAAGAGTGAAACCTGTCTTAATGTTGTGGGGATTTGGAAACAGGATAAAACTACGGTGGCCTTCAGATCCTGATACGTTTAGATGAGGTTGGAAGGTTTCCTTCACCCCAAGGGAAATTGGAGTTGCCTTAGGTTGTTGCATTACACCCCAAGGTCTATCTCTAGAGATAGAAAGAAGCACTGGGCCTGTCTTCACTTATTTTGCCCTAAGTATAAGCCCAGTTCCAGTATTTGCTAATGGGCTATTTTCAGTGCTGAGCCTCTGTTTTCTATTCATCAGGAGGAACAAATGAGGTCCCATATATGAAATGCTTTCTAAACAAAAATGTTAACATATTATCATTTTTGAAAACAGGGAGAGCGAGAACAGGCTGAATCATCCCTCTTTCCCTAGCATCTAGTTTGGAAGTAGGCACCCTGCAAGTGTTTGTTGAATGATGAGGTGGCCTTGTAGGAAACAGACGTTGGCATGTATTTTAACCTTTCCATAGTATCTAATAAACCTGTTATACTAGTTAATACCCTTAGCTGTTTTGTAACTGCTGACGTCACCAGCACTCTGAAGCTCATGGTTTATTGGCTCCCAGCTATTCTTGCTTGCAGTCAGGATATACTGCTGACAAACTGACAGTGGGGCCTAGGCTATGACCTCTCTCTTAAGGGCTCAGGTCCCCCACGGGACTCCTCAAGGGTGCGAGCTGTATCCTATCCGTCTTTGTGTTCCCTCGGTGCCCTGCTATGCAGTAAGTGGTCAACATGTATTTGCTGACTAATAGGGAGAGGGAATCACATGTTTTTGCATTTCTATTTGACCAGCCAGATCAACTCCAGATATCAGAAAGTGTGACAAATGTCACAGATAGGACGCTTCACCTTAACATTGAGATGACCTCCCTTTTATTAAAATTAAAGAGCATTTGGACAAGAAGCCATGGCTTTTAATATTATGTTTAAGAGCTCACTCTGTGCCAGGCAATGTGTGAATCATGAACTCATTTATTGGCCACAAGATTCCTGTGATAGGCTTATCATTATTATTCCCATTTTCTCAATGGGGAAACAGTTCCGGAAAGAGTAAATAATTTGGTTAAGAGTTATAGAGTAAGTTGAGGATCTAGAGTTTGAATCTCTATGCATGTTCCTAATCACAATGAAACGGGAGTAGGTTGTACTGAAAGTGAGGAGCAGGAGGAATGTGTTTTTCCCACCATCAGGGAGGAGCCTGGATTGGGGTAGGGCCAGATGGAAGGCTTCCTAGTGGGACCCAGGAGATTCAGTGGGACTACATCTACTGGGACTAAAAAGAGAATTAAAATTTGGGGGGCGGGTGAGCCGGGGAGAGAGAGCAGGAAATCGGCATTTTTTTCTGTGAAATTAACTAACATTTTTGCATTTCCTTCTAATTTTTGAGGCACTTTTACATATGTTAATCTCATATGGTCCTCACAACAGCCCTGTGAGTTATTACTCATATTTGATAAATGAACAAAATAGACTCAGAGAGATTATAACTGACTTGCCCATGGTGGCAAATGAGAAGGTTATGAAAACTATGAAACCATTTGTTCATGCATTAAATATTTTCTGAGTGGCTACTATGCACCATGCACTGTTTTAGGTGCTAGGGATACAGCAGTGAACAAGACAGACAAAACTCTTTGTCCTCATGGAGCTTACAAGGTAGGTAAAGTATGATTTGTTTCTTTTCAATTATCCTCTGTCAGGTAATGGATATTGGTTTTGGTTTTCAACCTCGATTGTGTTTTAGAATCATCTGGCACATTTTGGAAAAAAACGCTGACGCCTGGGTCCCACTTCAGACCAATTAATCAGAATCTCTGGAGGTGAAGCCCAGGCATTGGTGTGTGTGTGTGTGTGTGTGTGTGTGTGTGTGTGTGTGCACATGTGTGTGAGAAACCTGCTGCGAAGGAATTTAGTGTGCAGTCAAACTCGAGGAGCATTGGTAGAGAACTGGTTTTCAACCTTGGCTGTTCATTAGAATCACCTTGAGAACTTAAAAATATATATACCAATGTCTGGGCTTCACCTCTGAGACAAATTAAATTAGAATCTCTGCTGTTGTGTTCAGATCTTTTGTCTTTTATTTTATTTTATTTTCTTAAATGTTTATTTATTTTGAGAGAGAGACAGAAAGACAGAGAGAGACAGAGAGAGAGAGAGCACAAGAATGCATGCATGCAGGGGAGGGGCAGAGAGAGAGGGAGAGAGAGAATCCCAAGCAGGTTCTGTATCGCCAGTGCAGAGCCGACTTGATCTCACAAACCATGAGATCATGACCTGAGCCCAGAGCAAAAGTCTGACACTTAACTGACTGAACTACTCAGGTGCCCCAGTTCTTCTATATTTTAAAATGTTCCCCCTCAAAAAGTGCTACTGAGTTCAGAGTGTAGAGTTTGCATGAAGCACTTGAGACAAAGAACATCTTGGTCCTGTGATGTCAGATTATTCCCCTTACTTCTCAAGCATATGGATCATTAGTTTTTCATTCTTGCAAAAAAATATTTAACACCTACAATACACCCCTGATGAGTCCCTTCCTTTTCCTGAGTCCTGATTCCTGTCTCTGTATAATGATAGACTTGGACATCCCCAAGGCTTATTGCAATTCAAACACTTTATTTCTACCAGAGAGATTGGGCTAGGAATGTTAATGGCTCAGAGGACTTACTCTGGGAAACCCAGGTTATATTATTTGTCCTCTTGACAATAGTGTATGTTATAGCTGAGAGGTAGAAATTCATGAAAATCCAAAAATGTGTGGGCAAGTCTTTTTCTCACATTAAGCAGTCTGTCCACAAGGAGCAGATGGACTTTTCTTCCTTTGCTTCCTTCACTGTCTTGCTGACTGCTGGGTGGGCAACACAGATGGGCAAACAAGGGCAAGAAGGGCAGGGAGCGGGGACTCAGCAGGGTCAGACTGTGAAAGTCAACCAGAGGGAAGAGGAAACAAAATGTATGCCTTGCAGATCAAAAGCACCTGGGAGCAGCAGAAAGTGAACTAGAGGAGTGCAGCCTGCCATTTGACCTAGTTCCCTCTGCACCTATGGTTGCTCTGCACTGGTAGAAGAAAGTTGATAATGGCAGCTATTGAGAGGCACCATAGTTAGTGTAGTGGTTAAGTACATGGACCCTGGGGCCACTCACCCTGAGTTTGAATCCTTACTTTGCCATCCGCTTTCTTTATGACCCTGGACAAGTAGCCTGACATGTCTTGGCATCAGTTTCCCTATCTGTAAATTGGGGATCACCATAACAATACATACTTCATAGGTATGTTATGAAGATTACAAGCTTGGCACACTGGAAATGTTTTTACACAAAAATTATAACTAGTGGTTTTAAGTGTCCAGCACTCTACTTGTATTTGCTCTCTAATCTTTACATGGAGGCACTATTTCCCAATTTTACAGATGAAGACATCAAGGCATAGAGATGTTGTCACTTGGAAAAAAATGACCTAGTTAGTAAGTCTCAGAGCCAGGATTTGACTTCAGAAGGATCGATTCCTTAGCGCCCGCTCAATCACAGGACTATATCGAGTGGTGACACCAGCCATTATCTTTGTCTTGATTCCTACTTATAGAGGAACTGAGTTGGGCCCTGGGGATGCTGAAAAGAAGGAAACCTGGGTCTGGCCTAGAGGAGTTTACACTGTAGTTAGGGACACCAGACATATGTACAAGAAGATTGCTATACAAGGTGCATCATGCCTGGTGTCAAAGGAGTTCAGAGAGTAACCAGTGACAGCTTTGTCATGATGCCTGGCTTAGGGCTGTGTCCTTGACAGACACAGGGAGGGTGTTCTGGACAGAGAGAGCTGTATGAGCAAAGGCAAGGAGGTAAAGCTGTGAGTGGCATTTTGGGGATTGGAAAAAGCACCTTTTTCCCTCTTCCACATTGTAGGGAATCATTGGGAAGCCTCTCAAACCTAGTGTCAAGGTCAGGGAGTGCCTAGTGCTACTGGGCCAATGAGGGGCTTGATCCCATGAACCAAAATGTGAGATCATGAACTGAGCCAAAGTGAAGTCGGACGCTAACCAAATGAGCCACCTAGGCACCCCCAGAATATTATTTTTACATGCTCTAGATAAAATAGGTAGACTTACAAAGGAAAACAATTGTACTGAAATACAGTTACCAAAATCTTTTTTTTAACTGTGATAATGATAGTATGTGTGCTTCGTTACTAACACATTTTATTAAAATTTTTAAAATGTTTTTTATTTTTGAGAGAGAAACACACAGAGCACGAGCAGGGGAGGAAGAGAGAGAGAGAGGGAGATACAGAATCTGAAGCAGGTTCCTGCCTGCTCTGTCAGCACAAAGCCGATGTGGGGTTTGAACCCATGAACCATGGAATCATGACCTGAGCCAAAGTTGGATGCTTAGCCGACTGAGCCTCCCAGGTGCACCTTTGCTAACACACTTTACATTACATGATCTAACAGCAATTCTAATAATTACTGTAATTTTAAATGAGTGACAGTGAAAATGCAAGATCCCTGCAACAATTGTCATATGATACGCAAATCTCTGTGATTTCTATTACTGATAAAATCACAAACCATGAAAGAAACGCTTTCATGGTTTGTCGCCTACACTCACCATTTCAATTAGAGGTTAATGGAAATAAAGAAGTGATTTTTTTCACAGGCCTCCTGGAGCTATTTTCATGGAACTCTCGGGGGTCTGGGGGCCCCAGGTTAGGAGTCTCAGCCCTAAGGCAAAGCAGACGTGGGAGGACGAAACCAGTGTGAGATCTTCATCCTGCATTTAAGATTGAATGTGTGTGTGGACACATGAGTGGGTGGCTGTCATTAGTACTTCCCTCCAGATGGTTCTGGCTCCCCTTCTTCCAGGTACCTGACAGAACTGCACTTCCTCATCCCCTTGCAGTTGGGTATGGCCATGTAATTTGCTTGGGCCGGTAAAACATGTCACTCTCTTGCTTCAAAGCCTCTTGTGGCTTTTCATTATACTCAGAGTGGATTCCACATTCCTTATCATGATCTGCAAGGCTATCTGTCCTGCCAGCCTCTCAGATGTTGGCTCTCACTGCTTTCACCCTGGCCCACTTCAGCTGCACTAGCCTCATTTCTGTTCCTAACCAAGCTTATTCATGCCTCAGCATCCTTCTGGCTGGAACACTCATCGCCCAGAACTTAGTATGAGCAGCTCATTCTTGACCTTTAGAACTCACTTTCCATGTTAGCGCCTTTTTTAAAAACAAAAGCATTCTTGAGATATAATTCACACACCATACAATTCCTCTATTTAAAGTGTACAATTCAGTGGCTTTTAGTATATTCACATTGTTGTGGAACCACCAGCACGATCAATTTTAGGACATTTTCATTACCCCTTGGTAACTCCCGATTCCTCATCCCCCCACCAGCTTCTGGTGAGCCCTAATGTGTGTAAATGGAATCATGTGATATGTGGCCTTTAAGTGTCTTGCTTCTTTCACTTGGCATGATGTTTTCAAGGCTCATCCATATTTTAGTATTTGTCAGTGCTTCATTCCATCATGTGGATGCACCACAGTTGCCTTATCCACTCGTACAGGAAGGACATTTGGGCTGTTTCTGTCTTTTGGCTATTATGAATAATGCTGCCATGAACACTCATGGTCACAACTTTGCATAAACATGTGCTTTCATTTCTCTTGGGTATAAACCTAGGAATGGAATTGCTGGGTCATATGGTGACTATGCTTAGCCTTTTGAAGAACTGCGAGCCTCTTTTTCACAGAGGACACACCATTTTACATTCCCACCAACAATATGTGAAGGTACCAATTTCTCTACATTCTCACTATTTCCCTACACCCAATTTCTCTACTTCCTTGTTCTTTCTTCTTTTTTGTTTTGTAGCCATACCAGTGGGTATAAAGTGATATCTGATTATGGTTTTGACTTGCATTTCCTTAATGACGAATGATGTTGAGCATCTTTTCATGTACTTACTAGCCATTGTACATCTTTTTGAAGAAATGTCTATTCAAGTCTTTTGCCCTTTTTTGAATTGGATTGTTATTTTGCTGTGGAGTTATTATTCCTTTTTTTTTTTTTACATTTTTAATGGTTTTAATTTATTTTTGAGAGAGAGAGAGATAGAGAGAGAGACAGGGCGCAAGCGAGGGAGGGACAGAGAGAGAGGGAGACACAGAATCTGAAGCCAGGCTCTAGGCTCTGAGCTGTCAGCACAGATCTTGACGTGGGGCTCAAACTCATGAACCATGGGATCATGACCTGTGCTGAAGTTGGATGCTTAACCGACTGAGCCACCAGGTGCCCCATGCTGTGGAGTTATTATTCTCTAGGTACTCTTGATATGAATCCCTTGTTAGACATGTGATTTATAAATATTTTCTTCCATTCCGTGGGTTGCCTTTTTATTTCTTTGATAATGTCTTTTGATGGGTAAAGGTTTTTAATTTTGATGTTTTCCAATGTATCTATTTTTTTGGTTGCTCATCCTTTTGGTATCATATATAGGAAACCATTGTTTCTAATCCAAAGATACTGATTTGTATTTATATTACCTGCTAAAAGTATTACAGTTGACCTCTTACATTTGGGTCTTTGATCCATTTTGAGGTGTTTTTTTTTTTTTTTTTTTTTTTTTGTATATGGTATGAGATCATGGTCCAATTTCATCCTTCTGCATGTGGATATCCAAGTTGTCCTAGCATCTTTTGTTGAAGAGATTATTCTTTCCACATTGAATGGAATTGACACCCTTGTCAAAAATCAATTGACCACAGGTGTGTGGGTTTATTTCTAGACTCTCAATTCTATTCCATTGATCTATATGTGTGTTCTTATGCCAGTACCATACGTGTTTTGATTACTATACCTTTGTGGTAATTTTTGAAATTAAGAAGTATTATTCCTCCAACTGCATTTTTCATTCTCAAGATTGTTTCAGCTATTCTGGGTCCCCTGGATTTTCACATGAATTTTAAGATCAGCTTGTCCATTTCTGCAATACTGATTTATTTTTGCATAGCTTTTTACTATTTATCAGGGATATCTACATTCATTTATTTATTCAACAAAAACTGATTAAGCATATATCATGTGCCAGCACTGTGTCAGGTGCTTGGGGGCACTGTGATGAGCAAAAATAGCCATGACTTTTGCTTGGAGGGAGCTAAGACTCTAGTGGGAGAGGCAAACATTAATTAAATAATCACCAAAACAAATTTAACATGAATAGCAGAAAGAGTTGACCTACTCTCAAGAGAACCAAGAAATCTCTCCTGGAGAAATCAACAATTAGGCAGGTGCCTGGAGCAAGAAGGGGCTCAGGAAGAGTAATCCATGCAGGGAGAACACCATGTGCAAAGGCTTTATGGCAGGAGGGAACATGGTGCATTCAATAAACTGCAAGGAGGCAAGTGTGGTGAAGCACAAGGGAACAAGAGAGCCCTGTGAGGATGACCAATCCCATGGGGTATTGTGGGCTGTGGACCAAGTCCCAAGATTTTATCCTAAGAACAACAGGAAGTCACTGAAACAGAGACGTAACATGATCTCATTTTGATTTCCAAATGCTTACTCTGCTGTGCAGAGTAAACTGAAGGAGTGGGGGGAATGGACAAGTGCAGAGCCAGGTAGGAGGGTATTACTGTAGCGTAAGAAAGAAATCATGTTTTTTTCTTTTAATTTGAGAGGTGGGGAAGAGGGGTGGGGAAGAGGGGGGAGAGAGAGAGAGAGAGAGAGAGAGAGAGAGAGAGAATCTTAAGCAGGCTCCACAGTCAGCACGGAGCCTGATGTGGGGCTCAATCCCATGATCCTGGGATCATGACCTGAGCTGAAGCCAAGAGTCAGATGCTCAACCAACTGACCCACCCAGACGCCCTGAGCAATCATGGTTTTGATGAGGACGGCAATTGTGGCTCTGGAGATGAAGTGGATGGATTCACAAATGCCAAAGAAATTGAAGTTTTGGAGACAATCTTCAGTTAGGGAAGTGACAGGGTTTCTGACCTCAGTGATAGTGTTGGAAGAGGTGGTCTTCACCAAGATACAGAACACAGAAGTGTGGGCAGCTTTGCGGAGGAGGTTAGTGTTATTGAGTTTGAGGTGCCTTGCAGTTAAGTTAGTTGATTCTCACCAAATAATTTCTATGAGGAAGATATACAACTCTTGGGGCGCCTGGGTGGCTTAGTTGGTTAAGCGTCCAACTTTCGCTTAGGTCATGATCTCGCGGTTCGTGGGTTCGGGCCCCGCGTCGGGCTCTGTGCTGACTGCCAGCTCGGAGCCTGGAGCCTGTTTCAGTCTGTGACTCCCTCTCTCTCTGACCCTCCCCTGCTCATGCTGTCTCTCTCTCTCTCTCTCTCATAGAAATAAATAAAACATTTAAAAAATAAATAAATAAATAAAAAGTGACCAATATTTAAAAAAAAAAAAAAAAGGATATACAACTCTTGTCTTCATTTTGCAGATGAGTAAACTGAGTACCATAGAAATAATCATGGCTTGCCCAATGCTGGGCAGTCAGTAAGTGTCAAAGCCAGGTCAAAATCCAATCATTCTATGATCAACCCCATGCTCTTTGTTTTCTATGACACCAGAGCTGACTCTCTAGAAAGGTCCATCCCAAATAGTTTCAAATAATCAGAGGGAACTAATGCCAAGACTTCTCCCACGCACACCAAGTGTTTCCCAAACCTCAAAGCCTATGCTCCCAGGGAAGCCTTAGCCTCCTTTCTACAAACTTTCATCTCCACAGCATTGCTACCAAGCTCCTTCTGGGAGTGTTTAGAGCTCCCACGTGTCTGATTCCTTGACCCAGATTTGCTGTCTGTGCACAGAGAGCTGCACTCTCTTTTCTCAGAGATGGTCACCCTGTCCAAAAGGCTTCCTGCTTCTCTGCTGTCATATACTGGTCCCAGAGGTGTCTGGTGTAGTCTGTGATTATAGACAAGGATCACCTGTCAGTGGTCAATGTATAGAAAGCTAAAATGCTGAGGTATTGAGCCACAAGGTAGATGATGGAAAAATTAACAATGAATAACAAGTCAAGGTGTATTCAAAATTTTTTTCAGGTCAAGTAGAGGAGTGTGAGAAGGAATTGAACAGGTAGCAGGAAATGGGGTGGAATGAGAAACTAGGAGAAAGGAAGACAAATACATAGATCCAAGGAGTAGAAGGAAGAGAAAATAAAGTGGTTAAAGGCATAGGTTAGGAGGATACATCCCAGTTTTAAATCAGGGCTCTGACATTTACTAGCTGTGTGAACTTAGGCAAGTTACTTATGTCTCTAAGTCGAGATAAAACAGTACTAACTTTATGGGGTTTGTGTAAGGATTATGGAGAGAGTGTGCATGTAATGTACTTGCCGTGGTGCCTGGCACATGACAAGCACTAGATAACTGTCAGCTTTTATTATGATCACACAAGCCCCTCCCCTCCTTCCTTCTCCCACCTCTGCTTCCCCCAGTGGCTCCCAGACAGGTTCACTGTGGCTAGCTTTGTTCACCATACCAGCCACCGAGCCAATCCTGCCTGGGGCAGGGAATATCCCATCGGCTTCAGGAGACCCAGGAACTAGAGAACCTGTGATAGCAGCTGAGGTCTTGCATTGGTTCCTGGGCCTTCTTGCTGCCAATTTGATATGAGATTAGGCACCTCCAAGAGCAACTCTTCAGTATCCATATGTTACCTCTAAGTTGTTTCCTCTTCCCTTGCTCTCCTTTCCCTCCCCCTGCCACCCCTACCATATTGACTCATACTCCCAAATTCTACACAGTCACCTGCTTTGTACTCCAATCCCCCTTCCCTCTCTGTCAGGATCAAAGTCCTGTCCTGTCCTGGTCGAGGTACAGAATGCTTGACTGCTGAGCAGTCTGTCTGTTTGACTTAACCTCATCATTGTGATGCCCCTGGCTGGGGCATGCAGAACCAGGTCTGTTCATGGTACCCTCTGAGCACTGTGCCTTACTCAGCTGGCTCTACTCTCCTTCTAGGACAATGGTTAAGGGAATCATTTGAGGTCCCAGATTTCTGTAGGAATCACCGGAAGCCATAATGTCTGCCTCAGAAATATGCATGAATTCAATGTATCAGTCAGAATAGGCTAAGTTATGCTGCAGTAACAGACAGTATTAAATTCTCACTCATGAGAACTGTCCACGGTGGATGTAGGGAAGAGAGGGTACTGGTCATCCAGGCTGCTGGAGGTTCCCTTTTGAGCACAAGCTTCTATAATTGCTGGGACAGGAGAAAGGGCATATCATCTGATTTGTATTTTTTAAAAAATTCCCCTGACTGTTGTGTAGAGAATGGACTGTAGGACAGCAAGAGTGGAAGACAAGAGACCATTGAGGAGGCTTGGTCTGTGTTAGACGTGATGGTGACTTGAACCTCACTGACAGTACTGAAGGTGGGTAGAAATGGAGGGATTTGGGATATTATATATGTATTTTTAAGTTTATTTATTTATTTTGAGAGAGACAGAGACAGTGCAAGTGGAGGAGGGGCAGAGAGAGAGGCATAGAGAGGGAGAGAATCCCAAGCAGGCTCCGTGCTGCTAGTGCAGAGCCTGATGCAGGGCTTGAACCTACAAAGCTGTGAGATCATGACCTGAGCCAAAGCCAAGCATCAGAAGCTTAGCCAACTGAGCCACCTAGGTGCCCATGGGGTATCTTTTGGACTGATGCAGACAAGATTTTCTAATGGGTTGGATATAGATAGTAAGGAGAATAAGTCAAGGATGACTGCTAGGTTTTTGGCTTGAACATATGGGTAGA
Organism: Hyaena hyaena; assembly: GCF_003009895.1. Classification (NCBI taxonomy): domain Eukaryota; kingdom Metazoa; phylum Chordata; class Mammalia; order Carnivora; family Hyaenidae; genus Hyaena; species Hyaena hyaena. The sequence continues at coordinate 791,574 of NW_024081476.1, read as the reverse complement.
CGGTGTCCATTCTTGACTGACATTGAAACCACAGAATCCCTGGGTTTTCCAAGGCCTATCTCAGTGACAACTGAAAGGAGCTCAGCTTGCAGTGTTTAAGGATGCCCCTCCAGCTGTTTTGTAAAGATTTAAGTGGCAGGAACTTTTCTGATTTTTTTTTTTCCGGAGAGCTTTTTTTAATTAAAAAATTTTAACGTTTATTTATTTTTTTGAGGGGGGGGAGGGGCAAAGAGAGAGGGAGACACAGAAGCCAAAGTAGGCTCCAGACTCTGAGCTGTCAGCACAGAGCCCATCACGGGGCTTGAACTCAGGAACCATGAAATCATGACCTGAGCCGAAGCTGGACACTTAACTGACTGAGCCAGCCAGGTGCCCCAGGAGAGGTCTTTGATAATGGACACACGTGCCTGTACACATGCATGCCCACATGTTCACACACACACACACACACACACACACACACCGCACACACTACCATGGCAGTTCTTTTTATTTTCTTAAATAGTTTATTGTCAAGTTGGTTTCCATATAACACCCAATGCTCATCCCCACAAGTGCCCTCCTCCATGCCCATTACCCCCCTCCCCCCCCCATCAGCCTTCAGTTTGTTCTCGGCATTCAAGAGTCTCTCATGGTTTGCCTCCCTCCCTCTCCCCCACTATTTCTACCCTTCTTCTCCCCCATGGTCCTCCGTTAAGTTCCTCTTAATCCTCCTATACGTGCAAACATATGGTATCTGTCCTTCTCTGCCTGACTTATTTCGCTCAGCATAACACCCTCAAGGTCCATCCATGTTGCTACACATGGCCAGATTTCATTCTTTCTCATTGATGGCAGTTCTTTTTAGACTTCACACAGCAGTGGTCCTGGGGATCCTTCAAACTCTCCAACATGCCCCTGTCAATATTTTTGTTTCTGATAGGAATGAACACTTCGCTAATAGTTTTTAGTTGGAAAACAACAATAACTGCACCCTTTCGGAGCCTCCCTCTAGGTAGCAGCTCTTTTGCTCCTGGGAGGAGCAACGAATGACCTAGGTGGTCCAAAAAACCCTTTACGTAACCTGTCAGAGTGGTTTCTAGCCTTGAGAAATGTGAAAACCATAGCAGTGGCACACATATTAAACTAAATGTACACATTTCAAAGTTGCAATCTGTGGCTAAATAGAATGGTTAACTAAATGCGTAGCCTGTTGCCTGAGCAGCTCATTAGAGGGAGAGGGAGTTGTAAAAACCGAAAATAAAATGAATGGGGCTTGGTCACTGACCAGTCCTTTCTGGGCAGAGTCAGTCCTGACTGAGGTAAGCTTCACAGCTCAGTGTTTCCAGGGTCTTAGGGTGGGAGTTTGTATCAATGGTGCAAACAGGTACTAGCGGGCTCACTTCAGATGTGGGTTGCCAAACTTCTCCAAAAAGACCAACAAGGCAGTCCTTCAGGCTGTGTGCCTGAGGGGGAGTGAACAAAAGGGGGGCCTTAGGCAGGGAGGGGTGAGCCTGAGCCTTACAGCCCAGACTGGGAAGCTGCCCCTTTGCTAGGAAGAGCCTAGGGGATTTGTGAGAGGCCAGAGGCTTCTCATAAGTAGGAACTAAAGCTTCTGTGGAGGGAAGTGAGTCTCCCTCCTGCCTCAGAAAAGGACAAATGTGTGAGGTGCCTTCCTTTCTTCCCATTGTCTGTGTCCCTCCTAGAGATTCTGAAAGCCAGGTGTCACTATGAGTGTTTTACAGAGATAAAGGTATTATAGTTACATATAGCTTTTATGAGGTAGGCATCATTACCCCATTTTACAGAGGGGGAAAATGGAGAGACAGGAAGCAAAATACAGAGAGAGGAAGTGATTTGCCTGAGGTGAGGCCACTCATCTACCAAGTGGTTGAGCTGGGCTTTGACTCCAGGTTCTCAAGCTCTTAGCACTTGATAACATGATGCTTCTTCCTGGGCACGGTGAGAGGCAGGCTGTGCTCCCAAAGGCCAGAGATGGGACTAGAAAGCCTCCTTCCCTGCTCTGCTCCTACCACCTTTCAGTCAGCCTGGGGCCTAGGTGACCTTCATGGTTCTTTCCAGCCCTGGGAATCAATAGCTCTCTGAATCCTTGGACCTGTTTCCCATCTGGAGACTTAGGCAATGGATTAGCCGGTGATCTCTAAGGGGCCTGCCAGCCCTGACATTCTATAGACCCGGACAGGGCAAAGAGCTCAGTAGTTTTCAGTGTATGATCCATTGAGCCTTAGGAATTCTCAGGGATGTTTCAGGGGCTGCTGTGAGCAGTTCTGATGCTGTCATATATTGGAGAGCTACAGGTGATTTTGTTTGCAAAAAGGTACCATTTCTAAAAACAAACAAACAAAAGTAAACAAAATAAAACATCTCACAGTCCCTGAACTGGACAGTGAACGAGAGACAAGTTGAATGAGGGCATCCACTGGCAGCAATAATAGCGATGGTGTGATTGTGGTATGTGTGTGTGCTGGGGGGAGGGTGGGAATACGGGGGAGTTTGGACTGGAAGGAAAAAGAGGAAAACAAAAACAAGAGAAGAAAGACAAGAATAGCTTTTTAGTTCCAGTTAGTTGCTATTTTGAGAAAAGGAGAAACTAGAGAAGTGTCAGGGACATAATCATTATTGTTTTTAATAAGGAATATTTTTTAAGTTTATTTTGAGAGAGAGAGTGAGCACAGAAGGGGCACAGAGAGAGAGGGGGCGAGAGAGAATTCCAAGAGAGAGACAGCACAGAGCCCGATACAGGGTTTAAACTCAGAAATTGTAAGATCATGACCTAAGCTGAAACCAAGAGTCAGATACGTAATCGACTGAGCCACCCAGGCACACCAGAAGCATAATGGTTATTGATTTCCTGCCTTGTCCCAGTGCTTTCTGCTTGTCTTACTCATAGAGTGTTTATGCGACCCCTTAAAAAAGTTCTAAATATTGTTGTTCCTATTTTAAAGATGAAGATACTGAAGCTCAGAGACACAAAATGACTTATCCAACATCACGTAGCAAGTAAATTGTGTTTCTGGGATTCAAAGTCAGCCTTATTTGCCCTCAAACCCATGCCCTGACCTGTTAGGAGCACCCTTCCTAGAAGACAGTCAAGGAGATACAGGTAGATGGGCACCAGGGGCATATAGCACCTACCTTTGGTGGCAAGTAGAGCCTTAAGAGCATCTGTAGAGAACCAGGAAGCAGAAGTCATGATCTTGTGGAGTAAGGGACTCAAAAGAGGGGGCTGTAATCAACAGTGGAGAACCAGGTAAAGAGAAACCAGCAGTTCTACAGGGCTAGCCTGGGAAGGGCCTGGACATGGGCCTGCACAAAAGGATTTAGAACCTTTTAGGACCTGTGTCCTTGACTAGATCAATTTAGACTGTTGGACTATGCTGTGTATTTCAGAATTACTGGTTGCATCCCAAGATCATCACACTTGTGGCCAAGAATTTTTCTGACTTATCAATTTAATAATAGAACAAGCACGCATAAACCTACCACTTAAGCCATGATCTAGAATGTTGCTAATAACTTATATTTACCAATGTGCTAAATATTCTTTGTGGTTTTGATAAATAATTCTCTTTATTTATAGTGCTGTGGTTGTGGTTTCCTTTCCCTGATCATGACAAGCCCCAAAGGGAAGATTTACCTTTTGCATAGGTCAGGATGAGCTAGGTTGTGCTATGGTAACAGACAACCCGGAATCTTAGTGGCTCTTAACAACAAAGGTTTATTCCTTGCTCTTGCTACCTATCTGGGAACTCTGCTTCTTGTCTTTTTACCTCATGACCCAGGTGGTCAGAGAAGCCATCATCTCAAACTTTGCTGGTTACCATGCCGAAGGGAAAGAGAGCTCTGTGGGACCTCACACTGGCACTAAAATATTTCATCCTGGAAGTGACATGCTTTGCTTCTGTACACCTATTTGCCAGCCAGGGCCCATTTCTCATTGGAAGTTCCCATTCTGCTCTACCCATTTCCATTGTCTGTGTTTCGTGGACAAAGCCTAATACAGCATTTGACCATAGAGTCTGACTGCCATCTTACATGTGGGCTCACTTTGGCTTTTTCTCCTCCCAGGCATGATTTCTTAGATAATCAAGTAGCTGCTGCTACTTCCTCTGGAGTGGTACTTGAGTTGACAGTGGCGAGACTGGATTTTGTGCAGTGGTGAGGGAAGGAGAGATGTGTGGTGTGAGTCATCATTGTTATTTCCGTTGCATTCCCATCAATCTCACAAGGCTATTAAAAGAATCAGTAACTAAGACAAAACTAGACTTTGGTTCTAAAAACCAAGGGATAACTGGAATTCATAATGCAAAGCAAGTCCAGGAAATGGAGTGAAGAGGGAACACTGGCTCTTCTCCCTACTTCTGGGAAGGAAGGTCTAGCCTGATAGCTCAGGATGCACATCCTGGGCCTCTGAGCATGGGACCTGTGTCAGGCAGCTGGTCCCAAGTCTCAGCTTCCCGAGGGTGCTTCTGCAGACCACTAAGTGGTCTGGAGTGTGGTCTGGAGAAAGGAAAGGAAAGAGAGAGAGTTTGGACATGAATTATATATACACAGCATTCACCAAAGTGTGCCAGAATTAGGTGATCAAGACAGGCAATGCTCCTGGCCTAATAAAACTTCTAATGTAGTGGGGAAAGAAAATGATGAGAAGTGCTCTGACAAGGTTAAATTCAGGGTAATAAAGGAATGGCACCAGAGGTAGATGTGAGGGGGTCAAGGGAGGCTTGGGAGTATCCCCTTACCTAAGCAGAGAACTGAAGAATAAGAAGGTATTAGCCAGGTGAAGGCAGGTAGGAAGGAAGAAAGTTGCAGAAAGTTGGAGGTAGAGGCGGGTGGAAAGTATGAACGTAGAGAGGCAGGCAGAGACTAGATCATGAAGGACCGTGGATGCCATGTGGAGGGACTTGAACAGTATCCTGAGGGGAGCAGGGAGGCCTGGAATGGCTTGCCATTTGGATATGATGTCACTGTTGAAGCATTATGGAAGATGGGTTGGGAAGGGGTAACACTGGAGGCTGGAATCCAGGTGAGAAATGATAGTGACTGGTCAGGATAATTAGAATGGGGCTAGAGAGAAATGGATGGATCTGAGGTGCATTCAGAAGGCAGACAGAGGGGCGCCTGGCTGGCTCAGTCAGAAGAGCATATGACTCTTGATCTTGGTGTTGTGAATTCATGCCCCACGTTGAGTGTAGTGATTACTTAAATAAATCTTTTTTTTTTTTAAAGAAGGCATACAGATAATCTGAATAGACATAATGTGGACAGTACAGGAAAATCAGAAGTCAAGAATAATGCTTAGGTTTCTGGCCTGTATGACTGGATAGCAGTGATAAGAATATAGTGTGATGGTTAAGAGCAGTGTCTCTGAATCCAGACTGCCTGATTTGAATCCCAGATCTGCCATGGATTATCTGTGTGGCCTTGGACAATTCCTTGACCTCTCTGGGCTTCAGTTTCCTTACCTGTAAAAGGAGGGTATTAATGTTACCTTCCTTATAATGATTAAGTGAGACAATGCATAAAGTACTTTGAACTTAAACACGCTCCATGTCTGGAGCATAAGGAGTGTTCGATAAATGTTAGCAAGTGTTATAGGCAACAAGGAAGAGGAATGAACTTTGTCAGAATGATGATGAGTTCAATTCTGAGCATGCCAACTTTAGGTTGTCTGTGGGACACTCGAATGGAAGTTGGCTATACGAGTCTGTGGCTGAGGAGATATTTGGGCTAGAAATATATATTTGAGAGTCATAAGCTTATACAGATAGTAATTGAAACCTTGGAAGGTTTTGTAGAGAAGAAAAGAAGCCCTGAGAACCCTTAGCTTTTGTGGGATATGAAGAGTTAAAAGAGCACAGTGAGGGGCCTGAACAGTAACCTGAGAGGCAGGAGAAAAACCAGGGGGGAGGGCATAGTGTCACAGAAGCCAAGATGAGAGAATGTTTCAAGATCCAGGTGGTGGCCGGTGGTGGTGATGCTTCTGAGAGGCTTATGTAAGAGAAGATCTGAGAAATGACAGTGGCATTTAGCTACAAGGAGGTTGTTGGCGACAATAGTTTCACTAGAGTAGTAGAACTGGATGTGAGACCACATTGGGTTGAAGAGAGGGAGTGAGGAAATGGAGATTAGCAAGTGTAGATAGCTCTTTCCGGAAGTTGTCTGTGAAAGGGAAGTGGGAACAGATGACTGACAGTTACAGCGGGGAGGGAGGGTGTTCTTCAGTTCAGATGCAGACAAGGTGGACAGTCGAGAGGGAGAAACAGGAGATACAAGGGAGAGAGGAAGTAACTGAGGCTTGAGGTCCCTGAGATGGCAGGAGGAGATGAAATGCAGAGCACAGGTGAGGCAGGCAGTCTCAGGCAAGAGGAGTCATTAGAGGGAAAGAGTGAAAGTGTGGGTGTAGTGAGTGAGCTTGTAGATTTCCTTATGGAATGTTACTGCCTGATGGCTTCTCTTTTTTCTGTGAAATCACGTGAGGGGGATGTGGCAAGATTACAAGTTTGTGGATGGTAGTGAGTGCCATGGTACTCAGAGACTCTCTGGAGAGAATGGAAGAAAGAGCCCAACAGAGACTCAAAGAAGGGGTGCCCAGCCATAGTGAAGGCCCAGTGGAGTTCGAGACCATGGATTTGTAGTGTTTCCCATCTGCAAGTTTGGGGTGTTTTCTCCAAGCAATGCTTAGAGATCCTGGGGTATGAGCAGAAAGGGTAGACATGCAAACTGATTTAAGGCCTAGGAATTTCCAAGATGGACATGCTGAATCAGAAAGATGAGGATATTGGCAAGTGAGTAGTTAAAATGATTGACTTGTAATTCTCCTGCTTTTCAATTCAGAAGGTGCTGTTCCTGCTACCATAATTTCTCTCTATACTCTATTCCATAGCTTCTGTTTCACTCAAGGCTCTTATACTGCCTCATGGCTTTTGTCTTGTGTGTGTGTGTGTGTGTGTGTGTGTGTGTGCTTCTGTCCCCCTTTACTGAGTGAGGACCCTCTCATTTCTCATGTTCAGTTTCTGCAGGAGAGCCTATCTGAGTGATTCCATTATTCATCATCTCCCATGTTTGGCAGATAACTCAGGCTGCTGGCCAGCCTATGGGTTTTCTGCCCTGAGCCAAGAACCTAGGTCTGGTCCATCCAGCTGTATCGAACATCAATATTCTTCAGAAGGTGCTGTGAATAAGACAAGCAGAATGGTTAAGAATAGGGGCTCTGGAATCAGATGCCTAGGCTCAAATCCAGACTGTCCCACCTGCTCTGTGACCTTGGGCAATTTGCTTCACCTCTCTGATCCGTGTTTCCTCACTTCTTTACTGGATTCAGTAAGAGTACTTGCCTCGTAAGGCCTTTGTGAGAATGAAATAAGACAATACATGAAAAGCACTTGGTACAGTACCTGGCACATAGTTATTTCCCTGTAAACATTACTTATTATTATTATTACTATTATGATCATTTTACTATGAAGGCAGGTACTTAGGGCCTAATAAGCTTTTGGAGGAGACATTAAGAGAGGCAGGATTTGAACACCACTGGAATTGAATGAACACAATCTTATTTCTTTCCTTCATACCAGCTTTCTGCCACTTTAAGGTCTTCTGACCTTCCCTCAGGGAATGTTTGTCACCCTATGGTCTCTAAGGACCCAAAACTTTCAGACTAGTGAGTCTGCTGTGGGCTGGGGACTGAGCTGCCGTGTCTGCTCATCGTCAGTTGGGAAGGAATCCTGGCAGCCTGACCTCTCTAGTGTAGTCCTTGGTTTCTATGAGTCATGCTTCTCTTATGCTAAGCCCAGCTCAGATTTGGAATGGAGGTAGGGGAGTAGGGGTGGGGTGAGGGGAGGAAAGGGAGGAGGAAGGCAGCAACTTAGCTTCTGTCTGAGTTTGTTGGTTAGCTCAAGTTATAGGAATCTTTTCTTAGAGCCGTAGTGAGGGAATTTGAGGTCCCCTGTGACCAGACTGCAGTGGAAGGGACCCTTCACCTAGTTTGTGAAGCCCAAGGTGTCTGGTGTGTGAGCGACACCCCTCCAGGCACCTTGACACTCAGGACATTCCCTCTATATCTCTCTCTCCCCTACAGCTTGATCCAGATGGGTAAAGACTTACTTTCCCAGAAAAGAATGCAAATCGCTGACATAGAGGAAAGAAATAGATTCGAGAGGCCCATTGCTCAGAGATTAAGCTCCTAGAAACACCCCACCCTCAAGAAATAGGTCCCAGATGGCTTGTGTCTTAGCTGGCATTTTCCCAAGGATGGTGGGCAGGCCACTAGTGGCACATGAAATAATTTCAGGTGGTAGATGGCTGCACATCTTTAACTTCAATAGTCATGGATTTCTTTTAATGTGTTTTAGACAAAATGTAGTTGAAATGGTGGCCTCAAGGGTATTATTGATTAGAACCATGCTGAAGTTTTTTTTTTTTAAAGAAGTTTGTTTAAAGAAAAATTATTAAGTAGATAGCAGTGTAGGTTTTAAGCATGTGGCACAAGTTGAAGGTAATATACAGATGACTGAGGTTTGGGAAACACTGGTCTTAAACAAATCATATTAACTTTTCTGCTGCCTCTACCCTGCCCACCCCTCCCAAATTTGGGGCTTCCGATTTGGGAATTGTCTAGTAGACACATTAATCTGCCTGGTTAACTGTCTTCTCACCAGACCAAAGCCAAAAGCCTCATCTCCTTTTCTTGACTTCCTGGTCTCTCTGTTCAAGGCTCTCATTTCTCTCTCCTCCTCTCCCTCATTTCCCTCTCTTTCTCCTTCTTCCTCTCTCCCTCTCCCTCCCTCCCTCCCTCTCCTGACCTTGGCTGGAGATATTCCTGACTCGTCCCTCTCCCTTTTTCATTCTCAATCACTGACCAAATCCTGTTAATTATTCCTTCATAATACTTCTTGCACTGTGTCCCTTTCAACTGTCATCACCCATTTAGGTGCCACAGCCTCAGTCTACACCTCATTATCCAATTAGTCTTTGCCCAGCATAACTTTCGCCAGGAATTTCTCCTGGATTGGTTCTCCACTGAGTATCTGGTCATGGCCAAACTCCTGAATGAGCAATTCCTAAGTCTTTGGAATATGGCCTCAGCCTAAAATCTGCCCATATTTTCCAGTCCTTTTCTAGGACCCATCTAGGTTTTTACTGTTCCTCAGATACATTATTCTCACTTTCATCTCTAGATCTTTCCTGTAAACCTTGAGTAAAATAGTTTCCTTAGTAAATAAGTACACTTTATGAAAAAAAAATAGTTTCCTCAGTCTTTCCCATTTGATCACTTACTTCTATTTCATACAGTGTTATTTGTGGGTTTTTGTGTATGTGTGTCTCCCTAAGTAGACTCAGCTTCTGAGGTAAAGAAGTGTGCTTTTCACTTCTTTTGTAACCTCACTGGTGGTTAGCAAAGGCTAGGCACATGATAGATACAGTTGGGTATACTTTGTGCTGCACATATCAGAAAACCCTACCTATTAGCAGCTTAAACAAATAGAGGTTTATTTTTTTCACATAAGAAAAAGTTTAGAGGCAAGTGGTTGCTTGCTCTACCATCCATAGTGAATTGGCTTTCACCCTCATACTTGTTGCCTCATGGTCACAAGGTTACTGCTGCATCTCCAGGCATCACATCTGAATTCCAGCAGGAAGAAGGAGGATGGAGCAAAGGCCTTTCTCCTCAGGGAACTTTGTCCTGTTATTTGGGAAGAGAACACTTTCCCAGGAGACTGAATCTTTCATCTCACTAGCCAGAATTGTGTCATGTATTCACTCTTAGACCAATAACTGGTTTAGACCAATTGTAATTCAAGCTCAGGACTGGAGCTGACAAAGATCCTTTCACATCAGGGGAGGGACCTTTGCCAACTACCTGAACAAATTGAAGTTCTCCTAACAAGCAATAACGGGGGGTGGAGAGGTTGGCTATTAGGTAGGCAACTAGCAGTGTGTACCAAAGACCTCAATAAAGACTGGGTTAGAGAGCAAGTAGCCTGCTCTGGTTTGGAGTCAAGTTCTGAGATGTGGAGGGTCTGAGACCATGAGGTTTCCAGAAAAGGTCGTCTTCTCTGTGCCCACGGAACAGCACCTAAGCGCTCCAACTCTGAGTTGGAAGGTCAGACAGATTATGTGGGCTTTCAGCTCTGCTTTCCTCAGCTTCAAAGAAGCATCTGGGCAGAGTGTGGTGCTGTTCCACTTAGTTCCTGCTGGGTAAGTAGTTTCTCCCTGGCTCCTACTTTTAGGACTGAGAGGGGAGTGATTGGATAGGCCTGCTTCCCCATGGAAGAAATGATTCCTGCCTTTGGATCTTTGATTTTCATGTATGTTTTCTGAAGTGGTTGTGAAATTGAATTTGCATCCGGAGGAAGAATCTAGAAGAGGAAATTTCCAAAGGCAAATTGCACCAAGTGCTATTTATTACAGCAACAAAAAGAAACAACCCAAACAGCCAATAATTGGGATTTGGCTAAGCAGACTGCGAGTTTTAGTATATTTGGCTATAATATGGTCACCAATTTTGACAACTTCACAAATTCTGCTGGTACAAGAAAATAGTTGTATGGAATGATATTAAGTGAAAAAGAGCAAAATAGTAGGTATGTACTGACTGCGTAAAATGTACACGTGAACAGGGGCACCTGGATGGCTCAGTTGGTTAAGTGTCTGACATCTGCTCAGGTCATGATCTCATGGTGCGTGAGGTCCAGCCCCACGTTGGGCTCTGTGCTGACAGCTCAGAGCCTGGAGCCTGCTTTGGATTCTGTGCCTCCCTCTCTGTCTGCCCCTCCCCCATTCATGCTCTGTCTCTCTCTGTCTCTCAGAAGTGAATAAATGTTAAAAAAAATTTTAATTAAAAAAAAGTACATGTGACATATATCAGAAGACAACTTTCCAATTTGAAGTCAAAGAAGTATTAGGCAACCAGTACATATTTACTGAAATTGAATGCCCTCTGAGGTAGTTGAGGGTCATCAACCAGAGGTTCTAGCTCAGCTGAAGTTTAGAAGTGGGAGATGGGGCATCCAACACTGTTTCTTTCCTTTTTTTAAAAAATGTTTTTAAATTTTTAAATTTATTTTTAATAGTTTATTGTCAAATTGGTTTCCATATAACAGTGCTCATCCCTACAAATGCCCTCCCCCATGCCCATCACTCCCCTTCCCCTCTCCCCCACCCCCTTCAGCCCTCAGTTTGTTCTCAGCATTCAAGAGTCTCTCATGGTTTGCCTCCCTCCCTCTCCCCAACTGTTTTTCTCCTTCTTCTTCCCCACGGTCCTCCATTAACTTCCTCCTAATCCTCCTATAGTGCAAACATATGGTATCTGTCCTTCTCTGCCTGACTTATTTTGCTCAGCATAACACCCTCAAGGTCCATCCAGGTTGCTACACATGGCCATATTTCATTCTTTCTCATTGCCATGTAGTATCCCATGGTATAGATAAACCACATCTTCTTGATCCATTCGTCAATTGATGGACACTTAGGCTCTTTCCGTGTTTTGGCTATTGTTGAGAGTGCTGCTATGAACATTGGGGCACATGTGCCCCTATGCATCAGCACTCCTGTATCCTTTGGGTAAATTCCTAGCAGTGCTACTGCTGGGCCTTAGGGGAGTTCAGTTGTTAATTTTTTGAGAAACCTCCACACTGTTTTCCAGAGGGGCTGCACCAGTTTCCATTCCCACCAACAGTGTAGGAGGGTGCCTGTTTCTCCACATCCTTGCCAGCACCTAGGGTCCTCTGATTTGCTCATTTTAGCCAATCCGACCGGCATGAGGTGGTATCTCAGTGTGGTTTTCATTTGTATTTCCCCAATGAGGAGGGACGCTGAGCATCGTTTCATGTGTCTGTTGGCCACCTGTATGGAACCACAAAAGACCCCGAATAGCGAAAGTAATATTGAAGAAGAAAACCAAAACGGGATGCATCACAATCCCATACTTTAGCCTCGACTACAAAGCTGTAATCATCAGGACAGTATGGTATTGGCACAAAAACAGACACATAGACCAATGAAATAGAATAGAGAACTCAGAATTGGACATACAAATGTATGGCCAACCAATCTTTGACAAAGCAGGAAAGAGTATCCAATGGAAAAAAGACAGCCTCTTTAACAGAGGGTTCTGGGAGAACTGGACAGCAACATGCAGAAGAAAGAAACTAGATCATTTTCGCACAGCATACACAAAAATAAACTCAAAATGGATAAAGGACCTGAATGTGAGACAGGAAACCATCAAAATCCTAGAGGAGAAAGCAGCAAACAACCTCCTTGACCTCCGCTGCAGCTGTTTCTTACTTGACACATCCCCAAAGGCAAGGGAATCAAGAGCAAAAATGCACTATTGGGACCTCATCAAGATCACAAGGCTTCTGCACGGCAAAGGAAACAATCAATAAAACTGATAGGCAACTGAGGGGATGGGAAAAGAGAGTTGCAAATGACATATCAGATAAAGGGCTAGTTTCCAAAATCTATAAGGAACTCACCAAACTCCATACCCGAAAAACAAATAATCCAGTGAAGAAATGGGCAGAAGACATGAACAGACACTTCTCCAAAGAAGACATCCAGATGGCCAACAGACACATGAAATGATGTTTCTTTCTTTTACTATGAAGACAGAAAGATATGGAGCTTGAAGGAGAGCTTGGGTCTTTTCTCTGCTAGACAGAGCAGACTATAGTCAGTTTGGAGAGAGATACTCAGCTTCTGCCTGTCCACTCACTGCAGAGAAGACCACTTTCTTCTCTCACATAGCCAGCAAAGCATTTTGATGGAAGACTCAACTCCCATTCCAGAACAGTGTGCTTTACTGTGTGGAGACCCAGTGTGAGTTCCTTCCTGAGGTTTCTTGGCACAGGCTATGTGCCCCTCCCCATCATCCAAGGTTTACACTGTAAATATCTGGATGGGGGTGAAAAGAAAAGCCAGACCTCCAACCTAGGGTTGGTCCACTGGAGGCTGAGCCAAGGGTGTGTTGTTGATACAGAAGATAGTTCTCTCCCCAGAGTTTACTGAAAGGGATTATTTTTGCTAGGTCAGGTTTTCCAGCTTTATTCAAGAGGCTGAAGACAGGAGGGAAGCAGGATGGGTGTGTATATTGAATAGCTGGGAGGAGAGACTTGTTTTTCTCTCTTTTCCTGACCGGTTGCTACCCGACAATAGTTGTCATATATTGAACGCTGACTCCGTGCTGTGTGCTTTGCACATGTTATCTCATTTAATCCTCACCATAGCTTGGCAAAGTATTATTCTGGAACTTAACTAGGAAATGGCAAAGTCAGGATTCACCCAACAAAAATGTACTGAACCGCCTACTCTGAGACAAGCCTTGTGCTGGGTGCTGGACATGCAGCTGTGCACAAGACCTGGTCATTGCCTTCAGCAGCTTGCACCCATGGGTGTGTGTGTTACAAACAAATAAGCAGGCAGGAGTACAGGGTGGCTCATGCTGTGATGGGAAAGAAATTGATGCTGTGGAACACAGAAGAGGGGCACCCATCACAGCCAGGAGCAGGAGGTGGGGAATAGGCCAGGCTTTCCAGAGGAAGCGGTATCTAGGCTGAATCTGAAGGAGGAGCAGGAGTCAGCTGAGAGAAGCCCAGGGTAGGAAAAAAGTGATCCACGTAGAAGGCATAGTATCACAAGGGGCCAGAATCAAGAGAGAGCATAGTGCTTTGAGAAACTACTTAGAATGGTTGAGTATGGCTAGAGCAGGCTGAGAGATGAGAATGGGGTGGTAGTAGACAGGGGCTATGTGCTGAAATGCCCTGGGAACAATGGGAAGGAGTTTGGATTTCACTCTGGGTGTGATGAGCATCCGCAGGGGGGCTTTGAGCAGGGAGGTGACAAGACCTGATTGGCACTCTCTTTGGATCAATCTGGCCACTGTGTGGAGAATGGGTCGTAAGAGAACAAGAGTGGAAGTGGGGATATCACAAGGTTGCCTTAGCTCAGGGTGGTAGAACCAAGGGAGACAGACTCAGGGTTTGTTTTTCAGGCAGAGCTGACAGCACTTCCCGATGGATTCAAGGTAGGGGAAGAAAAGGTGGAAGGAGTCAAGTCAGGTCAATCGGGTTTCAGACACCTTGGCTTTCTTTCTCTACCACACGAGGTTGAAGTTGAGGGCTTCCTGCGGCCAGACTTGAGATCTGGAGCATCAGAACCCACGAGAATATGAATACGTTTTTGTTGCCATTGAGCCACTGGGACAGGAGAATCTGTTTATTGATTTATTCAGGTGAACACCATATATACACCTTACCATAGGCCCAGCACTGTTTAAGGGCTTTACAAATATTTACTTCTTTAATTCTTATAAGAACTGCTTTTATTATGTCAATTTTCCAGAGGCAGAAACTGAGGTACAGAGAGATAAGGTTCTTGACCAAGGCCACACAGCTGGTAAGTGGCAGAGCTGGGATTCAAACTCAGGTAGTCTTGCTCCAGCGTTCTGTGCTGCCTTGTCTATGGACTCACTCATTCATTTGCTCATTCATTCATTCATTCATGCATGCATGCATGCATTCAGTATGTGATTGCTGAGGTTGTAATATGTGCTAGGGCCTAGAGTAGAATGATCCACAAAACCAGACCCAGTATCTGCCCGCATGGAGTTTACAGTCCAGGAGGCATATATTGGCCAAATAATCACCCAGACAAATGTACACATGCTAGGGGAGCCCATAAGAGAGGATGGCTGGAAGCCTGGTCAGGGAACTCAGGGAAAGTTTCTCTGGAGCAGCAATAGTTGAGAAAAAATGTGAAAGATGTGAAAGTTAATTAGACAAAGAAGGGAAGGAACAACATTCCAGACAGAAGAAATAGCATAAGCAAAGACCCTATGGTGGAAGGGAACATGGTGTATTTAAGGGGCTAGAAGAATGGCAGTGTGGTTGGAGGGATGAGAGGAGCATGTGTGGGGTGGGTCTGGAGCCCTCACACAGGCAAGGCCTGCAGGCCACTTCCAGCTTTTCCCTTGAATGTTTTGAAAGCAGGGAATGTTAGGTTCACGCCTGCGTCTTGAACTCCTCCCTCTGGTCACTCTGGCTGCAGTGTGGAGGTTTGTTTGGAGGAGACCAGTCAGGGAACCACTGCCATGGTCCAGGGGAGAAGTTTAGAGTGGTGGCTTGGACTTGGGTGCTAACTTTGGGGCTGTGGAAGGATTGATGAGTTATTGAGGAAAGAAAATCAATAGAATCAGATGACAGAGAGACACCTGGGTGGCTCAGTTGGTTGAGTGTATGACTTCAGTTCAGGTCATGATCTTATGGTTCATGGGTTGGAGCCCCACCTTGGGCTCTGTACTGACAGCTCAGAGCCTGGAGCCTGCTTCAGATTCTGTGTCTCCCTCTCTTTCTCTCTCTCTGACCCTCTTCTGCTCACATTCTCTCTCTCTTTCTCTCTCTCTCTCTCTCAAAAATAAATAAGTAAACATTAAAGAAAGAATCAGGTAACTGATTGAGTGTGAGGATTAAAGAGAAGCAGAGAAGAAGATGGCAAGAAAGGCTCCTAGGGGTGCCTGGGTGGCTCAGTTGGTTAAGTGTCTGACTCTTGATTTCGGCTCAGGTCATGATCTCATGGTTCGTGTGATTGAGCACCACATCAGGCTCTGCACTGACAGCACAGAGCCTGCTTGGGATTCTTTCTCTCCCTCTCTCTCTGCCCCTTCCCTCAAAATAAATAAACTTAAAAAAAAATGAAAGGCTCCTGGAGTTCTGTCTTGCACATTCAGGTAGATAGATGGTGGTTATATTCTAGAGAACCCAGAAGAACACTTAATTTTGAGGGAAAAGGTCATGCAGTTTTGGGCATGTTAATTTTGAGATGCTATTGAAACAGCTAAGAGTAGGGATCATGTGAGCACCAGGCTGTTCAGATATATGGACCCAGAGTTTAGAGGAGAGGGCTGGGTGATTCAGCAGTATTCTGAAGATAGCTCTCACTGGCTTCTGAAAGCCTATTGCTTAATTTTTTTAAAAAATGTGTTATTTATTTTTGAGAGAGAGATAGAGACAGTATAAGCAGGGTAGGGTCAGAGAGAGAGGGAGATACAGAATCCGAAGACGGGCTCCAGGCTCTGAGCTGGCAGTCAGCACAGAGCCCGATGCGAGGCTCGAACCCATGAACCGTGAGATCATGACCTGAGCCGAAGTCGGACGCTTAGCTGACTGAGCCACCCAGGCGCCCCATCTATTCTTTAAATATTGAGGAATTTTGCAAGCTAGTTATCAAACCATTGGTTGCTTCAAATTGGTCACGATGAAAGTGTTTATACCAAGGAAGGAAGTTGGCAAATGCTACAAATTGACGTCCTCTCCTCTGTCCCCACTGTAGCCGGTTTATAAGAACAGCAGTAGCTGAAGAGTCCATTTGGGATGCTCAGCTGTAGTTGTGAGTGAGATCACCAAGGGATGCTGTACAGAGCATGGGGCCTAGCGCCATGCCTCAGTGAGTCTCAAGAGTTAAGTAGAAATGATGGGCTCACAAAGGAGACTGAAAAGGAGCAGTCATCTCACTTCACATTCACTCCTATCTTGTGCTTTCCAGTCCTATTACCACTGCCTTGCTTGAAGCCCATATTGTTTTACATCTGGCCTATTCAAATAATCTTTTCCACTTATCTCCATCTCCCAAGTCTTTTTCAAGAGTCACGCAGCTTTTCTGCTAAGTGGAGAACTGGGTAAGTCAAATAATCTGACTGGAGCAAAGAGTTTAATGTGGAAGAGTGTGGATTTTCAAGTGTCCACTCCTGTTCTGTCACTTGCTAGCTGTGTAACCTTGGGCAAGTTGCCTGGTCTCTCCAAGCCTCAGTTTATTCTCCTATAAAATGGGGCTAGGGGCGCCTGGGTGGCTCAGTCAGTTAAACATCCGACTTTGGCTCAGGTCATGATCTCGTGGTTTTTGGGTTCGAGCCTCGCATCAGGCTCTGTGCTGACAGCTCAGAGCCTGGAGCCTGCTTCAGATTCTCTGTATCTCTCTCTCTCTCTGCCCCTCCCCCACTCATGCTCGCTCTCTCTCTCAAAAATGAATAAACATTAAAAAATTAAAAAAAATAAAATGGAGTTAATACTACCTCCTGCTCCAGAGTTGTGAGACTCCACAGAAACTGCACATATATGTGATATGATAAAGGGCCCAGCATAGGGACTGACTCGCTTTTTCATTTGCATTGTCAGTGGAGAGATTGCCAAAGATTCTCCCATATGGTAGCTGATCATGACAGGAAAGGTCACTGGAGACTCAGGGACTTGGTAAACCACCATCCTCAGCTTCAGACCCTTCACCTGGGCACCCTGCCTCCCTTACTCCCCTTGTTTCCTGCTTTCACCCCTCCCTCACTTCCATTCTGGCAAAATTGAACAATAGCCCCTTGGCTTGCTCTCTCCTGCCCCATGCTCAGCGTTTTCACACACCAAGAGTAAAGAATTCCTGTCCCTCACCAGCCCTCCAGAACTTCCCATCTCCACACTCGAGCTGGTCCTTGGCTTTTGGCTCCTCCAAGAAACTTTCTTGGGCCAAGAGCCTACCTTCCTAACCGTCTCCTTCAGGTGCACTTACACTTGGCTCCCATAAATGGACTGAAAGGCCTGAAATAAACTGCATCAAACGTTAAAGGACACAGTTCAAGAAGTCCCCAGCACTTTTCTTTCTTTTTTCAAATGTTTGTTTATTTTTGAGAGAGAGAAAGAGAGAGCACAAGTGGGGGAGGAGCAGAGACAGAGGGTGACAGAGGATCCGAAGCGGGCTCTGCACTGACAGCAGTGAGCCTGATGCAGGGCTCGGACTCATGAACTGCGAAATTGTGACCTGAGCCAAGATCAAGAGTCAGACTCTTAACCAACTGAGCCACCCAGGCACCCTAGTCCCTAGCACTTTTCATGTGCTCTACAGCAGATTGGACAGAATCTGGGGGGCATCAGTGCTGGGAGGCAGTGGGGCTGTTTTCCATATCACTCCCTGATACTTTGAAGAAGGAAAGGAAGAAATAAAAAACGAAGAAGGAAAGGAAGGATGTTAGGAAACTAATATTTATTGAATGCCTATTGGTTGTCTGGCCTCATGCTAGTAGCCTTCATAAATTTATATCATTCCTTCTCACAAAATCCTTGAGAGACGGTGATATTATTCAAGTTATCTGTAGTGTCTCTGCTTCCCTGTGAGCTCCGTGTGGATATGAGACAAGTCATCTTTAATTTTGCATCTGAAAGAGCATGGGTCTATACTCATTGTCTGTTAAATTGAATTGCAGACAGCACTGTGTTGAGGCAGTGTGGCTTAGGAGGAAAAGGAGTTGGGATCTTCACTACCTGTGTGGCTTTGGGCAAGTGATTTCATTTTTTCTGGGCCTCAGTTTCCTCATGTGTAAAATGGGAATATTGATAACCCCAAGGCAGGGGGTTGTGAGCACGTACAGGTAGATTGGTGAACTTCAAAGTGCAGTGCAGATGTGGGGGTGGTGCTCACGGGTACTCCAGAACCGGCTTTTATTTGTCTAATTGCTGTCTAAGCCTATAGTTTCCCAAATGTAAATTGGTGCTCATCCTTCACAAAATTTTCACTTTTCTGAGTCAAAAAAGACAAAAACAATAAAATCGTTTTAAAAACATTTTTAATGTTTATTTTTTTATTTTTTTAATTATTATTATTATTTATTTCTAGGAGAGAGAGAGAGAGAGACAGCGTGAGCAGGGGAGGGTCAGAGAGAGGGGGGGATACAAACTCTGAAATAGGCTCCAGGCTCTGAGCTGGCAGTCAGCACAGAGCCTGACGGGGGGCTCAAACCCACGAACTGCGAGATCATGACCTAAGTGAAAGTCGGACGCTTAACCGACTAAGCCACCCAGGTGCCCCAATGTTTATTTATTTTTGAGAGAGACAGAGCATGAGCAGGGGAGGGGCAGAGAGAGAGGGAGACACAGAATCTGAAGCAGACTCCAGGCTCCGAGCTGTCAGCACAGACCCCGACGTGGGGCTCGAACTCACAAACATGAGATCATGACCTGAGCCAAAGTCAGATGCTTAACCGACTGAGCCACCCAGGTGCCCCGAAATCATTTTTAATAAGGTGTTCAGTTTTTTAAATTCTGAAATTGTCATTCCAACTTTTTGATATTAAAACATCCTCTTGTTTATTAAATCTTGGTTAGAGTAAATGGCAGCTCTTTATTTTATTTTATTTTTTAAAATTTTAAAATGTTTTATTTACTTCTAGGAGAGAGAGAGAGACAGCGTGAGCAGGGGAGGGTCAGAGAGAGAGGGAGTCACAGACCGAAACAGGCTCCAGGCTCTGAGCCGGCAGTCAGCACAGAGCCCGACGCGGGGCTCGAACCCATGAACCGCGAGATCATGACCTAAGCGAAAGTCGGACGCTTAACCGACTAAGCCACCCAGGCGCCCCTAAATGGCAGCTTTTTAAAAATGCGTGTCCTCGGGGCACCTGGGTGGCTCAGCTGGTGAAGTATCAAACTCTTGATTTCAGCTCAGGTCATAATCTCACACACAGTTCATGAGTTCAAGCCCCGCATCAGGCTCTGTGCTGTCAGCACCAAGCCTGCGTGGGATTCCCTCTCTTCTTCCTCTCTCTCTCTCTGTGGCCCTCCCCTGCTTCTACTCTCTCTGTGTCTCAAAATAAATAAATAAACTTAAAAAATTAAAAAGTAAATAAACAGTACAAATGTCTGTACTCGATCAAATAAAATGCTAACACTACTCTGTCAGGGCCCCCCTGTGACAGAGGTAGCACAAGGTGCCAAGAGAGAGGAGCCTGGGCCAGACTTGGCCCATTAGGGCTTTGTTGTAGGCTTCCTAGAGAAGGGGAGGGCCGAGAAAAGTTAGGAAAGATGAATAGGAGTTTGTTTGGCCATGAAGGGTGGGAAAAGGCCTACTCTGGAAACCTGGGGCAACACAGGAACCTGCTGTCCTGGTGCCACCCAGCAGGTTAGCACTTCCGAGCTTCCCCTGCGTAAGGTGTTGGAAGTGGGGGAGTGAGTGGCTTTGTCCCAGACCCGCCTGGCTCACAGATGGGGAAGAAAGCCTCCAGGCCACTACATTAGGCAGTAACCGAGCTTCCTCACCCCACCTCGAGGGCGGCTGCTTCTGGCAGCTGGCCCAGGCGATCGCCGCAACACTCCAAACCAAATCCTCAACTCTCCTTCTGATCTGGCTTACTCTCTACCCCCTCTGCCCCTGCAGCAGCATCAATGAAGCAGGAGTCCCTCTGCTTTGCAGCCTGAAGGCCAAGATCCCACATCTCCACACACAGGCTCATTGGAAACTCAAACTCCTCCCTCCCCCTTCCACACACCAAGCCGACTACCTGCAGTGGGAACAGAAGGTAGGGGGCTGATTCTTTTCCCTAGGACGCCACATGGCCGGCCTGGAGGGAGGATGGGGCAGCCCACTTCCCCAAGGCCTGCTGTGTGACCTCTGGCCTTTGTAGATCACACCACTGCCTGCAGGCAGGCAACGGGAGGCCCCAGGCGGCTGGGAAGGCCAGACCAGTCTGAAGGGGCAGAATGTGGCCACCTGAGCATGCGCTTTTGCACTCCAAGTGGTGGGTCTGGATTATCCATTTCTTGGATTTCTCCAGACCTCTGCTCCATCCATCAGAGCACTTTTTTTCCACCTGGAAATCTTTGGCCAGTAGGTGCAACCACTAGTTTATCCAGCCAGGGGCATGTGCCAGGTGCTGTCAGCTGCCCAGCTGGCCCAGACAAGAGGCAAAGGATAACTTTCAGAGGAAGAGGAAGCCCGTGGGGGCAGGCGAAAAGGCGACACTAAGTTGCTGCAGCAGCAGCCAGGCCGTTGCCCGGCCTGACCCGACCTGGCCAGCAGTACTAAGCATTCCCAGCTCCCTGTTCAGGGCAGGATGCCATGGTATTTTGCCTGCTGGTGCAGTGGGACTGGAAAAAAAAAAAAAAAAAAAAAGCAGAGGAGTTAGCCTGACGGTAGAGATTGGGAGGGAGGGGTTTAAAAATGAGGAGAGCTGGACTTTTTGCCCCGGTTCCGGCTGGAGTTTGAGTTAGAGCAGGGTGGCTGGTACAGGGAGAAGTCTTTGTGCCCTTAGGTCCCCAGGGTTTCCTGCCACTGTAAATGCCCAGTAGTGGCACGTGCCTGACAGGCTTCCTAAAGGCCTGGCTGAGCATCCATGCCACAGCTCTGCTCTTACCGGTGACATGGTGGGTCTTTCTGGTGGCTTGTAAGCTCTCCCCATCGCTGTGGTCTGATTTGCATGGCTCTGTGTATCATTCCTACACTGAGCCGGGCGGCCATTTCTGGGGGTGGGCATCAGCCACACTTGCTGATGTCTGGTGTATCCTGACATTGAGCAGCAGTCTGGAGCTGTGGTGGAGAGAGCGGTTGATGCTCAGTATTTGAAGGTGGTATTCGAGATGAGTCCACATCCTGAGCTTGGTATTCAGACACTTTGACAATTAATTTTTGACAATGCTCAACATTTCAATGCCACATACTTGGCCCCCAAGCCCCAAATACCTGTACACCTGGCATCACGTTGAAAAAACATGTGCATAGTGGACACGTTGTTTTCAGTCTTCACTTGCATATTGGCATCTCACAGACACTGGTATGGTGTCACATTTCATTTGCAGTTGACAATTTCCAACTCTGTGTGTCTAAATATAATTTGGATGACCAATATTTGATATAGTTTGGTGTCTTTGTGATCACATGCCCAAGTCTTACCCACACTGAAAGGCTAGCACTAATTTGCTCTCGCTAAGATTTTATATGTAAAGATCACAGAAAGCTCTGCTGTGAGAAATAGGTTGAGGAGAGGCGCCTGGGTGGCTCAGTCAGTTAAACGCCCCACTTTGGCTCAGGTCATGATCTCGTGGTTCGTGAGTTTGAGCCCTGCATCGGGCTTTGTGCTGACAGCTTGGAGCCTGGAACCTGCTTTGGATTCTGCGTCTCCCTCTCTCTCTCTCTTCCCCTGCTTGTGCTCTGTCTCTCTGTCTCCGTCTCTCTCTCTCTCAAAAATAAATAAATAAACAAACAAACAACATTAAATTAAACAAATTTTTTAAAATAAAAAAAGAAATAGGTTGAGGAAAATCAGTCTGGAATATTGTAAATTATGAGCAGAAGAGGAGCTTCTTTCTCCAGAAAAACAAACAGACAAAACCAAGATCCCAGACCCCAATCTGCCCATATCTCAATGCCCAACTTAAAGGCCACTTCCTCCACCAGGCCTTCTTAGTCTGTTCCGGCTGGATAGCATTTCTCCCTCCTATCTGTTCCACAGTGTTTAGTCAGATCCATTCTAGGGCCTCTGGTGCTGTCTCCCTTGGATTACAGTTAGTGGTGTATTGGGGGGTGTTTTCCTTACACATCTGTGAGTTCCAGAAAAGCACGTTTTATCTCTGAATGTCTGTTGATGCCACCAGCCTTTAGCACAGAGCCGGAACTTAAATAGCTACTCACGGCATAACCGATGGGAGTGGATGGCCTCTCTCCTTTCGGGATTTGCTTGGATTGAGGGGGGCTGCTGGAAGCCCCAGAGTTTCTCACTGGGAAGAATAAATACTTGTCTGCCAGCAGCACCCCCGTGTCTCCTTGCTGCCTAGCAGCCCTTCCCCTTTCCCCGGCTCTCTATTTCCTTGTTTCTCCTCTCTTTACCTCCTTCCCAGCCTGGGTCAACACTGCCTGCCTTCTGCAGAGTGCAGCAGCCAGGGGAGCCCTCACTGTCCTTCTTGCTTCAGGCTCCCTTTCCAGTGAGCATCTGTAGTGGTATATTCTCAAATGTCTCTCTGGGTTATGAGCAGAGACGAAAGCCTTAGGGTGCTGGGATCATTCCATGTCCTTTCTCTTAATTTGCCTTTAGTAGGGGGCAGGTATGTTTTGTGCGTGTGTGGTAAATCAGTCATAACATATGATTTACCATTTAACATTTTCAGTTCTGGTGGGCATTTCTGAGGAACCACCATACTGTTTTCCACAGTGGCTGTACCATTTTACATTCCCACCAGCAGTGCATGAGGGTTCCAATTTCTCCACACCTTCATCAAACACTTGTTAGTTTCTGCCTTTCAAAAACAAATGATAGCCACCCTAATGGGTGCAAATCGGTACCTCATTACAGTTTTGAATTGCATTTCGCTAGTGAGTAACCATGTTGAGCATCTTTTCATGTGCTGAGCAGGTAAGTTTGGGCTTGCCTATGAAGCTGTGCACTTAGCCTTGTTTTCCAGGTGGTCTTGGACGTTGGAAATGCCCATTGTTTTGTAGATTCGGACTACCTCGTCTTAAAGAAGTCTTCATTGGGACGCCTGAGTGGCTCACTTCATTAAGTGTCCGACTTCAGCTCAGGTCACGATCTCACGGTTTGTGGGCTCGAGCCCTGCATTGGACTCTGGGCTGACAGCTCAGAGCCTGGAGCCTGCTTCGGATTCTATTTCTCTCTCGCTCTCGCTCTCCCACTCCCGCGCTTGTTCTCTCTCCCTCTCTCAAACATAAATAAATAAAAACAAAAAAAAAATAAAATAAAAAAGACATCTTTGTTATACAGCCAGTTACTTCTAGACTCTCCACACTCTTTGGAGGCTGCAAACCCACAGCCAGCCAGTCCTGCAGCCTTTCTCCACTCTCTGCCCATGCTTGGAGGTCTGGCTTTCCCTAAGCCCTAAGATTTCTGTGATTCTCTGTATCTGTCATCTTTGACCCATAAAATCCCAACCTACTATGACAGCCAGGCAGCCACCCTAGGGAGAAGACGTCTCAGGGACTGGAAAAGAAAAGAAAAGAAAAGGCAGAAGGTGGCAGATTTTTTGAACCCATTTTCTGGTTAAAAAAAAAAAAAAAAGAGTAAGTATATCTGCCCCTCCTTACACACGAAAAGCCTGATTTTGTTTGTCTATCAAGCAGTTCCATATTAGAAACCTGCCTGTTCTCCATTTGTATGGGAAGAGGAATAGAAAATGGATCTATGACAGGAGAACTATCAACATGCCTGAGTTTGGCACTAAAAATGTCATCTGGGAATTTCCATTGATATTTGATCTCTGAGTGAGTAAAAAGAGCTGGTGACCCTCATGGAAAACAAAAGCAAGAACAAAAAGAAGGCCATCAACTTCCTAGCAGGCAAGTTAGAGTAGGAGGGTTTCCAGGTGGAGAAGGGGTACATTTCTTCAGTGTCACCCTCCTCTCGGAGTCCTCTCACTGACCCTGGTGTCCCTACTACTTCCAGGCAGCCTGGGGCATATTGTTTGTTAATCCACCTGGGGACCAGACCCACAGCCTTCTCTTTGGGCTCCTGAGACATCTGGCATTCTCAACAGGAAATTTACCAAATACAGGAGTGCAGGGAGGAAATTATTGCAAAAAAATACAGTTAGCAGTGTATTAAATAGACAAGTTTCCCAAGTGCAGGTTTTGGATCCAGCAGTGAAAGCCATCTGTACCAAAAGCCAGGGCATCATGGCTGCTACCTCCCCTGCTTGCCTTCTGGCCCAGCTCCCTTCCTATCCCTAGAGAGTGGATGCCATCTTACTTTCCATAATCTGGGAGGAGATTCCAAGGCAAGACCCAAAGAGACCGTATTCCAAACCAGCTGTCCATGGGAGCCCTCCCACTCCACCCTGATTTTTTGTTTGGACAGGAGCTCGGCCACCGGGTCTGTTTCAATGCAGGCTTCATCCTCAAGGCAGTGATCTTTTTCTCTAGAGTGGGCTTCACAAAGTGGGCTCATGTTCCCCTGGGAGTGAGAGTACATCTCATGCTTTTATTTATTCATTTTTTCTTAAATAGTGTATTGTCAAGTTGCTTTCCATATAACACCCAGTGCTCATCCCCACAAGTGCCCTCCTCCATGCCCATCACCCCCCTTCCCCTCCCCCCGACCCCCATCAGCCCTCAGTTTGTTCTCAGCATTCAAGAGTCTCTCATGGTTTGCCTCCCTCCCTCTCCCCAACTGCTTTTCCCCTTCTTCTCCCACATCATCCTCCGTTAACTTCCTCCTAATCCACCTATATGTGCAAACATATGGTATCTGTCCTTCTCTGCCTGACTTAGTTCGCTCAGTGTAACACCCTCAAGTGCCATCCATGTTGCTACACATGGCCAGATTTCATCCTTTCTCATTGCCATGTAGTATTCCATCGTATAGATAAATCACATCTTGATTCATTCATCTGTTGATGGACACTTAGGCTCTTTCCATGTTTTAGCTATTGTTGAGAGTGCTGCTATGAACATTGGGGTTCATGTGCTCCTATGCTTCAGCATTTCTGTATCCCTTGGGTAAATTCCTAGCAGTGCTATTGCTGGGTCATAGGGGAGTTCTAGTGTTAATTTTTTGAGGAACCTCCACACTGTTTTCCAGAGGGGTTGCACCAGCTTACATTCCCACCAACAGTGTCAGAGGGTGCATCTCATGCTTTTAGACGGGACATCAATGAATTTTTTTTTTTTATCTTCATAGCAAAGCATTTGTTTTTAGGGTGTTCTTTTTTTAAATGTTTTTATTTATTTTTGAGAAAGAGGGAGAGAGAGGGAGAGAGATGTACTGACAGCAGAGAGCCTGATGTGGGGCTCAGTCTCATGAAGTGTGAGATTGTGACCTGAGCCTAAGTTGGATCCTTAGCTGACTGAGCTACTGAGTCACCCCTATGGTGTTCTTTAAATTAGCGTTAGCGTTAAGGTTAGGGTTAGTGATTTTCAATTTACATGAGTGATGCAAAATTTCTTTAAGTGGAAGAGTGAGAATTTTTTAAAAATTTTAAATGTTATTTATTTTTGAGAGAGAGAGAGAGAGAGAGAGCGAGCGAGCACGAATGAGGGAGGGGCAGAGAAAGAGGGAGATACAAAATCCAAAACAGGCTCCAGGCTCTGAACTGGCAGTCAGCACAGAGCCCGACACGGGGCTCGAACCCATGAACCATGAGATCATGACCTGAGCCGAAGTCAGACGCTTAATCAACTGAGTCCCCCAGGAGTGCGAGAAGAGTGAGAAATTTAAAGAGAAATATTATGTAAAAAATAGTTCATAGGGTATGTGGATATGATAAAAATCGGGAAGGTACCCTGCAGGTGACTGGAAATTGGGACATACTGCCTTAGAGCAGACCTGCATCTCTAAGAGCCCTATGAGCAGGCACTTGTCAGGAGGGCTGTGTGACAGGAATTACCAACATTTAAGTTCTGGGGGCCTCTCTCTTCTGGATCTCTGATGCTTTCTCTGATGGGAACAAGGAAAGCCTGGAATAAATGTCCTTATCTATTTGATCTGATAGATCTGCTATTAGTCTCCTCTGGGGCACAGATAACTGGCCCATCAACTTGTTTTATTTATTTATTTTTATTTTTTAAAAATTGTAATTGAAGCACAGTTGATATATAATATTAAATTGGTTT
Organism: Hyaena hyaena; assembly: GCF_003009895.1. Taxonomy (NCBI): domain Eukaryota; kingdom Metazoa; phylum Chordata; class Mammalia; order Carnivora; family Hyaenidae; genus Hyaena; species Hyaena hyaena. Next base: position 765,207 of record NW_024081476.1, on the reverse strand, counting down.
CAGGTGTACACCATAGTGACTCAACAGCTATGTACAGTAGAAAATGCTTGCCATGATAAGTGTATTATAATATTATTGACTGTATTCCCTGTGCTATACTTTTCATCCCTGTGACTTATTTATTCATAACTGGAAGCCTGTACCTCTTAATCCCCTTCACCCATTTCACCCATCTCCACCCCCCCAGCTTCCCCTTTGGCAACCATCAGTTTGTTCTCTGTGTTTATGAGTCCATTTCTCTCTTGTTTGTTAGTTTTGTTTCTTAGATTCCAGATATAAGTGAAATCATATGGTATTTATCTTTCTCTGGTTGACTTATTTCACTTATGATACCCTCTATATCCATTCATGTCATCATGAATGAAAGATTTCATTTTTTATGGCTGAGTAGTATTCCATTGTATATGTATATATACCACATCTTCTTTATCCACTCATCTATCAACAGACACTATGTTTTATTTCCTCGTTAGCTTCCTCTAATGCTTTCTTTGCTGAAATTCAAGGCAGAAATGGTGGCAACTAAACCTTGAATTGCTCTGCTTTGACAGGATCTCTTTAGCTCAATAGTTTACCTCCAAACCCCAGGCTACACCCTCCAGAAAGAGGATTTTTCAAATCTTTTCTCCTTTTACTCCACACTGTCTTGGCCCATATCCTCCTGAAACACCACATGGGATGCATTCATATTTTTGGCCTGAAGAAATCCATGCTAGGCTCATCTACTTCTTTATTTTTTTTAATGTTTATTTTTGAGAGAGAGTGAGAGAGACAGAGACAGAGACACAGAGAGTGGGAGACACAGAATCTGAAGTAGGCTCCAGGCTCTGAGTTGTCTGTCAGCACATAGCCCGACATGGGGCTCAAACTCACAGACCACAAGATCATGACCTGAGCCCAAGCTGGATGCTTAGCAGACTGAGCCAGCCAGGCACCCCTCGGCTGATCTACTTCTGCGTGTGGGAGGACTCCTTGCTCCGTTGAGTTATGGGCATTGCCTGGTGGCCATCCTTGGTTCAGTGGGAAGGAACTGAGGAGGCTAGCATTTCTGGAGTTTCTACTAGGAGCTAGGCACCATACTAGGCCTGTATCTGACTGGGCTCTTCAAATTCTCCCACCGGTCCATTAAGTATCACATGACGCTTGAGGAAACTGAGGCTCAGAGAAGCTTAGTAACTTGCCCCAGGTTCTCTGCCTCCAGTGCACTTTCCATTGCCTGCACCCGGACCTGCCCTTTCCTGCTCGGTGCATGCTACTATTGCCGCTTAGACACAAGCAAAAGGTCTCCAACACAAGGGCTTTCTCTTTTGCCTGCAACAACAATGAGCTGGAGGGGAAAACAGATTGATTAAAGTTGAATTTGTCCTAGTGGGAAGCTGGCCAGGGCATCTCTGGAGAGCCTCGGCCTGGGCCCGGCTGGCTGTCAGGATGTGGCCTGGAGCCTGACTTCCCTTCCTGGCCCTCCCTTTATCTTCCTACCCTCTTGCATTGCCTTCTGCTCCCTGACCCCACTGCCCCCTCCAAGGGAGCTGAAGAGTAAGCTGCTCAGAAGGAAATGGCTTTTGTTATTTAACCTGGATAAGTGTCTCTATGTGCCTTCTCTGGAAATCTGCTCACGGACGAAGGAGGGGGACCAGGGTCACCCTAATATTGTTTGTTTTGTTGGGGGCCTAAAAACAAAGTGAAGGCAGTTCCTTACATTCATCACTGGTTTTGTCCCCACCTCTCTTCCAGTCACTAATCCTAAACCTATTCTTTTTTTTTTAATGTTTATTTATTTTTGAGAGAGAGACAGAGTGTGAGCAGAGGAGGGGCAGAGAGAGAGGGAGACACAGAATCTGAAGCAGGCTCCAGGCCCCAAGCTGTCCGCACAGAGCCCGACGCGGGGCTTGAACCCACGGACTATGAGATAATGACCTGAGCAGAAGTAGGATGCTTAACCCACTGAGCCACCCAAGTGCCCCTAAAACTATTATTTTGTTATTATTATTGAGGTATAATCGACTTGTAACATTATATTAGTTTTAAGTGTGCCACATAATGATTCGATATTTTTATATAATGCAAAGTGATTACTGCAGTAAGTCTAGATAACATCAATCCCTGTTCTTATAAAGCAGAGTTGATAAATACGTAGATCTTTATCTTGGCATTTATATCTACCAACAAATGGGTTCCAAGCAGCCTGTCGGGTCTTGTGATTCACTGTTTCTTTACACAGTTCTCATTTTTTGCTGTCTGAAATACCCACCATGGCCTGATGATTCCTGATTTTTGGCCTCCTTGCTCTTACGGCCTCTGCCTATTAAGCAGCTTCATGGAGTAGTAAGAGGGGTTAGAGTCAGAAGACCTGAGGACTTCTCAGCCGCATCCTCTGTGAGCTTTGGTTTACTTCTCTCTAAAATGGGGCTGAATGGGGTGCACGGGTGGCTCAGTCGGTTAAGCGTCCGACTTCAGCTCAGGTCATGATCTCACAGTTTGTGGGTTCAAGCCCTGCATCGGGTTCTGTGCTGGCAGCTCAGAGTATGGAAACCTTTTGAATGGCTTACATTAACCCGTTTCATTGACTCCTAAACTTTTTGAGTTTTCCTTCGATTCCAGCTGCAGGGCTCATTTGTGAGTACTCAGGAAGAAAGAAGTCAGTGAGCTCAGTCCTGCATCTACCCCCTGCCTTGCCCTAGCACAGGGTGAGCCAAAGAGCAGGACACAGCCGGACAACTTGCCCAGTGGGCCCCATGTTCTGCAATAGCTAAGCGGCAGACAGCAGCCTTGGGGCTTCAGGAGGCCCGATATGACAACTTTAAAAAAAGCTGCCTGTGGTGGCTCCATGGATGAGGGTGAACAACAAAACTACTTCACGGCCACATTGGCCACACTCGGGCCCTGCTAAGCTCTTCCAGATCAACATCTGGGTCCTTCTGCTCTTGTTTCACAATGTTATTGAGGTACATTCGACTCCCAGTAAATTACACACGTTTAAAGTGTACAGGTTGGGGGCGCCTGGGTGGCTCAGTTGGTTAAGTGTCCAACCTCGGCTCAGGTCATGATCTCATAGTCCGTGGGTTCGACCCCCCACATCGGGCTCTGTGCTGACAGCTAGCTGAGAGCCTGGAGCCTGCTTCAGATTCTGTGTCTCCCTCTCTCTCTGCCCCTCCCCCACTCATGCTCTGTCTCTCTCTCTCTCTCTCTCTCCCGAAAAATGAATAAACATTAGAAAATGAAGTGTACAGGTTGATGAGCTTTGATATATATATATATATATATATATATATATATATATACACACATAGCCACAAAATCATTACCACAGTCGAGATAATGAACATTTTCATTGTCCGTCAAAAGTTCCTCCTGTTAGGCACCTTTTCTTCACAACCTAAGTTGAGGGAAAAAAACATGGGTTAATTGGTGATAAGTCCTTCTTAGATTAGAAGATGCTCAGGAGCGGTGGCCTTGGATTTTGGGTGTTGGGGCCATAGGATCCTCCAAAGTCAGTTCTTCATGAAAATCAGCTTTTGTGGTGCTTGTTATAGGAACATCCTCTGGAACCATATTGTTTTGGTGACCTGAGGCACATCTTATCCTCTCTGGACCTCGGTTTTTCCATCAATAAAATGAGACAGTTGGATAAGATCTCTAAGGTTCCCAACAGCCTGAATTGAAAGGATCTTTCTATGACAACTTTTTCTGAACGGCAGTTTTTAAAAAGCATAAAAGAAGTATAATCTATCTTCTTTGTTTCCCCATGCCTTATATTATTATTATTACCCCATTTTACAGATGAGGAAACTGAGGCTCGGAAAGGAGAGATTATCTGCCCACAGTTAATAAGTAGCTGAGCTGGGATACAAATCCAGTTCTGACTTCTAATCCAGTGCTCTGGGCACTACCCCACATTCTATTCAAAGATAATACTCCCAAGAATGGAGTCTTAGTTCTCTCCAGGTTGCTGGGATGAATAATGGTCCTTTCATCCAACAGATAGTTCTGTTTTCCATCTGGCTCAGTCTGGTAGCTGTAACTCACCTTTGCAGGCCTCTGGTCAGGCTGAGGGGGAAAAAATGTGCCTCTGCCCTTCAAAACCCTTCAAAACCATCGAATCAGGCCTATTCTGTGGCCTTACACTTTCTTAGACTGGAGGTTTCCAGAAAGGAAAAACTCTCTGGGCATGTCGTTCATTGTATATAGTCTCCTGGGGCCATTTGCGGGCAAATGTTTAATAACCACCAGTGGTGGGAACACTGGGTCAGCGGGAAAGGGTGGCAATCTTGAGATTTCCTCATGAGCTGCCCTAGGGATACTGAGGGGACCTGGTATGGGCTGGGGTTGAGGCAACACCAGATGAGCTGCACATAGTCATATTGGAGCAAGCACATGCTCCCAACAGCTGCGTCTTTTGTAGCTCCCTGGGGGGAAGGTAGGAGAGCTAGTTACTTCCCCTCTTTTTAGAGACCCTCCTGACTGCCGGCTGTGCCCCAAGGTAAGGTGGGAAAGCAGTGCCTTGGAGAGAAGTCTGAGCTAAGGGTAATTTGAGGTGGTAGCAGGGTTCTGAGCAGGCCCAGGGTGTCTACTTCCTGAGTAATCGACAAGTACCCAGACTAGGTGGTCAATAAATATTTGTTGACTGAATGACTACACTCTTACTCCATGTCAGGCACTGCAGGGGGTGCAGAGATAAACTGGCCCTAGCCCCTGACCATAGTAGAGAAGGAGAGATACGACCAACATATAAATGACCATTACACGTGACAGAATGTGATAAATGCCTTAGGAGAAGAATGACAAAGAAAGACATCAAGGGAGGAGGGAAGCTTACATCTGGCAGTGGTGGGTGGGAGGGGCTCCAGAGAAAACTTCCTGCTGGAGAGGACATTTGAGCTGATCTTGAATAGGGACTAGGGTTTCTATAATGGATCATGAATGTTTATGTGGTCGGGGTGGGGAGTGAGGATAGGCTGCATTCCAGGCCCCAGCAGCAGGCTTAGGGCCAGAAAGCTCCCTGAGGATGTCCCCGGAGAGCACAGAGAACTGCAAGTCACTGATAATCCCAGAGCCTCAGAGTAGTTTAGTTTTCAACCTCCTTCCCATCATGCCTTGATCTGAGCCCCTAAGTAGCTAAATAGTCTTAGCCAGGGCCCTTGGTGCCTCATAGGCTGGCTAGCCCAAACCAGAAATGGTGGCCAATCCTGGTAGCATGGTAGTAGATTCCTCATGAAAGTATTCCTTCCCATTTCATCGCATTGCTAGAAACAACAAAGGTCCTTGAGTCTGGGAGAAGGCTTCACAGGGAACAACAGTTGTTGACTTCATCCATCATTCATGTGACTGAGATGGGCCATTGCTGTGCAGAAATGGGGCAGAGGGGGGACAAGGGGAGGGCCTATTATCTTGTATGAGATGTTTCAATGGATATAGTGAGGAGTTGGATGGCAACATTCCTCGTTGTGCTATCCGTAGGCCTGGGCCTTGGAATATAATCCAGCCCTTTCCCTGCTCTTGCCTCTTTCTCTATTTCCTGTCTAAAGGAAGTTAGTTGCTATTAACTGGTAAACTGAATGGTTTCACTTAACATGGGACAGGATGTTAGATTCAATACAGCAGACACTTTCAAATATAGTATCTCCTTGAATTTTCAAAACAACCTTATAAGTAAAGATTGTTATTTGCAAATTGCAGATGAGGAAACAGTTAAATGACCTGCCAAGGGCACACAGCTAGGAAGGTGAAATTTTTTTTAAATTTAAATTCAAGTTGGTTAACATACAGTGTAGTCTTGGCTTCAGAAGTAGAACCCGGTGATTCATCTCTTACATATTACACCCAGAGCTCATCCCAAAAAGCAGATTTAATCTACAAATATTTGTTGCCTGTACAAGTATAAGGGTCAGGGCTTGTGTATTTTTGAAATATATTTACACAGGAAATGTAGACTGGCTTTAATTATTTTTAACAGCTTTATTGAGATATAATTTATATACCATGAAGGTGTCTTATTTGAAGTATACAATTCAAAGGTTTTTACTATAAAGGGTTATACAGTCATCACCAAAAACAATTTTAGAACATTTTCATCACCCCCAAAATAACTATTGTACCCTTTTCACCATCACTCCCAATCCTTCCACCTTCCCTGCTCCCCTATACCCCAGTACTAGGCAACAACTAGTATACTTTCTGTCTCTATAGATCTGCCTCGTCTGGACATTTCAAATTATATGTCTTGTCAATTGCTTCTTTCACTAAGGGTAATGTTTTTGAGATTCACCATGTTGAAGGATGTATCAGTATTTAATTCCTTTATTCTTTAAAAAAAATTTTTATCTTAGAAAGAGATCACATGAGCTAGGGAGAGTGGCAGGGGGTGAGAGACAGAGAGAGAGAAAGAGAGAGAGAGAGAGGGAGAGAGAATCTTAAGCAGGCTCCTCACTCAGTGCAGAGCCCAATGCAAGGCTCAGTCCCATGACCCTGGGATCATGACCTGAGTTGAAATCAAGAGTTGGATGCTCAACCAACTGAGTCACCCAGACACTCCTCATTCTTTTATTCTTGTTGAAATATATTTGATCATATGGATATACCACATTTTGTTTATCCACTGATAGACCATTGAATTGGCAAAATTTTGTGTCGATATATGTTGTTAATTCTCTTGGAGCGTTGGAGTGGAATTGGTGGTCATATGGTAACTCTTTTGAGGAACTGGGAAAATCTTCTAACGTGGCTGCTCCATTTCTCCACATCCTTATCACCACTTGTTATTGAGTGTCATTTTGATTATAACCATCCAGTGGGCATGAAGTGATATCTCATTGTACTTTTGATTTGAATGTCCTTAATGACCATGATGTTAACCATCTTTTCATGTGTTTGTTGATTGTTTATATGCTTTCTTTGGAGAAATATCCACTTGCTTATCTATTTGTTTGTGTATTTATTTATTTATTTGTTGATTGATTGATTGATTGACAGAGAGAGAGAGGGAGGTAGGGAGAGAGAGAGAGAGGGCGCCAGTGAGCAGGGGAGAGGCAGAGGGAGAGGGAGAGAGAGAATCTCAAGCAGGCTCCACATCCACCATGGAGCCCCATGCAAGGCTCCATCTCACAACTGTGAGATCATGACCTGAGCTAAACTCAAGAGTTAGATCCTTAACTGACTGAGCCACCCAGACACCCCACATTTGGTCATTTATAATTGGGTGATTAGTCTTTTTATTATTGAGTTTTATTGTTCTTTATATAATCTGGATACTAGACTATTATAAGATATATGATTTGCAGATGTTTTCTGTGAGTTGTCCTTTTATTCTCTTGATGCTCTCTTTTGATGCACAAAAGTGTTTAATTTTTAGGAGGTCCAATTTATTATTTCTCTTTTTCATATGGTTTGGTATCATATGTAAGAATTCATTGCCAAATTTGTGGTCATGAAGATTTTATCCCCATGTTCTAAGAACTTTATAGTTTTAGCTTTTATGTTTTGTTTTTTGGATCCATTTTGAATTAATTTTTGTATATGTGTGACGTGTGAGATAAAAGTCCAACTTGATTCTTTTGCATGTGGCTATCTAGTTGTTCAGCACCATTTGTTGAAAAGACTATTCTCCCACTGAATGGTACTGGCATTCTTGTCAAAAATCAGTTGTCTGTAGATGAATGGGTTTATTACTGGACTCTCAGTTCTATCCCAGTTGTCTATATGTCTGTCTGTATGCCAGTACTATGTGATTTTGATTACTGTGGCTTACTAGTCTGATTAGAAATCCAGAAGTGTGAGTCCTCCAATTTTGCTGTTCTTTGTCAAGTATGATGTGGCTATTTGAAGTTCCCTGTAAGTCCATATGAGTTTTAGATTTAGTTCTTCCATTTATGCAAAATAAAAAAGATCTTTAGGGTTTTTATAGAGATTGCATTGAATTTGTACATCAAATCAAAGATGTATTGACATTTTAATATTAAGTCTTTCAGTCCATGAACACAGAATGTATTTCCATTTATTTAGGCTTTAATTTTTTTAATCAATGTTTTGAAAATTTCAGTGTATAAATCTTGTGGCTCCTTGGTTAAATTTATTCTTAAGTATTTTATTCTTTAATGTTGTTCATTTTGGTAAATAAAACTGTATTCTTAATTTTATTTTTGGATTGTTAATTGCTAATGTGTAGACATACATCTGATTATGGTATGACCCTGTACCCTGAAACTTGGTTGAATTCATTTGTTAGCTTTTTTGGTGGGTTTTTAAGGATTTAATGTAAATAAAATCATGTCATCTATAAATAGAAATAGCTTTACTTCTCCCTTTCCTATTTCAATGATTTTTTTTTTTTTTTTTTTTTTGCCTGAATGCTCCGGCTAGAACTTTCAAGACAACTTTGAATAGAAGTCTCAGGAGAGGACATCCTTGTTTTGTTCCTGGTCTAAAGGAGAAAGCTTTTGTTCAAACTTTCACCACCAAGTGTGATGTTAACTGCAGGTTTTTCATATATGCACCTTATGATGTTTCGAAAGTTCCCTTTCATTCCTAATTTGTTGAGTGTTTTTGTCATGAAAAGGTGTTGAATTTGGTCACAGGTTTTATTTTCTGCATTATTTGAGATGATCATGTGGTCTTTTTCTTTATTCTATTAATGTGATGTTTTATAATGATTAGGATTTTCATATGTGGAATCACCCTCACATTCCTAGGATAAATCCTATTTAGTCATGGTATATAATCCTTTCAATATGCTGTTGGGTTGCTAGTATTTTTTTTTCTTTGAGGATTTTTGCATCTGTATAAGAGATATTGGTCTGTAGCGATGTGTTTGGCTTTAGAATCAGGCTAATGCTGGCCTCGTAGAATGAATTAGGAAGTGTTCTTTCTTCTTTATTTTTTGAAGAGTTTGAGAAGGATTGGTCTTAATCATTCCTTAGGTTATTTAGTGGAACTCACAGTATAACCATCTGGTCCTGGATTTTTATTTACTGGGAGGTTTTTGATTACTGATTCAATGACTTTACTTGTTATAAGTCTATTCAGATTTTTCTATTTCTTTTTGAGTCAGTTTTGGTAGTTTTGCATTTGTAGGAATTTGTCCATTACATGTAGGTTATCTAATTTGTTAGTGTACAACTGTTCATAGTATTCTCTTATAATCCTCCTTATTTCTATAAGGTTTTTAGTAATGTCCCCACTTTCATTTCTGATTTTAGTAATTTGAATCTTCTCTTTTTTTCCTTGGTCAGTCTAAACAAAGGTTTGTTGATTTTGTGGATCTTAAAGAACAAGCTGAGGATGAGCCCTGAGTGTTATGTGGAAACTAATTTGACAATAAACTATTTGTAAAAAAAATAAAATAAAATAAAAATAAAGACAAAAAAATAAAGAACAAGCTTTGCCTTTGATTCTCTTTATTGTTTTTCTATTCTTGACTTCATTTATTTCTGTTCTTTTACTTTTCCTCCCTTCTAGTTTTGGGTTTATTTTCTTCATTTTTTCTATTCCTTGCAGTGTAAAGTTGATCTTATGCCTAGTTCTATCCATTACTGAAAGTGGAGAATTGAAGTCTCCAATAATTATGTTTGAATTGTCTATTTTCCCTTCTGTTTTGTCAGTTTCAACTTCATGTATTTTGTTGTTCTGTTGTTAGTTGCATATATGTTTATAGTTGCTATATCTTCCTAATATATTGACCCTTTCATCATTATAAAATGTCCCTCTTTATCACTAGTAACATTTTTTGTTTTAATGTCTATTTCATCTGATAGTATTATAGCCACTCTAGCTTTCCTGAGGTTGCTGTTTACATTATATATCTTTTTATAAAAAATTTTTTAATGTTTTGTTTATTTCTGAGAGACAGAGAGAGACAGCATGAACAGGGGAGGGTCAGAGAGAGAGGGAGATGCAGAATCTGAAACAGGCTCCAGGCTCTGAGCTAGCCGTCAGCACAGAGCCCAACTTGGGGCTCGAACCCACGAGCAGTGAGATCATGACCTGAGCCGAAGTCGGGCGCCCAACAGACTGAGCCACCCAGGTGCCCCATGATTTATCTTTTTTCTATCTTTTTACCTTCCATCTATTTGTAACTTTGAATTTAAAACATGTCTCTTATTGTTAGCATATATAGTTTTATACTGTTTTTTATTTAGTGTGACAATCTACATTAGATTAGATTATTTAATTTACATTTAATATTATTATCGATATAGTTGGATTTTGCCACTTTACTTTTTATTTTCTGTTTCATGTCTTCTTATCTTCTATTCCTCCTTTACTCCCTTCTTGCATATTAAGTGAATATTTTCTAATGTAGCACTTTAATTTTTAAATGATTTACACTATATTTTTGAGTTATTAGTTGTTACTCTAGAGCTCACCATATATAGATTAACTTATCAGAATCAGCCTCATATTTATATTAACTTAATTCCAGTGACATGTAGAAATGGCATTCCTGTACACAATTGATTCTTATTATTTTTGGATTTCCTATTTATAAATTTGCTTACTTGCTAAAATTTTTTGTAATCCTAGAATCAATACATTTATACTTTTCTTCATTTGTCCCATGAGATTTGAGTTTCTATCATGAGTCTTTTCCTTAGTTCAATATAGCCCTGCATCCACCCACTTCCTCTGTGGGCTTATTGACGAATATATTACATGCCTATATGTTCCAATCCCAACAATACATTATGCACATATATTGTTTTATGTAGTTGATTTTTAAATCAGTTAAGATGAGAAAGGAGAAGAAAGTAACACTCTTACTATCTTTTATAATTACTTAATTACAGTTACCAGTTGTCATGTGTTGAATTATGTCCCCTAAAAAGATATAGTCCTAATTATCAGTACATCAGAATATGACTTATTTGGGATGGAGTCATTGCAGTATAATTAGTTAAGATGTCATATTGGAGAAAGGTGGGCCCAATGGTCAATATGACTGGTATCCTAATAAGAAAAGGATACAAATACAAAGAGGGAAGACAGCCATGTGAAAATGGAGGCAAAGATTGGAGTGATGCTGCCACAAGGCAAGGAATGCCTGAAATGAACAGGAACTGGAAAAAGCAAAGGATCCTACCCTAGAAGGTTCAGAGGAAGCATAGCCCTGCCAATACCTTGAGTACAGACTTCTAGCCTGTGAAAATGTGAGATGATAAATTTCTGTTTTTTTTAAGACACTTAGTTTGTGGTACTTTGTTACAGCAGCTCTAGGAAACTGATACACTAGATCATTATCTCTTTTATTTTCCATTTCAGTTATTGTACTTTTCAGTTCCAAAATTTCTATTTTGCTCTCTTTAATATGTTCTCTCTAGTGATGTTCTTTGTTGATGTGACATTGTCATAGATCTGTTTTTTACTTCTTTTCATAATTTTGTCCACTTCTTTGGACATATCTACAGTGGCTCCTTTAAAGTCTTTGCCTATTAAATCTGACACCTGGTCGTTGTCACAGGTAATTTCTGTTGCTTGATTTGAGGGGATGGGTGTATAGATCATCTTTTCCTGTTTCTATGTATGTCTCATATTTTTGGTTGTAAACTGTACATTTTAGATACTATATTGTAGCAACTCTGGGTACTGACCTCCCCCTCCCCCCTCCACTAGGGCTTGTTTATGTTAGTTGTTTGTTTACTTGTTGAGTCCCTGACTGAATTATTTCAGTGAAATCTACTCCCCCCACAGTCCCAGTGTGAAGCCAGTGATGGGGGCACAGGCCTAGGATGCCCACAAACATCCTGGGTTTGGGCAGGGCTCTCTCTGACCACACCCAGCTGCTAAATTCTTCTAATAGTCAGCAGATTGTTCTATTGTTTTCAACAACCCCCTAGGGCATAAATTGTTCTACAAACTGATCCAATCAAATTGGGGCTCCTGTGGAGGGATAGTTTCCTCGATCAGTTTGAAATTTGTTCTAATCCAGGAAGACTCTTCCCAGTTGTCTCTTTCCTATTTTTCTCTAGTAAACTATTCTGACTACAAGTTAGTCTACATCTCCAATGAATCTATCACTCTTTTACCAATGTGCTTTACCACAAACTCCACTTTTTTTTTGAGGGTAAATTTAGGCTTGAACTTCTCCGACTTTCTGTTGCAGATGAAGTCCATTCCTTTAGGGAAGGATTCTGAGGTCTCTGTTCTATGGCCCACTTCTCCCAAAGGGCAAAATCCCTGAGCCACAGCTCTGGTGCTATGGTCAGAGACAATGGCATACTTCTGAGTAATACCTCCACTTTAGGAGCTGAGTGGTGAGTGGAGGGAAAGGCAGCAGTTCCAGATCTCATTGGCTTGCCTCTCTTGGAGTGGTATCCCTGACCCATGAGCCACGTCAAACGGCAATCACAGTCCTAGTATTCTCAGTGGTGCCATTCCCTAGTTAAAGCCTCAATCCCACAAGTGGGTGCTGGGGGAAAGCAGGGAGTCTTCACATCTCAGCCACATTCACCTGGGAATGAGCCTCACCAATAGGTCTTTGGCCCATTTTTTAATCAGTTGTTTTCTTATTGTTGAGTTTTAAGAATTCTTTATGTATCTTCGATGATAGTCCTTTTGCAAATATTTTCTCCCTGCCTATGGCTTGTCTTCTCATTCAATTTACATTGTCTTCTGTGGAGCAAAAATTTTTTATTTTAATGAAACCCAGCTTATCCACTATTTCTTTCATGGATCTTACCTTTGGTGCTTTATCTTAAAGTCATGGCCATACACAACGTCATCTAGATGTTCTCCTAGACGTTACCTTCTAGTTTTATATTTTGGTGTCTTACATTTAGGTCTATGATACATTTTGAATTACTTCTTTGTGAACGGTGTAAGGTCTGTGTCTAGATTCAATTTTTGCATGTGGATGTCCAGTTTGTCCAGCACCATTTGCTAAAAAGACTATCTGTTTGCTCCTTTGCCAACTCAGTTGACTATTTATGTGGATCTATTTCTGGGCCTTCTAATCTGTTCCACTGATGTTCAATTTTGTTCTTCCCCTTCAATCTTGTGTTGGCTATTCTGAGTCTTTTGCCTCTCCATATAAACTTAAGAATCAGTTTGTTGATATCCATAACTTTCTGGGATTTTTATTGGGATTGCATTCAATCTATACATCAAACTGGGAAGAATTAACATCTTGACAATATTGAGTCTTCCTATCTATGAACATGGAATCTCTCTCCATTTATTTAGTTCTTTGATTTTGTTCATTAGAGTTTGGTAGTTTTCTTCATATAGATATTATTACATGTGTTAGATTTATACCTAAGTATTTCATTTTGGGGGTGCTAATGTAGAGAGTAGTGTGTTTTTATATTCTATTTTCACTTGTTCATTGATAGTATATAAGAAAGCAGTTGACTTGTATATTAACCTTGTATTCTGCAAACTTGCTGTTATTATTTGTTAGTTTAAGGAGGATATTTTTTGGTCAAGTGTTTGAGATTTCCTATGTAGATAATTATGTAACTGTGAACACAGATTTAAATATTCATATTACTTATATATCTTTTATTATTTTCTTATCTTATTGTATTAGCTGAAATTTCCCATAAGATATTGAAAAGCAATGGAGATAAGATATGTCTTTGCCTTGTTCCTGACCTTATTGGGAAAGCTTTGAGTTTTTCACCATTAAGTATGATGTTAGCTTTTTGTAGATGTTCTTAATCAAGTTGAGGAAGTTCCCTTCTATATCTAGTTTGCTGAGAGTGTTTATCATGTATGGGTGTTGGATTTTGTCAAATGCTTTTCTTCATTTATTGATATGACCATGTAATTTTTCTTCATTGACCTATTCATGTGATGGGTTACATTAATTGATTTTCAAGTGTTAAACTAGCCTTGCATACCTCGGATAAATTCCCTTGGTTGTGGTATAAAATTCTTTTCTTATAATGTATTTCTCTGGTTTTGCTATTAGGGTAATGCTGGCTTCATGAAATAGGTTAGAAAATATTCTTGTCCATCTAGCTTCTGGAAGAGACTGTAGAGAATTGGTATAATTTCTTCTCTAAATTCTTTTTTTTTAATTTTTTTTTAATGTTTTATTTATTTCTAGGAGAGAGAGAGAGAGAGAGACAGTGTGAGCAGGGGAGGGTCAGAGGGAGAGGGAGTCACAGACTGAAACAGGCTCCAGGCTCTGAGCTGGCAGTCAGCACAGAGCCCGACGCGGGGCTCGAACCCACGAACCGCGAGATCATGACCTAAGCGAAAGTCGGACGCTTAACCGACTAAGCCACCCAGGCGCCCCTCTTCTCTAAATTCTTGATAAAACACACCAGGAAACCTATCTGGGTCTGGTTCTTTCTGTTTTGAGAGGCTATTAATTATTAATTCAACTTCTGTAATAGATATAGGCCTATATCTATTGTCTATTTCTTTTTGTGTGAGTTTTGGCAGAATATGTCTTTCCAGGAATTGGTGCATTCCATTCTAGGGTATCAAATTTGTGGGCATAGAGTTGTCTATAGCATTCCTTTACTATCTTCTTGATCCTTATGGGATCTATAGTGATGTCACCTTTCCTTTTTTTTCCTTTCTGATACTACTAATTTATGTCTTCATTATTTTTTTTCTTAGTTAGCTTGGCTAGAAGCTTATAAATTTTATTGATCTATTCAGGGGATCAGATTTTGTTTTTGCTAGTTTTCTCTATTGATTGCTTGTTTTCAGTTTATCGCTCTAATTTTTATTGTTTTTCTTCTGTTTACTTTGGATTTTGTTTGCTCTTCTTTTTCTAGTTTTCTAAGGTGGAAGCTTAGATTATTGATTTTAGATCTTTCTTCTTTTCTAATATAAGCATTCGATGCTATAAGCTTCCCTCTAAGTACTGCTTTTGCTGCATTACACAAATTTTGATGAGTTGTGTTTTCATTTTCACTTATTTTAAAATATTTTTTAAAATTTCTTTTGAGATTTCTTCTTTAACACATGTATTATTTACAAGTGTGTTGTTTAGTCTCTGGGTATTTGGGGATTTTCCAGCAACATTTCTGTTATTGATTTCTAGGTTAATTTCACTGTGGTCTAAAAGCAGACATTAAATGATTTCCATTTTTTTGGAATAAGGTGTGTTTTATGGCCCAGAATCTGTTCCATCATGGTGAATGTTCCATGTGAGCTTGAGAAGAATGTGTAATTTGCTGTTTTTGATGAATAGTCTGTAGTCTGAAGATGCCAGTTATATCCAGTTGAGTGATGGTGCTATTGACTTCTACTATGTCCTGCTGGATATGCCCATATCTGAAAGAGGAATGTTAAAGTCTATATAATAGTGGATTCATTTATTTTTCCTTAGAGGTCTGTCACTTACTGCCTCACACATTTTTGATGTTCTGTTATTAGGTGCATACACATTAAGGATTATGATTTCTTGGACAGTTGACCCCTGTATCATTATATACTGCCCCTCTTTATTCTAACCTTCCGTGCTTTGAAGTCTGCTCCTGTTTGAGCTGTGTTTAAACTACTCCTACTTTCTTTTAAGTATTGTTAGCATGGTATGTCTTACTCCTCTTTACTTAAAAGAGGCTTCAAGTTGTCAGCAGAAAGCCCGACATGGGGCTGGAACTCATGAACTATGAGATCATGACCTGAGCTGAAGTTGGACCTTTAACTGACTAAGCCACCCAGGTGCCCCTCCTTTTCACTTTTAATCTATATGTGTCTTTATATTTCAAGTGGGTTTCTCATAGACAACATATAGTGGGGCTTGTTTTTAACCCATTATGATAATATATGTTTTTTTATTGATATATTTAGACTATTGATAGAGTTGGAGTAATAACTACCGTATTTGTTACTGTTTTCTTTTTGTTGTCCTTGTCCCTGTTCCTAGTTTTGTCTTCCACTCTTTTCTTACCTTTTGTGGTTTTAATTGATCATTTTATATGATTCCATTTTTTCTCCTTTCTTAGCATATCAGTTTTTTTTAGTGGTTGCCCTAAAGTTTGCCATAGATATTTACAACAAATCCAAGTTCACTTTCAAATAACATTATACCACCTAATGGGTAATGCAAGTACTTTATTGTAACAAAATATGTGTAATTTCTCCATTCTGCTCCTGTATCATTGCTGTAATTCAAATCACTTCTACATGAGCATGGGTATATATATATATTCTTGAGCATACATAATTGAACAAACTGTTGTATTGTTCTTCTGAACAAACTACTAATTCAGAGCAATTAAGAATAAGAAAAATAAAAGTTTTTACATTACCTTTCTTTATGTAGATCTAAGTTTCTGACCTATATCATTTGCCTTCTGCCTGAAGAACTTCTTTTAACATTTCTTGTAAGATAGATCTATTGGCAACAAATGCACTCTAGTTTGACCCTTTTCTTTCCAAAAAGTCTTTCTCCGTATTTGAATAACAATTTTGCAGGGTAGGGCACCTGGGTGTGGGTTGAGTGTCTGACTCTTGATTGCAGCTCAAGTCATGATCCCAGGGTCATGGGATTAAGCCCCACATCGGGCTTTGTGCTTTGCTCTACTTCTCTCTGCCCCTCTCCATTGCTCTCTCTAAAATAAAAAATAATAATTTTTCAGGATAAATAATCATAGCCTAGCTGTTTTCTTCTCTCAACACTTTAAATACTTCATTCTACTCTCTTCTTCCTGGCATGGTTTCTGAGGAAACATCTAACTATATCAGTTCTTATTTTTGCTCTAAAGGTAAAGCGTTTTTGTCCTCTGGCTTTTCTCAAGATTTTTTCTTTAGCTCTGATTTTTTTCCATTCGAATATAATATGCCAGGTGTAGAGTTTTAGGGCCATTTATCTTGCCTGGTGTTTTCTTAGCTTCCAGGATCTGTGGTTTGGTGTCTGACATTTGACATTTTTTCGGGGGAAATTTTCAGTCATTATTGCCTCAAATATTGATTCTGTTGCTTTCTCTGGTTCTGTTTCTTCTCCTGGCATTTCCATTACATGTATGTTACACCTTTTGTAGTTGTTCCACAATCCTTTGATATTCTGTTCTGTTTATTTTTTCCTTCAGTCTTTTCTCTCTTTGTTTTACAATTTTGGAAGTTTCTATTGATGTATTTTCAAGCTCAGAGATTTTCTCCTCAGCCCTGTCCAGTCTATTAATGAGCCCATCAAAAGCAGTCTTCATTTTTGTCATGGTGTTTCTAGTCTCTAGCGTTGCTCTTTGGTTCTTTCTTAGGATTCCCAACTCTTTGCTTACATTATTGATTGTTCTTGCATGCTGTCTACTTTTTCATTAGAACTCTTAGCATGCTAAGCATAGTTGTTTTAAGTTCAGTCTGATAATTCCAACAGCCCTGCCATATCTGGGTCTGGTTCAGATGCTTGCACTTTCTTTTCAATCTGTTTTTGACTGTTTAGTATGCCCCGCAATTTTTTTGTTGGAAGGTGGACATGATGTGTGGGTAAAAGGAGCAATGGTAAATAGGCATCTAGTAAAGAAGTTGTAAGGTGTGGGGGGAAGGGAAGTGTCCTATAATCCTATGATTAGGTCTCAGTCTTTCAGGAAGCTTGTGCCCTTGGACTGTGAACTTCTTGGAGAACTGACCCCTTCATTGTTATGGAGCTATAATTGGGTATTCTGCTTCCCCCATATGGATGGCTGGAGCGGGTTAGAATTGGATATGTCCTTTCCCCTAGGTTGGTTAGGCTCTGATAAAACCCCAGAAGATTAGACTCCGGTGAAATAGTTTCTCCTGAGGACAGACCCTGTTAAGAAGAACAGAATGGTCTAGCATATTTCAAAATGATTCCATTTATCCCCTCCCATCGGAAGCACTTAAGGATTTTTCTCTGATCATTACTGTGAAAACATGGTAGAGTGCCTAGAAGTAATATTCACAAAAGTATGAGGCCCTCGCTATGGCTGAGACCGCCTGGAATTTTTGATTCTCAGATTTGTCCACACTGAGCCACCAAACAATTCATTGATTTCAGTTCATATTTTCCTCTCCTAGTACTGGTATCTGCTCCCATAAGTTGCAATTCTCTGCATCTGTTTGTCCCTCTCCCTAATTTGGGGGACAGCAGTTTGCCCTGTGACCTCACTTTCTTTGATGAATCTAAGAAGAGTTGATTTGTTCATCTTTTTACTTGTTAGGAAAAAGTGGTGACTTCTAAGCTCCTTACATGGTAGACTAGAAACCAGAAATCAAGGTGTATTTTCCTGTTTTACTTTATTTTATTTTATTTCCAGTATAGTTGACATACAGTGTTATATTAGTTTCAGGTGTACAATACAGTGATTCAACTATTCCATATAATACCTGTTGTCCCATCACTTATTTCACCCAGTTTGGAGGTTCCTCCAAAAGTTATAAATAAAACTACTGTAAATACAGCAATTGCACTACTGGGTATTTATAAAAAAATACAAAAGCACTATTTCAAAGAGATATATGCTCCCCTATGTTAATAGCAGCATTATTTACAATAGCCAAGTTATGGAAGCAGCCCAAGTGTCCATTAATAGATGATGGGATAAAGATTTTTTTTAAAGCATTTTCACCAGTTTATGGGAAGTATGTTCACAGAGCTCTTCACACAGTCATTCTGGAAGTTGAGCCTGCCACTTCATTTTGTTTTATTGCCAAATGTTTCATTGTATAGACATAGCACATTTTATTAATCTATTTACAAGTTGATGGACAGTTGGGTTGTTTCTACTTTTTGGATGTTATAAATAATGCTGCTATGAGTATGTATGTAATGTGAGCTATTCTACCTTTTCCTGATATTGGCCCTTTAAGTACAGAAGCTTTCAATTTTGATGAAGTCTAATTTGTCATTCTTCTTTTGTTTATGGTGTTTAGTGTTGTATATAAGAAAAAATAGCTTAACCGGTATCCTAAAGATTTAGTTTTGTGTTTTATTCTAAGAGTTTTACAATTTTAATCTTTATATTTAATCTATAATCTTTGAGTTAATTTTTTGTGTATGTTGTCAGACAGGTGTCCAACTCCTCCTCCTCCTCCTCCTCCTCCTCCTTGCTGGTGGCTATCCAATTGTCCCAGCAACAGGTTTTGGAAAAAACCTCTTTCCCCAGTGGATTATCTTGGTATTTTTGTTAAAAAAAACAATTGACATGGGGTGTCTGGGTGACTCAGCCGGTTAAGTGTCTGACTCAGGTTATGATCTCACAATTTGTGAGTTCGAGCCCTGCATCAGGCTCTGCACTTGCAATGTGGATCCTGCTTGGGATTTTCTCTCTTCCTCTCTCTCTCTGCCCCTTCCTCACTTGTGTTCTCTCTCTCTCTCAAAATAAATAAATAAACTTAAAAAATCAATTGACCATAAATTTGGGGCATATTTATGACTTTTTAGTTCTATTTAATTGATCTATATGCTTATTCTTTTTTTTAATTTTTTAATGTTTTATTTATTTCTGAGAGAGAGAGAGAGCGAGCGAGCAGGGGAGGGTCAGAGATAGAGGGAGACACAGAATCTGAAACAGGCTCCAGGCTCTGAGGTGGCTGTCAGCACAGAGTCCGACGTGGGGCTGGAACCCACGAACCGTGAGATCATGACCTGAACCGAAGTTGGCCACTTAACCGACTGAGCCACCCAGGCGCCCCATGCTTATTCTTTTTTATTATCTTAAGGTTTTATTTTAATTCCAGTTAGTTAACATACAGTGCTGTATTAGTTTCAGATATATGATATAGTGATTCAACACTTTCATACATCACCCAGTGCTCATCACAAGTGCTTTCCTTAATCTCCATTACATATTTCACTCATCTCCCTACCCCCTCCCCTCTGGTAACCATCAGTTTATACTCTATAGTTAAGAGTCTGTTTCTTAGTTTGCCTCTCTCTCTTATTTTTCCCTTTGATTGTTTGTTTTTTCCCCTTAAATTCCACATATGAGTGAGATCATATGGTATTTGTCTTTCTCTGGCTGACTTAGTTCACTTGGCATTATACTCTCTAGCTCCATCCACGTCATTAGAAATGTATGTGTTTATTCTTATACTAGTACCATGCTGTCTTGATTATTGTAGTTTTGTAGTAAGTTTTGATATTAGAAAGTATGACTCCTTCAACTTTGCTGTTCTTCTTCAAAAAGTTTTTGGTTATTCTCAGTCCTTTTCATTCCTATATAGACCGTAGGATATCAGTTTATCAATTTCTGCAAAAAAAAAAAAAAAAAAAGCTGAGATTTCCATGGGAATTGCATTGAATCTGTAGGGTAGCTTGGGGAGTATTACCATCTTAACAATATTAAGCCTTCTCAAATGTGAACATGGGATGTTTTCTCACTTATTTATGTTTTCGTTGTTTTTTTCAACGTTTTGTAGTTTTCAGAATGAGTTTTTTATTTTATTTTGTTAAGTTTTTTCCCAACTACAGTAATACCTTGGATGGTGAATAACTTGTTCTGCGAGTGTTCCGCAAGACGAGCAAGCATTTTTGATAAATTTTAGCTTGATAAATGAGCGATGTCTTGCAATAAGAGTAGTATGGGATGCTAAATGTCACATGATCACAACTGAGCCAATGGTCCTTGAAACTTGCTGTGATATACAACTGCTTTGGATTATAAGCATGTTTCTGGGATGAATTATGCTCAGAAATGAAGGCTTTACTGTATTTTATTCTTTTTGATGTTTTGTAAACAGAATTGTTTTCTTTATTTTTATGGGGGGAGAGGAAAAGGGGTGTGTGGGGAGAGAGAGAGAGAGAGAGAGAGAGAGAGAGAGACTATTAAGCAGTCTCTACACTCAACACAAAGCCAGACCCAGGGTTTGATTCCACAACCCTGGGATCATGACCTGAGTTGAAATCAAGAGTTGGATGTTCAACTGACTGAGCCACCCAGGTGCCCCAAAAAGAATTAATTGTTTTCTTAATTTCATTTTCAGATGGTTCGTGCTAATGTATAGAAATACAATATATTTTTGTAGGGGCACCTGGGTGGCTCTGTTGGTTGAGCGTCCGACTTTGGCTCAGGTCATGATCTCGAGGTTTGTGAGTTCAAACCCCACGTCAGACACTGTGCTGACAGCTCAGAGCCTGGAGCCTGCTTCAGATTCTGTGTCTCCCTCTCTCTCTCTCTGGCCCTCCCCTGCTAACATTCTGTCTCTCTCTCAAAAATGAATAAACATTGAAAAATTTAAAATATATATATCTGTATATTTATTTTGCATCAACTGAGTCAGTGCTATCTCTAGCAACCAATTTCATCTCTAGTTTCCTACCCTAGTAGCAGCAAACTGAGTATGGGTTTAGCCTACCACTTCCTAAAGCTGGTAGTAACCATTACTGTCCTGGGGCATTTTAAGCAATCTGGATATTTCATCAGACTGCAGCATGTACCACTGCACCCTGCTTACAACGAGCCTGATGTGGGGCTCGAACCCACAAACTGCTAGATCATGACCTGAGCCAAGACTTGTGCCTGTACTCCCATGATCAGAGGGTCACTGTACCAGTGTGGGAACTCAGAGAAGTGATAGCTTCTCTGGAAATGAGGCCATTTGTCAGAGGAGAGGCTCATTTGGCCCCCCAGGTCCAAGTTTTTGTGCCTCAGTGAAGCCCTTTTATCCAATAGAATCAAAGTTAGAAATATGAGCCAGGTTAACTGTCAGAAAGTTCTGAGTGGTGAACAGGCTGCCCTTTCTGTTTCTGAACAGGTGGCCTCATGATCCACATGACCAATTTTATGTCTGTTGTATAAGCTTGAGGATAAGCTTTTTCCTCTAAAATCAAGTGTTAGTTCCATTAGCAAATATTGAAATCTATTATAAATCTATTGAAATCTATTATAAAACAGTTTGGTTTTGCACATGAATGGACTTTCAGAATAATGGAAAAGAAAAAAAAGTCCCAAAACAAACCCCAACCCATGGGGAAATTTAGTAGATGAAGTAAGTGGCATTTCAAAGCTGTATTGAATGGTTATTTAACAAATAATGATGGACCAACTGGTTACCCATTGGAAAGAAAGTTAAATCCCAGTTTACATTAAAATAAGTTCCGGCTGGTTCAGGGATTGAAATGTTAAAAATCAAACACATGGAAGTATTAGAAGTATCCATGGGAGAATTTACTTCTATAACCTGTATGGAAGCAAGCCTTTCTAGGAAACACATAAAGCCTATACAACTTAAGGGAAAAAAGAGTAGTAATCTGACAACCTATAATTTAAAACTTTCTGCAAGAAATATACCATAAATAATGTCAAAAGAAAAATGATAGAGATGACTGGGTGACTCAGTTGGTTCAGTGTCCAACTCTTGATTTCAGATCAGGTCGTGATCTCACGGTTCATGAGACCAAGCCCCAGGTCAGGCTCTGCACTGACAGTGGGGAGCCTGCTTGGAATTTTCTCTTTCTCTCTCTCTCTCTCTCTCAATAAATAAGTAAATAAACTTTTAAAAAATGATAAAATAAAGGCAGGTGAATTAAGAATTCTCAGGGTGCCTGGGTGGCTCAGTTGGTTAAGCGTTTGATTCTTGGTTTCACCTCAGGTCATGATCCCGGGGTCCTGGGATCCAGCCCCTCATCTGGCTCTGAACTATGCATGGAGCCTGCTTAAGGTTGTCTCTCTTCCTCTCTCTGCCTCTCCCCCACACGCCTGTGCTCCTGTGGGAGCTCCTGCTCCTTTTCTCTCTCTTCTCTCTTTCAAAATAATAAATAAACATTTAAGAAACAAGAAGAAAAAAAATTCTCATAAATCTAAGGTCAACAAGCCAAGAAAGGAAAAGAGGAGCAACGTTCAAAGAGAAAGAGAGGAAATTAAACATCTGAAAAAGGTGCTTAACCTTCTTCATAGGTAAATGTAAACTTAAATGATGAAGTATCAAATTTTATCAGATTAGTCAACATCAAGAGTTTGATAGTTCAGTGTTGATTGGATGGGGGAAGCAGTGCTCAAATGTGCTGTCAGTAGACAGGAAAATTGGTACAGCTCCTTTCTTTGGAGGACCACTGGGCAGTAGCTCTCAAAATTACAAATGCCATAACCTTTGGGCTTACAAATCCATTTCTAGGAATGCACAGTATAGGAACACACATATGCCTAAAAATACTCATTGCAATTTGTTTGTGATAGTAAAACACTAGGAAAGTATCTAAATGTCTCTCATTCAGCACCATATATAAAGTATTGTACATAGTTAGAATATTCTCCATGGTGCAAAACCAGAATAAAGTGTATCTCTATGTGCTGATATGAAAATATCAATATGATATGTCTCTCTATGCCTAGAAAATTTTGGAGATACTCAAAAAAAGCTGGTTGCTCCTGATGTGAAATTAAGCATCTGAAGAAAGAAGACAATATATTTTGATCTTGTAGTCTATGAACTTGTTAAATTTGCTTATTAGTTCTAATACATTTTTAGTGGTTTCCTTAGGGTTTTCTACATACAAAATCATGTCATCTGCAAATAGAGATAGTTTTACTTCCTTTTAACCTGGATGCCTTTTATTTCTTTCCTTTTTTAAAAATTTTCTCTCCTCCTTCTCTCCCTCCCTCTTTCCCTTTCTCCATCTCTCCCTCCCTCCTTTCCTTTTTCTTCTTTCTTTCTTTCTTTCTTTCTTTCTTTCTTTCTTTCTTTCTTTCTTTCTTTCTTTCTTTCTTTCTTTCTTTCTTTCTTTCTTTCCTTCCTTCCTTCCTTCCTTCCTTCCTTCCTTCCTTCNTCTTTCTTTCTTTCTTTCTTTCTTTCTTTCTTTCTTTCTTTCTTTCCTTCCTTCCTTCCTTCCTTCCTTCCTTCCTTCCTTCCTTCCTTTCTTCTTCGCCTAATTTCCCTGGTTAGAACCCCTTTTATAATGTTGACTAGAAGTGGTGAAAGCAGACATCCTTCCTTATATTAAGGGAAAAGCTTTCATTTTTTTCCCCAGTAAGTATGATGTTAGCTTTCATTCTTTTTTTTTCCACAGAAATTCTTTTCCTGGCTCAGGAAGTTTTCTTCTATTCCTAGTATATTGAGTAGTTTTTTTAAAACATGATTATTATAAGGTGTTAGATTTTGTCAAATGTTTCTTCTGAATCTATTGAAATGATCATCTGGTTTTTGCCCTTTTGTGATTTTTAATTGATTTTTATATACTAAACCAACCATCCAGGGATAAATCTCGAAAGTTCATGGTGTATCATTCTTCTTATATAACTGGATTAGGTCTGCTAATATTTTGTTGACTTTTGAATTTATAGTTATAGGGATATTGGTCTGTAGTTTTCTTTTGTAATGTCCTTTTCTGTCCTTTTTTCTCTAATGTCAGGATCATGATGGCCTCAAAGAATGAGTCTTGGAAGTGTTTGTTCCTCCTCTGTTTTCTGAAGGGGTATATGAAGGATTGGTGTTAATTTTTCTTTAATTTTTTTTGTAGAATTTATGAGTGAAGCCATCTGGGCTTGACCATTTTTTTGGGGTGGGATAATTTTTAAATGATTAATTCAATCACTTGGGATGTCCAGCTGGCTCAGCCAGTGGACCATGAAGTTCTTGATCTCAAGGTCATGAGTTCAAGACCCACATATGGTATAGAGATTACTTAAGAAAAAAATAATAAAATAATGACATCAATCTCATGTTATAAGTCTTTTCAGATTTTCTATTTCTTAGGTCAATTTTATAACTTGTTCTTTCTAGGAATTTGCCCATTTCATTTATCTGAATTGTTGCCATGCAGCTGTTCATAGTATTCTCTAATTTCCCCTTTTATTTCTATAAGAGCAGTAGTGATAATCACTCTTACTTCTTTTTCTCTAGGTCAGTTTAGCTAAATTTGAACTCCTTGATTTTCTGTATTGTTTTTCCATCCACTACTTCAGTTGTTTCCTCTCCAGTCTTTATTATATTATTTTCTTCCTTCTCCTTGCTGTCAGTTTGCTTTGCTTGCTTTCCCTAAGGGGTTTCCTAAGCCATTTTTGCTTTATTTGTTTCTTTGTTCCTCTTTTACTGCCTTCTTTTGCATTAAGTAAATATCTTATGGTGTAACCTTTTAACTCCTTTCATGATTCTTTTAAATCTTTATTTATTTTTGAGAAACAGAGAAAGACAGCGTGAGCAGGGGAGGGGCAGAGAAAGAGGGAGACACAGAATCTGAAGCAGGCTCCAGGCTCCAAGCTGTCAGTACAAGAGCCCGACATGGGGCTTGAACTCACGAACTGTGAGATCATGACCTGAGCTGAAGTCGGATGCTTAACCAACTGAGCCACCCAGGTGCCCCAATCATTTTCTTAAAATAAGTTCCACACCCAGCATGGAGTCCAACGCAGGGCTTGCACTCACAACCCTGAGATCAAGAGTCAGACGCTTTAACCGACTGAGCCACCCAGGTACCCCAAAATCATTTTTTAAATCAGTAAAAAGAATAAAGAAAAAGAGATATGTAATTATATTGTCTTTTATCATTACCTACATAGTTACCTTTACTGGAGCTCTTTGGTTATTTGTGTGAATTTGTGTTGCTATTTGGTACCACTTTCTTTCAGCCTGAAAAACTTCCTTTGATATTTTTGTAAGGCAGGTATGATAGCCATGGATTCTCTTAGTCTTTGTTTTGCCATCATTTTTGCGATAGTTATGTTAGGTTTAGGGGTTGACCGTTTTTCTTCTTCCAGTACTTTGAATATGGCATCCCACTCCCTTCTGGCTTCAATTGTTTCTGGTGAGAAGTTAGCTCTTAATCTTGTTGGAGTTTCTTTTTATGTGATGACTTGTTTTTCTCTCCCTGCATCCAAGATTTTCTCTTTTGCCTTTCAACATTTCTGTACTTCAACAACTATAATGTGTTTGGATGTGGATCTCTGTATTTATCCCACTTGGAGTTCAACAAACTTCTTGAATGTGTACATAAATGTTTTTCGTCAAATTTGGATTGTTTTCAGCCAGTATGTCCTTGAATATCTTGTCTGTCACATCTCCATCTGGTACTCCCAATATGTAGTGTTGGTGCACTTAACAGTGTCACATTTCTCTGAGGCTCTGTTCATTTTTCATCTTCTCCTCATCTTCCTTCTTTTCCTCCTCCTCTTTCTTCTTCTATTTGTTATTCTTCAGATAGAAAAATCTCTATTGATCTATCTTTCAGTTGAATGTATGTGTATAGGTTGGAAATTGCTTTCACAGTTAAGAGAGTTTACAATTTTGCCCCACATTCAACTAGGAAGTAGTAGCTTAGAAGTTCTGTCTCCAAGGGAGCCTAGATGGCTCAACTGGTTAAGTGTCTGATTCTTGATTTCAGGTTTAGGTCATGATCTCAACAGTTTCATGAGTTCTGCCCTGCATCGGGCTCTACACCAACCATGTGGAGCCTGCTTGGAATTCTCTCTCTCTTTGCTCCTACTCCACTTGCAGTCTCTGCCTCTCTCAAAATAAATAAACGTAATAAAAAGTTCTTGCTCCAGTCATTCCTGAGAGGGCACAGTCTTCCAGACCACTAGGGATAGGTGTGATTTAATCTTAAGCCTGGCTTTCTAGGAGTGGCTCCTGGGTCAAAGTAGCTACTCAGTGCTTGGTCAAAGGTTGTGCTTAAATCCCTTGAGCCAGCAAGACTTCTGCCCTTTGCTATTTGATCTGTGTGTGGTTTGGGGAATGTTTTCAAGTCTGTCCCCACGTTCTTCTGTGATTGCTCTCGAAGTGGGTGCAATGTGCACAGCCTTCCAGGTCTATAAGGATGAGTGTGATCCCAGAGGGGGTCTTCTTGGCTGTTTCTTTCCCGTTTTCTTCTGGCTTGTCTACCATTTTTCTTGGAACTAGTTTCATGAACCTACCAGCCAGTTCTTAACTTCTTGCCATTGATAGTGCCTTAGGCATAGACTCCTCCATGCTATTCTAAATAGTCAGATGTGGAGTTCTCCATCTTTATGGTCTGACTTCACCCCTGTGTAGACACTCTGGGCCACTGCACTGAAGCTGGGAGTGGGGACAGTGCCTGCTTTTCCTGGAGTGATGCTCTAGGTCTTCTCAGCTTGCCTCTCCTAGCGTGGAGTGAGTGAGTGAGCAGGGTGGGATGATTGAGGGGCCAGTATTCTTGGCCTGCTGAGCCTGAGGTAGAGCTCCTTCCACCCTATGAGTTGGGGCTAGGTGGGAGAGGGCAGCCCAGTCTTCTTGGCCACTTCCACCCAGAGCAGAGCTTTTGCAGTACTGAGCTAGGGGAGACTAGAGATGCTCTTGGGATGAAACTATAGCCCTTCCCTTAGACTGGGAGCTAGAGGGGAAGGGGGTCCTTTTTTCTTGGCTACACTTGTCCAGAACAGTGCTTCTGTCACATGGAGATAGGGTAGGCAGCAGATTTGGAGCAGTCTTGGCTCACGTGCCATAGACTGTCACTGTTTTTACCAAGATTTAGTAAATTTTCCTGAGTAAATATTCTCTACTTGCTGTGTGCCCTGAGGACAATCTCCAGAGGCTTTAAGTGTTTTTTTAAAAAATCATTTTCACCAGCGAAATGGTTGTTTTATTCACTTGGGAGTAACCCCAGATTCCCATACAGCCGTTCTGGAAGTCCCACACTCTTCCTTGAAATGTTTCCAGTGAACAAATTTATTTTTGGTGGGGGCTCCTCCACATATTATCTCTACCAGAACTCAATTAAGCCCAAACCCCAGATTGTATTCAGGAGGTGGGGAGAAGAAAGCATGCAAAAAAGTGAAATGGGGTTGTTACAATGTAAGGCATTTCAAAAATAAATCCAATAAATAGCTTGAGGTTTATCACCTAGGTGCTGATGTTCTCAGAGTAGCTGTTCTCCAGAATCAGGCATCAGTCAGAAAGGGAAACAGCAGTAATTATGTGTAAAACGTTCTGATCCCTGGAGCGGCAGAAATAATCTCATCCCTGGGAACTACTTGTGGTTATGTAGGACCTCTCTGCTGCTGATACAGCTATGGTTTTGAGGTTTTATTTTAATTGTTTATAGGAAAGGCTCTCTTCATTAAGTATTGGCAAGAGCACAAAGTAGGCCCTCATTTGGTCTCTAGAAACCCAGACTGGGCCCCCAAATGCAGAAAAGCAGATTGTGACATTGCCATGACTTTTAACTGCTGTAGTGACCTCTTCCATGCTGACTGGCAGGGAAAGATCATTTCTCTTCTCTCTCTGCCCTGCCTCCTCCTTCAGTGGCATAGAATTCTGAACACTAGCCAGACTGGGAAACTCTTCCCTCAGTGGAAAGTGTGATAAGACTGTGCCACTGGGAGAGATGCTTCTTCTGAATTGACGACCTCTCTTTCATTGTGTCCCTTCTTGGCCTACTCATCCTGCATCAGGGGAATGGTGAGGTTTAAAGAAGTGCAGGACCCCAAAGAGAAAGGGCAGCTCTAAGAGCTCTTACTTCTCTTACTCCTTGTTCAGCTTGTGTGTGTCTTGATTCTGGGAAACCACTGCTCTGTGTGCCCAGATCTGGAAACCTCATACCCTGGCTGCAGGACTACAGGGCTGGAGGGGCAGATACTAACCACTCCATCATTTTCTTTCACAAAGAAAGTTCAAGCACACTGAGGAATGACTATTTTGACATTGGGGCTACTGCAGCGCCCTGGCCTCTCAGTTTCCCATCCTTCTGAACTCCTTAGATTTGCATTCCCCGTTATTCATGGATGCAGTTTTATTGTGATGTCTCACTCTTTAATTCTCTGTTCAAAGCACAACCTCTCTCCTCCCATAGCTTCCCAGCACATCTGCAGCATGCCCTCTTAGCTTTCGCCAGAACCTTTGGATTTTAAACATTGCTTCTGCAACTCCCAGCCTTTCTCTCTCTCTCTCTCTCTCTCTCTCTGTCTCTTTCTCTCTCTCTTTTTCCCTCCCCCCTCTCCCCATCAGTAAATATCTTCAATTGCTTCTCTCAAAAGCCTGGATCCCATGATGCCCTCACCTCCCTTGACCTTTGTCCCTTCTTGTCATGCCAATTGTCATCTCAAGGCCTATTCCCTGCCCCCTTCCCCTAGCTGCTTTCTCTCTTTCTTTTGGCCCTGAGCTTTCTTTATATACAGAGACAGCATTTTTCTCCTCTCCCAAACCGGCTCCTTTTCCTGTAACCCCCGGGCCCCATCATCATTTCTCCCAGCATTTGAGTTTGTAGCCAAAAAATTCAGGGATTAGTGGCTCTAGGTTCCCTGTTGGGCAGCCAGGTAAGGTGAAAGAGAGAAGTAGACCCCAGAGGGCCTTGAAACAGATGCTTCTATCTCAGGAGGTAAGGTACTGCTGGGCCCCAGCCCACTGGTACCCTATGGGAATATGAGCCCAGTGCTGCTAGATCCTTTGGTTTGTTGAGACAAGAAAGAAATCCATGTTCCTTTATAAATGTTGACAACTATTCTTCCTTCCCAACAACATGGGCGGGGGGCAAACTGCACCCTCCATATTTCTGGGCTAGGCTCCACCACCCCACCTCCTGCATTAACTCAGTTGCCCAGTTCTAGAAGACTATCTGCTCACAGTCTGTACTGCTGGCTCCCTCTCTTGGATGACTGTAGTGGCCTCTTAAATGGTCTATGCTTTTTATTCTTCCCTCAAGTCTACTAGGTACATTGCTTGACTCAGTTACCTTGAAATAACAGAGCTTTTTGGTTGAAGGAGTGGGTTCTGGGATCCAGCTGTACAGAGTTAGTCCCAGGTCTGCCATATATAAGCTGTGTGGTCTTGGGTCAAGTTCATCTTTTTGAGTCTCAGTTTCCACATCTGCAAAGTAGGAAAAATAGTAGTAGTGAGGGCTTAGTAAGGAACCATGCCTAACCTGGAATAAACAATAAATGTTAATCACGATTGTATCATTTCCTGTGTGAAGACCTTCAAATGCTCCATTGCTTGTCAAATATAGTTTAGCTCCTTTGTGTAAGGCAGTCAAGACCCTCTTGCTCTGGTGTAAGCTCTCTTTACCTCCTCCTCTACATTTCTTCAGCCACACCAGACTTCCTGTCGTTCACTGAACATGTTTTTCTGTCTTACTCATTTTGCTCTCTCCCTTGAAGTCCCTGGGACAGGGCAAGGACTCAGAGTGGAGAAGGAGGAAGGCGGAGCTGGAGGGCAAAGCTGCTGCTGTGATAATCCTTATTTCACAGAGGAGCAAAGTGAGCTGATCCAAACCTGCCAGTCTAGAAGTGGAAGAAACAGGATTTGAATCCAAATCTGTCTATCCTAGAGCCTGCTTGTTGTCTTTCCACTATATCATAGAGAGGGAAAGACACACAGGGGCAGGGAGATAAGGAAGAGACTTGAGATTCACTTTTCCCTCTGGAAAATCATAGAACATTGCTTTTTCTCTATGATAAACCAATAGAAGAGGGTGGTATACAGCTGTATGACATTGGTATCAGGGCAGGTCAGGGCCAGAATATGTTGATGCTTGTGAAAACTGCTGAAGTCAACATAAGGGACTTTTAAAAGTAGGTTTAAAACAAGTTGCCAGACAAGAAAGGGATTGGCTGGCTGCTTGAGGACAAACAAGATAATATCATAGTCTGACTCCTTTTGTAGCAGGTGTGGTTAAGCCCTCTCTTATAGGCTTTGGCAAGATCAGTTTAGCACAGCTGTTAGGTGCCCCAGATGGAGACATGGACTGCCCAGTTTCAAACACTCAGTTTTGTCCCTATAATCTGTGTAACCCTTTCTCATCTTCTCACCTGTAAAATGGGGGATAATATAATATCTACCTCAAAGGATTGTCCTGATAATTTTTTAAGTTTATTTATTTACCCTGAGAGAGACAGAGACAGTGCAAACTGGGGAGAGAGAGAGAGAGAGAGAGAGAAAGAGAATCCCAAGCAGGCTCCCTGCTATCAGCGCAGATCCTGACTTAGGGCTCAAACTCACAAAACCTCGAGATCATGACCTGAGCCGAAACCAAGAGTCTGATGCTTAACCAACTGAGCTATCCAGGCATCCCTGTCATGATTATTAAAATAAAAAGTCCATGAAAGCTCTCAGAATATTGCCTTGTACACATTAAGTTGTTTTGTAACCCTCAGCTAGTATTTGTCCTTCCAGAATATGTGTTGTGTGCCCATACCAAGTGGCATTAGAAACTTTTGGGTTAACTGATCTCTCTTTCTTTATATGTTTCAGTAACTAAAACCATCGTCCTAATCATGGGACCACCTTTTATTGGTAAACCTTTAAAAACTTTTCAGAGTGCTCCAGATATCTCACCAGGAGGATGGTGCAAAGTTTCTGAAATCTCACTGTAACTTTCTAGAAGGAAGTGACCATGCTTCTTTCTCTCTCTTCCTTTATTTATATACTACTTGGATTTGTACAGCCTAATGCTGCAGACTCTAGCATAAATGCATAGAGTCAGGAGCCAGGTGGCCTACATTCAGATTCTGGCTTCCCCACTCACTCTCTGTGTGACCATGGGCAAGTTACCTAACCTCTTTTTGCCTCAGTTTTCTCATGTGTAAAATAGAGATCATGACAGCATCTATACTGTGGGGTTCTTATAAGGATTAAATGAGTTAACACATGTGAGGTGCTTAGCACAGTACCCGACACATAAGTAGCTATTATTATTACTATTAGAAAATAAGCTGAGAAATCATCGGCAGCTCTTAAATTTTCTTTTTAAGTTTTCCTTGACTAGCCAATTGCAAAATGCCCATGCAGTCTCAGCCCCTGATCAGAGCACTGTCCTTTATAAATCTTGGAATCTTGGACTGGTATCACATCCTCCCTTGGCCCCTCCAATCGCTGCCCTTCAGTGCTTTATACTCAGCACCAGCTATGGAGCCCTCGTTTGGTGCCAGGACTCTGTTCAGAACAGCTTCTCAGGTAATCCCCATGGATTGCCAGGCTCAACAAACCACTCTAGGTCTTTAACTTCTCCCTGTGTGGGGTAGAAGAAAGAGGTTTCCAAAATAGATGTTTTACTCAGTCGTGGAGGAATGGAATAGCAACCCTACATCACACCAGAAGTGTTGGTGCCTTCGGTACTCCATGCTGCAGTTCCTGCTCATTTTTCTGCTAGGTTTCTCCTGGCCCAGCATTTTTGAGCCCTACCCTGGGATCACATCCTGTGCAGTATCAGTTATTGTCAACAACTTGCATTCGTCTAGTCATTTAATCAACATATCTCAAGCATTTATTACATTTCCGAATGAGTGTGTGTGTGTAAGGACAAGTTGAGAGGAAGAGGGCAGTGACCAGAATGACACCTCTTCCTGCAGCCTTGTGCAGCACTGTGAATCTAGGCTTTGGAGACGGGTGGGTCTGATACAAATCCTCACTCTGCCTCTTGCCAATTGTGCAATGTAGGACAAGTTAATCAGTCTTACTTTTATCAACTGTGAAATGAGAATAGTATGAAGGTCTACTTTGGAGTGTTGCTGTGAAGTAGCATATGTTAGCAGCTTGTAGAGGAGTAATCAATGATATCTGTAATTATTATAAGTCGCAAATTTCCCACTGAAGTGTTGCCCTTGAAAATAAAAAGGGAGAATCCTCATGCAAAAAAAAAAAAAAAAAAAAAAAAAAAAAAAAAAAGAAAAGAAAAGAAAGGAAGTTGGACCCCAACCATACACCACATACAGAAATTAACTCAAAATGTATCAAAGGCCTAAATATAAAAGCTAGCACTGTGAAACTCTTAGAAGAAAGCATAGATGTAAATCTTTATGACCTTGGATTAGGCAATGGTTTCATAACTATGACACCAAAGGTACAAGTGGCAAAAGAAAAAAATAGATAAATTGAACTTTATCAAAAGTGAAAATCTTTTGCCTTTCAAAGGACATCCAAAGAAAGTGAATAGACAACTCACAGAATACAAGAAAATTTTTGTATATCATGTATTTGATAAGAGATTTGTATCCAGAATACAGAAAGAACACTTACAACTCAATAACAAAGGACAAATAACCCAATTTTAAAATGGGCAAAGGATCTGAATAGACGGTTCTCCAAAGAAGATGTACAAATGGCCAACAAGCATTTGAAAAGATGCTCAACATCATTAGACATGAGGGAAGTGCAAATCAAAACCACAAGATGCCACTTCATGCCTAACAGGATGTCTATAATAAAAATATGGAAAATAGCAAGTGTTTGCGGGGATGTGGAGCAATTAGAACCCTCGTACACTGCTAGTGGGAATGTAAAATGATGCAGCTACTTTAGAAAATAGTCTGGCAGTTTTTCAAAAGATTAAATGTCTGATCTAGGCCACTATATGACCCAGCAATTCCACTTCAGGGCTTATAGAGAAATGGAACTATATGTCCACACAAAAACTTGTACAATGTTCATAGGAGCATTATTCATAATAATCAATAGATGGAAGCAACCCAAATGTCCTTCAGTGTGAGCAGAATAAACAAATGTGGTGTATCCAGAGCCATATGGTGGAATATTACTTAGATGTAAAAAGGAACAAAATATAGATACATGCTACAACATGGATGAGCCTTGGAAACAGTGTGCTAAGTGAAAGAAGCCAGACACAAAATCCTACATACCATATGGTTCCATAGGCAACTTTACAGAGGCAGAAAGTAAATTAATGTGTTCTAGGGACTGTGGTTGAGGTAGAATAGGGAACCAATGGGCATGGGGTTTCCTCTGGAGGGTGATGAAATGTTGTAAGTTGACTATAGGAATGGATACACAACTCTGTGAATATCCTAAAAGCCATTGAATTGTCTAATTCGTTGAATTGTATGATATATGAATTATATCTCAACAAAACCATTAAAGAAAAATAACGGAAGTAGAAAAGAATCACCCAACCATGCACAAAGTGAAAAGGCAACCTACAAAATGGGGAAACATATATTTGCACACCACATATCTGATAAGGAGTTAATATTAAAAAATATTTTATTATTTATGTTTTGTAATGTTTTATTTATTTCTGAGAGAGAGAGAGAGAGAGAGAAAGAGAGAGACAGTGTGAGCAGAGGAGGGTCAGAGAGAGAGGGAGACACAGAATCTGAAACAGGCTCCAGGCTCTGAGCTGGCTGTCAGCACAGAGCCCGATGTGGGTCTCAAACCCACAAACTGTTAGATCATGGCCTGAGCCGAAGTTGGACACCTAACCGACTGAGCCACCCAGGCGCCCCTTAAAAATATTTTAAAAACTCATACAACTTAATAGCAAAAAGTCAAATAACTTAATTAAAAAGTGGGCAGAAGGCCTAAATAGACATTTCTCCAAAGATATATGAAAGGCCAACAGACTAATGAAAAGATCTCTAGCATCACTCATCGTCAGAGAGATGCAAATTAAAACTACAGTGAGATGTCACTTCAGGTCTGTTAGAAGAAGCATCATCAAAATGACAAGAGATAACAAAATGCTGGTGAGGATGTGGAGAAAAGGGAATCCTTGTGCGCTTTTGGTGGCAATGTAAAGTGGTGCTGCCACTCTGGAAAACAGTGTGGAAGATCTTCAAAAAGTGAAAAATAGAACTCTGATATGATCCAGTGATTCCAATTCTGGGAATATATCTAAAGGAAAGAAAAACACTAACTCAAAAAGACATCTGCACCCCCATGTTCATAGCAGCATTATTTACAGTGGCCAAGACTTGGAAACAACCTAAGTGTCCATCAGTGGATGCATGGGTAAGGAAGTTGGGAGACATATACACAATAGAATATTATTCAGCCATAAAAAATGAGGAAATCCTACCAGTTATTATTTTGTTTTCTTTTTCAATGTTTATTTATTTTTGAGAGAGAGAGAGAGAGAGAGGCAGACAGAATCCTAAGCAGGCCCCATGTTGTCACCACAGAGCCCAACGTGGGGCTTGAATCCAGGAACAGTGAGATCATGACCTGAGCAGAAACCAAGAGTCACCCAGGCACCCTGGAAACCCTACCATTTGTGACAACACAGATGGACCTTGAGGGTATTGTGTTAAGTGAAATATGTGAGACAGAGAAAGACATATACCATATGATCTCACTTATATGTGGAATCTAAAAACAAAAACAAACTCATAGAAACAGAGAGGAGACATGTGGTTACTAGAGTCGGGGATAGAGGGTGGACGTTGGAGGAAGGTGGCCAAAAGGCATGAACTTCCAGGTACAAGACAAGTAAGTGCTAGGGATGGAACATACAACATGATGACTATGGCCATCACTGGTCTGTGATCTAGAGGACAGTTGTTAAGAGTAAATCCTGGGGTACCTGGGTGGCTCGGCCGGTTAAGCTCTGGTCACGATATTATGACTTGTGAGTTTGAGCCCCACATTGGGCTCTGTGCTGACATCTCAGAGCCTGGATTCTGCTTCTGATTCTGTGTCTCCCTCTCTCTCTGCCCCTCCCCCGTTCATACTCCGCTCATACTCTGTCTCTCAAAAATGAATAAACATAAAAAAGTAAATCATAAGAGTTCTCATCACAAGGAAGACATTTTCCCCCTTTCTTCTTTTCTTCTTTCTTTTCTTTTTATTGTGTGTATATGAGAAGATGGTTGTTAGCTCAACATACTGTGGTGATCACTTCACAATATGTGTACTTCAAATCATCATGCTGTATGCCTCAAACTTATACGGTGATGTATGCCAATTATTTCTTAATAAAACTGGGGGAAAAAACTACCCGGAGCCACCATGGCAGACATGACAAAAGGAAAAGGGGTTGTCAGAGACCCTTAGGAGGTGTGTCCATGTGGGTGTGTATTCCCAGCTGTTTGTGTACATGTGTGTGCATATATATGTGTGCGTGTGCATGCACTCACATGTGTGTTTCAGAGTATTCTGGTCCTGGCCTAGCCCCAGGCACAGCTGTCACATAAGCCAACTTTTCCCTCAGCACTTTTCCAATTTTCCCTCTACCTAAAGGTGAAAAAGGTTTAACTTACTCTCCCTTGAAACGGTCTTTGCATTCCTATTGGGCACTACAGCTGTGTACAGATTAAACACCAATGGATTCTTTCCGGATGAATGAATATTGGAGAGAAGAGCCACCAGGCAGCAGTATCAAATTGTGGGATTGGAGAGTGGTGGGCTCCTTCTGGGCTGGAAGTTGGCATAGAACTTACCACCTACTACTTCTTAGGAGCATGGTGCAGTTGTGTAGCCATATGTGCCATATCCTGACACATCAGGATGCTATCTATGGCCAGCTAGTGTGAACTGCTCATCACACAGAGGACCCTTCCCAGTGGAGAATGTGTTCTCTAAAGGGCTTCTCAAGTTGGCCTGTGCCCCATGCCGCCCAGACTGCTGTCTCTGCCCCCTTGCAAAGGATTTCTCTGAGCAACTGGCCTAGTCAAATTTCTCCCCCTTTTTAAAATATCTATTTATTTTTGAGAGAGTGAGCGGGGGAGGGGCAGAGAGAGAGGGAGACAGAAAATCCCAAGTAGGCTCTCTGCAAAGAGCCCAATGCTGGGCTAGGACCCACAACCTGTGAGATCATGACCTGAGCCAAAATCAAGAGTAAGAGGCTCAACAGACTGAGCCACCCAGGTGCCCCAAGGTTCTCCCCTTTTTTGAGGCCTTAGTTTGCCTCAACGGAGGGATGTGCACTGCACGCAGGAAAGGGGGCTAAAACTGGAGCGAGTGGCATCTGTGATGTTGTTTGTGTCCCATTCCTTAAGGTGGTAGACATGAGTGCTACCTCAGACTTTTCATATTATTCCTGGCTGTGTTTTTGCAATCAAAGTGGAACATGCCCAGGGAAAGAAATAGCAGTCCTCTGCAGGAATCTCTGCTCCCAGCCCTGTTTCTGGGAAGCAACCAATTTTAGTTCTTTTCTTCCTGTACCCTCATTTCTCTAGATAAAGCACTTCTACCTTTCTGCCTTTGTTCACCAGTTGTTTGGAAATTATCTGTGGACTTCCTGCTAAGCTAGTCGAGGGTTTATCATAATCACATAGCTATATCCCCATTTGTCGCCCTTTA
The DNA here is from genome assembly GCF_003009895.1 of Hyaena hyaena. Taxonomy (NCBI): domain Eukaryota; kingdom Metazoa; phylum Chordata; class Mammalia; order Carnivora; family Hyaenidae; genus Hyaena; species Hyaena hyaena. The sequence goes on along the minus strand of NW_024081476.1, from coordinate 728,439 downwards.
TTAATTTTTCTAGTAATTTTTGCAATGTCTTATGTTTTTGCTTCATCAATTATCGGCTGCACCTTTTGAATCCCCGCTTGGTAAGATGAGATATTGGCACTCTTTCCTTTCCCCTTGGCTCTCCTTCCCACTCGCCCCTCTTACCAGGTGGTATTCTGGTACAGCACCTGGTCCTTATTGAAAAAGGCCCCCCCCTTCAAAAGCAGAAGTTATGAAAGATGCAACTCGTTTTTTAAAGTTTATTTATTTATTTTGAGAGAGAGAGAAAGTGCGAGTGATGGAGGGGCAGAGAGAGAGAGCAGAGAGCAAGGATCCCAAGCAGGCTCTGCACTGACAACACAGAGCCTGACATGAGGCTCAAACTCATGAACCGCGAGATCATGACCTGAGCCACAGCCAGACACTAAACTGACTGAGCCACCCAGGTGCCCCAAGATGCAACTAATTTTTGTTGAACATTTACTATGTGCCAGGAACTATATGCATGCATCATCACATTTAATCCTCATGGTAACCTTAGAAGGGAAGCATCATAATTGCAGTTTTACACATGAGAAATCTGTGACCAGACCATGCATCTGGTAGGAGGCCAAGCTGAGATTTGAACCAAAGTTGGACTCTGAAGCCCCTACTCCTTTTCCAGAGCCCCGTGTACCCTTCAGCTTCAGTTTCATCTGCAGCTTTTCAAGTCCACTCTCTGTGGCCAACGCTTGGGTTATAAATCCTCATCTGTTTTCAAAACCCCACAGTAGTTCCGGCTTGTTCATAGACACTACACCCTCTTCCCAAAGAGGGGAGAGGGGCGACTTGAGAGGGAATGGAAGGCAAATGGACCATCCCTTTGGAGTGTATGAGGCTAGTAGATTATCCAGATGGGTTTCATGGTTCAGTCACGTGCCCGCCAGTCTCTTTCTACCTGGCGGCCCAGGCCTTTGGAAGTTGGCCCAGAAGTGCCAGGTAGCCCAGGAGCTGACACGGGGAGTTATTTTACAGTATCATCAGTGCTTCTTCCAGCCAGCATATGAGAAGCAAATACGGGATTTTGAAGGTTGTAGCTGACTCAGACCATTGCTCTGGCATTGCGGTCATAGACACATGTGGGAAATTCCCAAATTGACTTTCCCACAGAGCTGTTTTGGAGTAGGGGACAGAAAGAGGCCGGGGGTGGAGAATGTATTTTCGTTATTTATTTGATTAGTATTTGTTAAATCGGACCAGTTCAACTAGAGGCACCAAGTGGGATTTCCCCAGAGGTCACTTCCGGGCATATGGAAGAGTCTAGAGGTCAAGAGGTCCTGGCTCAATTTTCCATACTGAGGAAGGAGAGACTATAATAATCTAAAAGAGACAATCCCAGATTCTTTTTATTGGTCTTAAGGCTGCTGTCATAGAGAAACATTTGGACATCTTCACCTATCCACTCTCCCCCAACCCAGGTCCCCTGGGTTCTTCCTCTCTGTTGGCATTCCAGCCATCCACCCCATTTTGGAGCCATCTTTATTCTTCTCTCCTCTTGCCAGCCCATCTCCTTCATTCTAGGTCCATTTGCATATACACACACAGACACACATACTCACAGGCACATATCCCTGAAGCCCCACTCTATTGATTTGCAGTGCCTCACACATTTATCCTTTCCCGTCTCTTCTTAGTGACCCCTAACCTCATTACCGCAGGTCTAGACTATTGGATTAGCCACTCTTTGTGCCTCCAGTTGCATCTCCACCTTACCCCGCTGGTCTGGCCCTAATCTATTGAGTCACAGCTGCCAGATGAGTCTGAGTCATTACTGCCAGAAGAACCTTCTGACAGAACAGCTTTCTGATACCTGCTCATACTTTCTCAAGGCTTCTCTGCTGATTACAGCATGAAATCCAACGCCACGGCCTGCCACTCAAGGCCCCACACTCCCTACTCACAACTTCGATTTCCAGGGAAGTTCTTGCCACTTCCCTACTGAATTGAGACTTTCTTGAAGATAAAGAACATGTCTGGTTCACTACTGGGGCCCTGATAGCACAGAAAGATGCCTAGGACATTGTGGTGGGGGTGGGGGGCAGGACTTGTTTGCTGAACAAGTAAAGGAATGAAGACGATGATATCATGGAACTCATTCTGCCAAACAGTTGAGGAGGGGCCTTTGTCACTGACCAGATGGGTGACCTTGGATAAGTCCTTTCCTCTGGATGCCTTGGGATTCCAACAGCAATCCCTAACTTACAGCTCTTAGGCCCTATAAACCCTAAGTGCCTGCAGACATACTTTGTTGGTTGGCACATTAAAATGATCTTAAATGCCTTTTTGTAAGGCGTCTGTGGTCTAGCTCCCCGGCCCCTCCCCCATTTTCTTACACCTCCCCTTCTCTCTCATTTTCATTAGCTGCTTGGTGCCTAAAAGCATTTACATTTGTGACCCTTGGATTAGGTGGTGTTTATGCACCTTTCAGCACTGGTGAGGAAGGGATTCTCTGTTTGACCTGCTTTGAAAAGAAAATTCCAAGTGCTTTGGTTAAGTGGTTTCCAATGTCATCTAATATATAGCAGTCAGGCCTGACTGGCTCTGCCCTCCTCAAATAGGCCTGCAAAGAACAGTGGTGTGTGCCCTTAGTATTTCTGGCTTCGGTAGTCAGCTGCAGAGGGAGATGTTCTTCCATTGAAAGTGATTGTCTTCACATAGCCCAGTACAAGTGAGGCCCATTTATAGCCTAGAAAGGACCAAGCACAGCATGCCCATTGGCAGCCAGCTGGGCATACACAGGGGGCATTGGTTGTAGGCACAAAGTATGAATTTAGCCCAAGTTGCCCGGCAGGGTCCTTTCCAGGACAAAGTGCTGAATGCAGAGTGTGTGCTAGCAAGCACTGCTCTCACCCTCTGCCTGGCTCGCAGTGGCCCGGTCCTCACTGACACTCCACAGAGAAGCACGGGGTGGGCAGGGAAGGTCAAGGGTGCCATTCTCATTACTGGGCTCCTTTGCATTAGCTGGTCCCAGGGGCCACATGAGCTGCAGATCTGCCTGGCCACAGGCTGGCAAGGCCTGGCTCACTGGGGGATGCCAGACAAACACAGCCACTGCTGGAAGGCACTAGCCCAGCCAGGACAGCACTTGAATCCCACACGTTTGGGCAGCATATGGGTCAAAGGTACTGAGAACTGGGCAGAGGGCTGGGGTGAGTGTATGTGGCCATTGCTGGGCCTAGTCACTGGGCAAAACTGTTGATGGCCTGTGGTGCCAAATGACTGCGTTGAAGTTCGATGTGGAGGGTGTAGAGGACACACACGACAAACCCACCCCGTATGTAGCTGTTGTAGGCATCTGGGATGGGGATGGGGAGGATGAGGGAGGCAGAGGGAAGAAGACAGATACAGTTTCTGACTAAGCCATTTCATGTGTCTGGAACAACTCTAGGGAGCTTCCTGGGGTGAAAGGATGGATTCTCTGTGGTTTTGCTTCCCTGCCTCTGCCCTTTCCTGCTCGGCGGCTTATGAGCTCAGGGAGAAAAATCCCTAGTACTGTTTGTTGAAGCTAAATAGAATGGAGAAGGTAAACTTTCCAAAGAAACTTTATGGCACACATTTCAATGCCTTAGAAACAAGTTTCAGGTGGTGTGTGTGTGTGTGTGTGTGTGTGTGTGTGTGTGTGTGTTATTGGTTTCCTTTGCATGACTACAACCCACTCATGTAAGCAGAGTGTTGGGTGAGACCCTCAAGCCTGTTGCACCTGCAAGGGGAAGTGGGTGCACCTGCCTGTGGAAGTGGGAGCGGAAGTGTGTGCAGCTGCTGAAGGCTGGGAGAAGCTGGCCGTGCGGGGCTTGGCTGTAGCCAGGACTAAAGGCTGTACACACAGAGGAACGTGATGTGATGGGTGGTGTGAGTGTGGGTATGTTGTGTGTTAACATAAATGTTTGTGACATGACTGGGGGCCTTTGCTGTTGTTGTCATGCCTGGGTTTGTGGTGTGCAGGTTGAAACCAGGATGTTTCAGTAGTGACAGGGGCAAGCTTGGGAAATAAGGCTAGATAGGCGTACAGTGGCCTGCTCTCCCTTTCATTTCCCCCACAGCCGGCTGAGCCTGTGTCTGGCAGCGCTCGACACTGTCAGAGGGGTTCCATACCTTCCCTAACCGGCTTGCATATTTCAGCCAGTAGCCATGGAAGTTCACGCGCTGCGTTGGGCCATTTCTGGCACACTAAGCTACCCCGCCCCTCTCTGTCCCAGAAGTTCAACTCCCTCTGCGTATTAGGTCAAGGAGATAAGGCCAGGCCTTTGCTGGCCGACCCATACCTGTGTCTCATGTTCAGCCAAAGGCCTCGTCATCATCACACAGTGAGGCTTCCTGCTGAAATGCAATCTCATGCCGAGATGGAAACCACTGAGGAGATTCTGGGCTTGCTGTTCTCTGTGTTTTGAGTAATTGGGGTTCAGGGCACCCTGGCCTGGGCTCTGCAGCTGCTTCCCGCATGCTGCCCAATCCTCACATCCACTCCTACCATACCATTGTGCTCTTGCACACCTAAGAGGATTTGAGGTAGAGATGATGCTCCTGTGATTGGCAAGTATTTAGGCCTTCATCTGCAAGGCTACTAACTGGCTGGCCTGGCCTGGCCTGGTCATGTGGCTTACATGGCATAGGGGCTCTGTCGGAATGAGCCAAGTTCATTCTTCCCTTAGCAGCAGGAATTTTGGCCAGTGAACAGGCACTGGGGTTCCCTGACCAGAGGAGGCAAACTCATCTGCATGCAAGGCCACACCCTGCCCCTGGCAGATAACATGAGGATGAGAGTTAGTTAAGTGAAGGACAACTCATGGTGTGACCAAACACAATGCCTGTCTCCTCATGTTACTTTTGAAAACACTGAGCAGGCCAAAAAAAAAAAAAAAAAAAGGCCAGACCAAAAGCATCTACAAACCGCATTTCAGCCTCCCGGCTGCTAGTTTGTGACCAACGTGAGAAGCAAAATTTCACTGCACATCACTGACAATGAGTTTTACCTGGTAAAATCTTTTCTGACCTTCCAAACCCAGCTTAAATGGCATCTGTGTGATCCTCTCTGACCCCCTCCTTAGGCCAAATGAATACTTCTGTGATCCTTTAGTATCTCTCTTGTAGCATATTAGACCATTCATTCATTCATTCGATAAAACTTTATTGAATACTTTGGCAAGGGCCATACTGGGGTTACAGAGATGAATAAAGGTCAACAGCAACTAGTCCAGTGTAGGGAGAGATGGGAGAACAGATAGTGACTCTCAAATGTGTAAAGGCTCAGAGCTTCATGAGGGAGGCTTCCTCTGTGTGAGTGTGTAAAATCTGAGGAAGGCATGCTTCTGGTAAGAGAGGGTGGCTTGGCCAGGTACTAGAGGAAGAAAACAAGTAAACCAAGCAGAAGCAGCTTTTTCCTAGTAGGCCCTTCCTAGCCCTGGGAAGTCCCTGAGCAGACACTTGGAGTTATGGCTATTGATGGCCTGCTCTGGCCCTGGTGAGTGGCTTTGTGACTAGTGTGTGAGGAATGGGGGGGGGGGGCGGGGGGGGGCAAGAAACAAGGCAAATCATTTAGAGCCTCTGTGGCCATGCTAGGGATGTTGGCCTTTACCCGGGAGGCAATGGGGAGCCAGCTGAGGCTTAGAGCAGGGGAGAGACACATCTGACCTTGGCTTTGGAAGGCCCACACTGGAGCCTGTGTGTGTGTTAGGTGGACAGGAGGGGCAAGAGACTGATATCAGGGAGGCTAGCAGGGACCTCTGTCCCCAGTGCCTGGGCTTGCTCACTCTGTACCTGCTGAACCAGGGAGTGATTGGGGTAGGATGGGATGTGTAGAGCGGCTGCTTCTGCTGTTCCTCGGGAACCCCGCTTGCCCTGCTACCACGGGTGGCTTTCACAGGCATCCACTTGGGTGTCTCATAGGCATCCCAGACTTGCCGTGTTGAAATACAGACTCCGGGGGCGCCTGGGTGGCTTAGTCGGTTAAGCGTCCGACTTTCGCTCAGGTCATGATCTCGCGGTTTGTGGGTTCGAGCCCCGCGTCGGGCTCTGTGCTGACTGCCAGCTCAGAGCCTGGAGCCTGTTTCAGTCTGTGACTCCCTCTCTCTCTGACCCTCCCCTGCTCACGCTGTCTCTCTCTCTCTCTCTCCTAGAAAAAAATAAAAATATTAAAAAAAAAATAAAGAAAGAAATACAGACTCCTAACTGCCTGCCCCACCCAAACCTGCTGCTCCCCATCTCAGTTAATGGCATCCCCAGCTTTCTAATCACTCAGGACCCAAACCACAGAGTCATTCTTGACTCCCCTCTTTTTCTCGTATTCCACATCTACTCCGTTAGCATATTGTGTTCTTTTCACCATCATAATACCCACAATCAAGTCACGTGTTACCACCTTCATCGTCTGTGCCACCGTCATTGCTCCCCTGGATGTGTGCAACAGCCTCCTACAAGGTCTCTCTGTTCTATTAAATTATTATGCCATGGATACTCTACAGTCTAGTCTCAACACAGCAGCCAGAGTAATCCTGATGAAACCTGAGTCAGATATGTCCTGCCCCTGCTCAAAACCCTCTGATGGCTCTCTGTTTCAGACCAAAAGCCAAAGTCCTTACAGTGGCCCACAAATCCCTGAATGATCTGCAAACCACCCCTCCATGACCTGTCTGACCTCATATCCAGTCACTGTCCCCCTCACTCACTCTGTTCCAGCCATACTGACCCCCTTGCTGCTCCCCCAAATAGTTTCAGGGTCTTTGCATTTGCTGTTCTCTCTGCCTAGATATCTTTTCCTCCAGATATCTCTGTGGTTCACTCCCTCACTTCATTCAGATCTCTGCTTAAATGTCACCTGAATGAAGCCTTCTTTGACCATCCTATTTCTTTTTTAAAGCTTATTTATTTTGAGAGAGAGAGAGAGAGAGAGAGAGAGAGAGAGAATCCCAAGCAGGCTCTGCACTGTACCCATGGGGCTTGAACCCACAAACTGTGAGATAATGACCTGAGCTGAAACTCAGAGTCAGACAGGCAACCAACTGAGCCACCAGGTGCCCCCATACTATTCTAAAATAGCACCCCGGCTCTGATGGTCCCCTGAGCTCCTCTCTTGTTTCATTTTTCTCCAAACCAGACATTGCCTTCTAACTTACTACAATTTTACTCATTTATTTCACTTACTGTCTGTCTCCCTCCACCAGAATGTAAACTTCACAAAAACAGGCATTTGTGTCTGTTTTTGCTCCTGCTGTATTCCTAGTGCTTGGAAGAGTGCCTGGCACATAGTAGGTACTCAATAAGGACTTAATGAATAAACAGGTAGAGGGTGGGGATCAGTGAGGTTGCTGTGGGAAATTTCTGGGCTATATGACCTAGGATTCTCAGCAGTAGATTGTATATAGGAAGCAGAGAGCCCACTGGACCATAGGAGTTAGGAGGTCTAGCCAGGGTGACCTTGGGCAAGTCCATGCCACTCATTGATCCGCAGTTTGCTCATTTATAAGGTGAGAGATCTGATGTGATGATCTGTAAGGGGCAAGGTGAGGGCCTGGCCAACTGGACTTGGCACTCAGGCCCCATGAGCATGAGAGCAGAGGTCCTCAGCTCTGCCATTCTCTTTTTCCTTCTTGACCTCTTCCAATGTGCCATTTTATTTTCTCCCCTTTTTCTTCTAAAACATTTATTTATTTTTGAGAGACAGAGACAGAGCACGAATGGAGGAGGAGCAGAGAGAGAAGGAAACACAGAATCCAAAGCAGGATCCAGGCTCTGAGCTGTCAGTCAGCACAGAGCCCAACGTGGGGCTTGAACTCACGAGCTATGAGATCACGACCTGAGCCGAAGTCGGACGCCCAACCGACTAAGCCACTCAGGCGCCCCTCCATCTTATTTTCAACCCGCATCTCTTAAAACACCACGTTATAGGTGTTCAGACAATAATGGGGGGAGGGGGATGGCTGCCCATCAGCTGCATTCAACCAAACCAGCTGTACTCTCTGAAGTGTGCCTGGCTCTGCTTCAAAGGCCTGGTGCAAGGCAGAAGTCTGTCAGAGACCAGCAGTGGGGTGATGTCCCATCCCACTTTCCAGAGCAGAAACTTCTACCACAGCTGCTCGTCAGGTGGGTCATCTCGGGAACAATCCCATCTTCTCTCCCAGACCAAACTCTTCTACCTAGTTTACTTGGGGCCTAGCATTTTTCAAGCATTTCTCACTTAAAATTTTAATTCTTACAATAACAATATGAAGCAGACATTCTTAGACCCGTTGTTTTTTTCAGAGGACAACACTGGGTCTTGGAGGGGTTAAGGAATTTGCTCAAGGTCCCACACAACCTCTCTTTCTGCAGGAATCACTTGGAAATCTGCTGACCAAGGTTTGGGAGGCTCATTTGTGTGGTTGGAGCTGTGAGAGAATCAGAAGGGAGGATGCTTGATTCTTCCTTCTGCTCCATCTAGGCCACAGGTGGAGCCCAAGGGATAGAAAACAAGCCAGCCCAGATGGAAGTCATCACTCTCCCGCCAGCTCCCTGAGGTCTGAGCAGAAGGGAGGCGCCTTCCCCGCCTAGCCCTGCCAGGAATCTGGGTGTCCTGAGAGGCTGAGACCAGTGAGCAATGGGGGTGGTGTGTTCGGGGGTACTCCATGTGATAAACTATTTTCCTTTCTCATTCCAAAGATCAGAGAGCACTTGGTGAGCTGTGCTTTGTTCCAATGGAAACAGAAAACTAGAAAAGCCCAGTGGGGGTTGGCCAAACTTTCCTTTGTCCTCTCAGGCTGGAAGACTAAATGGGCGGACTGTGGCAAGGGGGGAGGGGTGGGTCAGGGGCCCTGTAAGGGGAACAAATTAGTAGAAGGGAGACCAGAATGGACTCTAGGGGAAATAAAAAAAGACACAGAGCCAAGTACATGCTGATGGGAAGGCCTTGGAGTCCCCTTCACGCAGCCTTACTCCATGTGTGTCTGCTAAGTCTGGCGGTCTCCAGCAAGGGGCCACAGGACCCCAGAGATACAGCACAGCTAGTGCTCTCCTGGCCTAAGAATGCCAAAGGTGCCTCCGGGACCACTACTTTCCATTCATCCTCTGAGCCCCCAGCCCAGTCTCTTTCATGCCCCTACAGCACATCGTGCTCCCACCAAGAATAAAAGGAACTCAATTTTGTCAAATTCATTAGAGTCTGTCAAGCACTTCCCTATATAATAGCATTTCAGGGAACAGAGTAGCTTATTGGTTAAGAACACAGGCTCAGAGCCCAGACTGCCTGGCTCTGCTATTCTATAGCTGTATGATCTTGAGCAAGCTACTTAGACTCTGTGCCTCGGTTTTCTCATCTTTAAAATGGGAATAATCACAACAGCTACATCTCTTAAGGTTGTTTTTAAATATTTATTTATTTTGAGAGAGAGAGGGAGGGAGGGAGAGGGAGAATATGCACATGTGTGTGCACAAGCAGGGACAGGGCAGAGAGAGGGAGAGAGAGAATCACAAGCAGGCTCCATGCTGTCAGCACAGAGCTCAAAGGTTTTTGTTTTTTGTTTTTTTCATTGAGAGAGGGAGGCCACAAGTGAGCGAGGGCAAATAAAGACAGAGAGAAGCAGGGCTCACCCGAAGAGGGGCTCGTGCTCACCGGACGTGGGACTTGAACTCACAAACTGTGAGATCATGACCTGAGCCAAAGTCAGATGCTTAAGCGATTGAGCCACCCAGGTGCCCCAAAGGTTGTTTTTAAGTTAAATGAGCTAATATTTAAATTCCCCCAAAGCAGAGATTTTTGCCTTCTATTACTGCCCTATCCCTAATACCTGAACAGTGCCTGGCACCTAGCGGAGACTCAGCAAATATTTACTGAATATATTTGAAGTGCTCAGAATGGGAACTGGTACTTGGCAAGTGCAACAATGTTAGTTGTTGTCTTTCACACTCTCACAACAGTTCCAAGAGGAGTGTTCTGAATTTCACCCAAGTCCATTTTCTTCCTCCACGTAAGGTTCAGGTTCTGGGTCAAGGCACTGAGGATAGATAACAAACTTAACATTGAGGGAGACAGTTTGGGTCACAGAGGGTTAGAAATGCAGCCCTCAAATCTGAGCAGTAGCATCCATACTCCCATTCATTCATTCACTTGTCCGTTCCACAAATAGTGCACCAATGCCCCTATGGGCCGGGCCCTGAACTGGGAGCTAGGGGTACATAGATGATAAGACAGACAAGGATCTGTGTTTGAGGAGCTGAGATCCTAGTAAACGGAGACAGGCAAAAGCAAGTAAACACTTAGATAATTTCAAATGGTCATAAATGCTATGAAGAAAATAAAGCAGTATAATGAGACAAAGGATAGTTGGGGTGTATACGTAGTGGGGCTGAGGAAGTGACATAGGAGCTCTTCTGCGGGGCGGGGGGTGGCCTTGCTTGAGTTGGTCTTTAGTACCCTGGAATACACTGGAATACCTTGGAGTACATCACTTCATCCTGTGAGCATTTACATGCTGTCTGCTCAAGGCAGGTGTCAGGTGCTAAGCATAGTTCCTAGGGGTCTGTACATGGGGGTCTGGGTGTGAGGGGCTGGAGACAAGGGGGCCGTGTACATGCACTACCTGCATAGGAAGTTTCTGGCATCAGTTGTCCTCTGGCAAAAGCTGCTAGTTATACTGGCTGAAATGATGGTAGCAGCCTGGAAGCTTCCCTGAGGTCCTTCCACGCTCCCAGGGAGGAGGAGTCTGTCTAGTGTTTTCATGCCTCATGCTCGTTCACGATGCCACCTTCACCCACACAAACAGCACCCCATCTTAAAGACAGCCCAGGTACTGTCTCGTGCCATAATAACCCTAGTCACACGTGAGTGTCCTTATTCATTACATGTTTGGGCATTTCCAGAGCCCAGTACAGAATTGATGCCTAATAAATACTTATCAAATGAAAGAATAAATGGGTGACTATTTTTCCTTCTGCTTCTTTAACTGACTCAATCCCTCTTATGCATCAAGATGTAGCTCACAGCTCACACATCATCTTATCTCCTTGCTTAACTTGCTTTAATTAACTGTTAAGTGAAAAATGTTAAACTGTGTAAACCTGAGGAGTTCTTGCTTATCCTTTACTTCCTCTTTGAAGCCTATCTTGACCTCTCCTAGTCAGGGTTGGTCCTTCCCAGCTGAGTGCTCCAGCCATTCTATCCCCACATCATAGCCTTGATCACTCTAGGGGTATTTTCTGCTACTGTTCTGTCATATCCTCAACCTATGATTTTCTCAGTGGCAAGGACTGGTTTTGGTCATCTTCGCATCCCCAGAATTAGCCTCTAGAGGGCGCTCAATAAATATTTGTGAAATTGATGGAGAAACCCGCCCCCACCCCCCCAAAACGTATGGTTTGTCAATTTTGCCTAGAAGTGTCCTAGGTAGTGGTGTGGAGCTGGAGCTGGAATGTTGTGGCTCCTGAGACCCGACTGTTAAATATTTAGGAGATTTGTGAGCCAACTGTTAAACACAGACATCATTAAAAATTAAATTATATGCGACAACAGAAGACAAACTGAAATTGAGGGACATTTTATCAAATACATGACGAGCTAAATGCAGTAGAGGATCCTGGTTTGGATCCTAGAACAGAAGAAAGGCTTTAGTGGAAAAACTGGTGAAATTCAAATAAATTTTGTACCTTAGTTAATAATGTACCAAGGCTAATTTCTCAGTTTGATGAATGTTTTATAATTATGTAAGATGTCAACATAAAAAGAAGCTGGGCGAATGTTATGGGGACCTCTCTGAACTGCCTTTGCAACTCTTCTGTAAGTCTCAAATTGTCTTAGACATAATAGTAAAAAATTAATTATTAAACAAAAACATTGAATTCTTTAAATCTCCAATTAAATAAATTATATTTTAAAATAATAACAAATATTTTTTTGACTCAGATAATTAGTTTACTTTGATCTTCTCAATTAGTTTACTTCCTAATTAGTTTACCATTGTCTATTCCTTTGGCTGATTCACATCCTTTGCATCAAAATGATGTGCACCTTTACCCACTCTGTGTTTGGTGATGTCACATAGGTACCTTTAAATAGGCAGTAGTGAAAGTATTTATATCATGAACATCTGAAAATGCTACAAATCAGGGCTTGGATTCTTGTTTTGTTCACTGCACTCTAGACTTAAGAAAGCAATGGAGAAAATATTGATAACGTACATTGGGGTGCCAGGGTGGCTCAGTCGGTTAAGCGTCTGACTCTTGACTCAGCTCAGGTCTTGTCAGGGTCATGAGTTCAAGCCCCGCATTGGTCTCTGCACCGAGTTTGAAGCCTACTTTAAAAAAATGTACATTCGGGGCGCCTGGGTGGCTCAGTCGGTTGGGCGTCTGACTTCGGCTCAGGTCATGATCTCACGGTTCGTGGGTTCGAACCCCGCCTCGAGCTCTGTGCTGACAGCTAGCTCAGAGCCTGGAGCCTGCTTCAGATTCTGTGTCTCCCTCTCTCTGACCCTCCCCTGCTCATGCTGTCTCTCTCTGTCTCTCAGAAGTAAATAAAAAAAAAACACATTTAAAAAAATTAAAATAAATAAATAACTGTACATTAAACTTAAAAGTGTGCTGTGTCAGGGAACCTGGGTGGCTCAGTTGGTTAAGCATCTGACTTCAGCTCAGGTTATGATCTCACAGTTCTTGAGTTCGAGCCCCATGTGGGGTCTGTGCTGACAGCTCAGAGCCTGGAGCCTGCTTCGAATTCTGAATCTCCCTCTCTCTCTCTGCCCCCTCCCTGCTCATGCTCTGTCTGTCTCTCTCTCTCTCAAAATAAATAAAACATTTTTTTAAAAAAGTGTGTTGTGTCTTTGTTACTTTGTGAATAGCACACACAAAAAGTGAGGAAGTATGCTTTCAGTATGTGGAAACTATTATCTGATTCAGCAAAGTTGTTTGAAACTTTGATGAATTTGTCAAGTTCCAACACTTCTTCATTGTTTCCCCTTCTTCTTATTCATTAACATAAACAAAGATACCAACCACCATTCATGTAAGAACTACACTTGCTCTTCTATTGCAACTGTAGGTTGGCAATGGATGTAAGGATTCAGCAAAATCAATGAAACCATTATACGAAAATCGATTGACTACATGGAATTTGCAATAAAGAGTATTATGTATTTCATTATTATTCATAAATTCTATGCTTCACATTCTTATATATTAAGTAACATATATATATTTCATATTGCATATGTATATGTGCAATCTTTTTTTGAGAGCTGGTTGCTACACATTTACCAAAACACCACTGGTCCCAAATATTAATTAGCGTTTCATCAAATGCACTGATGGAAAGAAAACAACATTGCCGGTACCTTCCCTGTGCCAGGAAAGTGCTAGCTCCTTGTGTTCATCACCTCTGTTGCTTTTCATGTCAACTCCGTGCAGTGTAAGTATTATGGACACCACTTGTGAGGATGAGATGAAGTTATTGTGGTTCAGAGAGGTTAAGTGACTGGACTAATGTCAAGTCCTTGGTTTGTAGTGGAGCCAGGATTAAACACTACATCTGTCTGAATCCAAAGCTGGTTGTATTAGTTTCCTGTTGCTGCTGTCACAAGTTACCACAAATTTGGTGGCTTCCAACAACACAAAATTTATTACCTTACAGTTCTGGGGGTCAGAAGTCTGAAACGGGTGTCATTGGACTAATATCAAGGTGGTGGCAGGTTCCAGGGAAGAATTTGCCTCCTTGCCTTTTCCAGCTTCTAGACCCTGCCTGTATTGCTTGGCTTTTGTCCCCTTCTTCCATCTTCAAAGCCAGCAATGGCTGGTCGAGTCTTTCCCAGGCTTCCGACCCCTCTTCGGGCATCCCATCTCCTTAACTAACTCTGCCTCACTTTGCAAGGACCCTTACACATTGATTGTGACCACATTGAGCTCCCCTGGAAGATGCAGGATACTCTCCCCATCTCCAGGTCAGCTGATTAGCAACCTTAATTCCCCCCCCCCCCCGCCACTTTGCCATTTAACCTAACATATTCACATGTTCTGGGGATTTAGGGGATGGACAACTTTGAGGAACCATAAATCTTGCACTTGCAAGACTTTCCACTGACCCTTACCTACCTTGCTTCTTGTTTTAGTGGGTTGCATAATCTCATGCGAGACTAACAGTATTCTCCCTGACACTTGCATGCCACACGTCCTGCTCTCTCCACTTTGGGGGTAAGATACCTTCTTTCCTTTATTTACTCTCCCAGCCTGCCGGAGAGCACTGCGGGAGAATGCTTTCTAATCCCTGGGGCTTTTAATCCTGGACATATATTTTACCTGTGCTCTTACTGAGGTCTCACTTTCTGGACTTGTTTCTAGCCACCACCCAGGGTCACGCCTTATTTATTTGTCCTTCTCCCAGGTCTTCACATTGCTGTATTCTAGAAAAGTCCCTGGACTTAACTAAAATGTTCTTTTCCCATGCCTCCTGATGAAGTATCTGTCTGTTTGTGTTTAATATTGCTCTCTGACTGGCTTTTCAGAATCAGACTCTTTAAGTAGTAATCACCCACCTTCCCTTGTTTTCTCCACTCTGAGGTCCCAGGTGAGAAACCTCCACTAACATCAGCCAATGGCTCAGTCCTCCAGAAAGCCTTCACAACAGCCAGAAGCACTGTCTCATCACCTCTGAGTTCTGACCACAACCTTCTTTTCTCCCCCCTCTATCCTTGCCAAAAGCTTTGTGCCCCTCCCTTCTGCCTATCAGATTCACACCCACACTTGGGGCCCTGTCTGAATCCTGCCACCTTGAGGAAAACTTTCCAGATTATGCCATCCCAAGGGGCTCTTGTCCTCCTCTGAGCACCTACAGGCCTTATTGTCAGTAACACTTACTTTGACACTTTATCATCTACCGTTATGGAGAGGTCTCCAGCTGGTGGCTGGTGGGCCAAATAATACCCACAGGTATGTTTTGTTTGATCTGCACATGGTTTGTGACTTTTCAGAATTATTTGCTAGCATGTGGCTATCAGTAATATATCCATATAATGTGGATTTCTGGCTTCTTTGAAAAACAGAAAAATCTGGTAATATTGGCTCTGCGTTCCCACTGGATGGTAATTAGCTGGATTGCGGTAGTAGCTTCCCCTTTATTTTATTTTTTTAAGTTTATTTATTTATTTTGAGAGAGACAGAGACAGCATGAGCAAGGGAGGAGGAGGAGGAGGAGGAGGAGAAGGAGGAGAGAGAGAGAGAGAGAGAGAGAGAGAGAGAGAGAGAGAGAGAATCCCAAGCAGTTTCCACACCGTCAGCACAGAGCCTGACATGGGGCTCAAACACAAAACCTGTGAGATAATGACCTGAGCCAAAACTGAGAGTCGGATGCTTAACAGCTTTACTGACTGAGCCACCTGGCTTCCTCTTTAGATGGAGCATGCGCCCTCCAGCTCACCATGTTTCTACCACTCCTTATTAGTGTGTTTCTCTAACCTCCTTCACTCATTTATAGCACTTGCCTGGCTCCTAAAGGCATTCTGAAATATTCCATGCTTGTGCAAATGTCCAGCTATATCACAGTCTCTTGGAGGAATGAAACTTTATTTTGCGTTTCTTTTTAAATTAATTTTATTTTCTTTTTCATCGTCATAAGTATTCTCTTTACTCCCCATCACCTATTTCTCACATCCCCCCACCCACCTCCTCTCTGGTAATCATCAGTTTCTTCGCTATAGTTAAGAGTCTGTTTCTTGGTTTGCCTCTTTTTCTTTTTCTTTTTTTTGCTCCTTTGTTTTGTTTCTTCAATGCCACATATGAGTGAGGTCATATGGTGTTTGTCTTTCTCTGAATGATTTAACTTAGCATAATACACTCTAGCTCTACCTGTGTTGTTGCAAATGGCAAGATTTCATTCTTTTTATGGCTGAATAATATTCCATTGTATATATACACTTCTTTATCCATTCATTTATCAATGGACACTTGGGCTGCTTCCATAGTGTGGCACTTATAAATAGTACTGCAATAAACTTAAGGGTGCCTGTATCACTTTGGATTAATTTTCTTTGCATTTTTTGGGTAAATACCCAGTGGTGCAATTACTAGATTGTAGAATAGTTCTATTTTTACCTTTTTGAGGAACCTCCACACTAGTTTCCACAGTGACTGCACCAGTTTAAATACCCACCAACAGCACAACTTCCTTTTTCTCCACATCCTCGCCAACACTCATTGTTTCTTGTGTTGTTGACTTTAGCCATTCTGACAGGAATGAGCTATTATCTCCTTGTACTTTTGATTTGCATTTCTCTGATGATGAGTGATGTTGAGCATCTTTTCATGTGTCTGTTAGCCATCAGTATGTCT
Organism: Hyaena hyaena; assembly: GCF_003009895.1. Taxonomy (NCBI): domain Eukaryota; kingdom Metazoa; phylum Chordata; class Mammalia; order Carnivora; family Hyaenidae; genus Hyaena; species Hyaena hyaena. The sequence goes on along the minus strand of NW_024081476.1, from coordinate 712,146 downwards.
TCTTTGGAGAAATGTCTATTCATCTCTTCTGCCCATTTTTATTGTATTATTTGTTTTTGGGGGGTATTGAATTGTGTCAGTTGTTTATATATTTTGGATACTAACCCTTTATCATATACGTCATTTGCAAGTATCTTCTCCTATTCTGTAGGTTGCCTTTTAGTTTTGTTGATTGTTTCCCTTGCCGTGCAGAAACTTTTTCTTTTAATTTAATCCCAATAGTTTAGTTTTGCTTTTACATCCCTTGCCTCAGGAGACATGACTAGAAAAATGTGCTATGGCCAATGTCAGAGAGACTACTGCCTGTGCTCCGTTCAAGGATTTTTATGGTTTTAGGTCTCACATTTCGTTCTTTAATCCATTTTGAGTTTATTTTTATGTATGATGAAAGAAAGTGTTCCAGTTTCATTCTTTTGCATGTATCCTGCGACTATTACTAAATTCATTTATCTGTTCTGGTAGTTTTTTTGGTGGAGTCTTTAGGGTTTTCTATATATAGTATCATGTCATCTGCAAATAGTGAGAGTTTTACTTTTCCGTTACCGATTTGGATGCCTTTTATTTCTTCATATTGTCTAATTGCTGTGGCTAGGACTTCCAGTACAGTATTGAATAAAAGTGGTGAGAGAGATCCTCATTGCCTTGTTCCTGACCTTAGGGGAAAAGATCTCAGTTTTTCGCCATTCAGTATGGGGTTGGCTGTGGGTTTTCCATATATAGCCTTTATTGTGTTGAGGTATGTTCCTTCTAAAACTACTTTGTTGCGGATTTTTATCATGAATGGATGTTGTACTTTGTCAGATGCTTTTTCTGAGTCTATTGAAATGATCATATGGTTTTCTAGCCTTCCTCTTATTGATGTGATGTATCATGTTGATTGTTTTGTGAATATTGAACTTCGTTTGCATCCCAGGAATAAATCGCACTTGATCATGGTGAATGACTTTGTTAATGTATTGTTCAATTCAGTTTGCTGGTATTTTGTTGAGGATTTTTGCATTTGTGTTCATGAGAGATATTGGCCTGTAGCTGTCTTTTTATGGTGTCTATCTGGTTTTGGTAACACGGTAATACTGGCCACATAGAATGATTTTTGAAGTTTTCCTTCCTCTGTCTTTTTTGGAATAGTTTGAGAAGAATGGGTATTTACTCCTCTTTAAATGTTTGGTAGACAAGGGATACAGAAATGCTGATGCATAGGAGCACATGTACCCCAATGTTCATAGCAGCACTCTCCACAATAGCTAAAACATGGAAAGAGCCTAAGTGTCCATCAACAGATGAATGGATCAAGAAGATGTGGTTTATCTATACCATGGAATACTACATGTCAATGAGAAAGAATGAAATCTGGCCATGTGTAGCAACCTGGATGGACCTTGAGGGTGTTATGCTGAGCGAAATAAGTCAGGCAGAGAAGGACAAATATCATATGTTTGCACGTATAGGAGGATTAGGAGGAACTTGACGGAGGAACAAGGGGGAGAAGAAGGGCGGAAATGGTGGGGGAAGGGAGAGAGGCAAACCATGAGAGACTCTTGAATGCTGACAAAAACTGAGGACTGATGGATGTGGGGGGGAGGGGGGATGGGCATAGAGGAGGACACTTATGGGGATGAGCACTGAGTGTTATGTGGAAACTAATTTGACAATAAACTATTTGTAAAAAAAAATAAAAAAAAATAAATATTTGGTAGAATTCACCTGTGAAGCCATCTGGTCCTGGACTTTTGTTTGTTTGGAGTTTTTTGACTACCGATTCAATTTGATTGCTGGTAATTGATCTGTTCAAATTTTCTATCCTCTCCTTCCTTTAGTTTTGGTAGGTTATATGTTTCTAGCAACTTATCCATTTCTTCTAAGTTTCCAATATGTTGGCATATGGGTTCTCATAATATTCTATTGCAATTGTTTGTATTTTGTGGTGTTGGTTGTTATTTCTCCTCTTTCATTAGTGTTTTTGTTTATTTGGGTTCTCTCTCTTTGATATGTCTTGCTAGATGCTTATCAATTTTGTCGATATTTTCAAAGAAGCAGCTCTCGGTTTCATCAATCTGTTCTATTGTGTTTATTTGTTTCTGTATAATTTATTTCTGCTCTAATCTTTATTATGAATTTTTAAATTTACTTTGTTTCTCTCATGCTGCTCTGTACATAGTAGATGCTTGCTAAATATTGAGAGAATAAAGAATTTCCTGAAAGAGTGGTCATCCTCTAAATGATTCTAAAATTAGTAAAAATGTGCTGTTCCTCTTTTTTTTATTTCTGAGAGAGAGAGAGAGACAGCATGAGCAGGGGAGGGTCAGAGAGAGAGGAGATACAGAATCTGAAGCAGGCTCCAGGACACAGAGCCCGACGTGGGGCTCGAGCCCACGAACCATGAGATCATGACCTGAGCTGAAGTCAGACGCTCAACTGACTGAGCCACCCAGGCGCCCCAAAATTTGCTGTTTCTGTAAGGTACATTTGTTGAGGAAATACTACATACCTGACTGTGAGACACCTCAGAAAAAAAAGAAGAAGGAGATCAAGACTCAGAGAGCCTGTAGGGTAGGGCTGGGGCTGTAGATCTGGAAGCTTCAGGGGTAAAGGCCAATACTGCTGTCCAATGAGGAAGCTTACCTGGGTGTCAATGCTGGAAGCAGAGAGGAGCTGCCACCACAGAGTTTGTCCACAAACTCTGAGAGTTACCTTGTTTGAGTACAGAGTTGCTTTGTTTGTTAAATACCCTTTCCATTCTGGGCATTCCTTAAATTTTTAAAAACTGTTTGTTTGTGTTTGAGAGAGACAGACAGACAGACAGACAGAGTGCAAGTGGGGGAGAGGCAGAGAGAGAGGGGGATACAGAATCTGAAGCAGGCTCCAGGCTTTGAGTTGTCAGCACAGAGCCTGACACAGAGTTTGAACTCACAAACTGCAAGATCATGACCCAAGCCAAAGTTAGATGTTTAACCGACGGAGCCACCCAGGCACCCTTTTGAGCATTTATTAAATAACTCTGCATTTATTCTTGGACTGTCAGGAATTTGGAGCATCTTGGGAAACCCACTGAAAAGATGAGGGGAATATAGATAGATTGAGCCTAATTGTTGATGGGATTTGGAGCCCATTTGGTGCGTCGCGTTCAATTGAGAGAAGTGTCTACTGATTCCCTTGCCCATATGTGCTCAGAGGTTGTACTATTCCCTCATGCCATCACTAGTGGTACTGATGTGTGGTTCAGGATGGGAAAACGTAGAAAAATCATGCATGTTTAGTTGCACAGCCACAAACAGAAAGGAATGTGAGAATACCGAAAACTCCCACTGGGGCAGAAATCTGGTGTCATGTGTTGCTGAACAGCTGCAGGAGAATTTTGTCTAGATCTTTGGATGCTGAGGTGGGTTTGTCAGACCTTGGCTCTGAGTAACTTTGAGAGCAAAGAGGTTGTACAGAAAACAGATATGGGGCATCTAGAAGCTTGACTTTGGAAAGTTTGTCTGGCTTCTTTGCCACCTGTCCTCCACCATGGATAGGAGAAGAGGGAAGTGGGAGGGCCTCAGCCCCAGTGCCACCAGGCCAGAAGTACTCACAGGCCTTGATTGGGTCCACCAAAATGCTCAAGCTCAGCTGGGTGGGCTGAACCTCTGGGAAGGAAGAAGCTCTTGGGCCAGTCCTCAAGAAGGCAAGATAGGGCAGGGGAGGATAGGGGAGGCAGGGCAAAGAATTAGCTAAGGACACATACACAGGGGGCTTTTATCCTGCAGACTCTATAGGAAGCATGGAGTCTGTAACCTTGGAATCACCTAGAGCTGGGTGCCAGTGTGGCCTTAGGTAAGTCACTCCAAACCCAAGTTTACTTCTCCCTGCATGTGTAGGGTCAGGAGGCAAGGTTTGTATGGGGCCTGGCCGATATTTCAAGAGATGGGAGCCATGAGCTCTGTAAAGATGCAACTGAGCAATAAACTATTAAATTGGCTATTATTTGTTGTGGGTTTACTGTGGGCCAGACACTAACCTAACCATTTAAGCCCATTATCTCTTTAATCCTCAAAAGAAAGATAAAGAAATTGAGTTATGGAGAGGAGGGGAAGAGAAACTCATCAAAGGCCCTTCAGGTGGTAAATGACAGAACCATCACGCGCTCCATGTGGAGCAGTTCCAGAGCTGACACTTCTAACCAGACCACCTGCCAAACACCAGCCCCATTTCATATGCTGGGAAACTCGAGGTTTAAGAGGCACTAGTGTCAGGGACAGAGCTCGGGGCTTTAGGCTTCTGGCTCTGCTGTTTAACATGCTGTTTGACCTTGGGCAAGTTACTTAACCTCTCTGAATTTCATTTTCCCATTTTGAAAAAGAGTCCAAAGCCTCTGGCAGCCCATATGGTGAGAAACAGTATCCTGTGGGAGAAGGTGGAGGAGGGGAAGGAGCTCAGAATCTCCCAGAGACAAAGGATGAGAAGACGTGGGCGTGACTGTGGCTTTTATGAAGCAGAGGCAGGTCTGGAACAGAAACTTACCAGAGTGAATGTACCCAGCTCGTACTATCCATTTAGCGACTGGCCTGAGAGAGCCCAGATGACCAAGTGGGCAGGCGTGTGTATGGCCACTCTGTTGGCACACCCACACAGTGAGCTGCTGTTGCCACCTAGGGGACAGGCGGTGACCAGGAGCCCAGGCTGTGGCTGTGGTGGAACAGTAGGGCACATTCCCTGTCTCCTGCTGGTTTCCGGAGTGGAAAGGGGCGGCCAAGGCTTGCTCCAGGAATGGGGAGGAGAGTGAGGAGAAGAAGCTGATAGCTGCCTCTGGTTTGGGAGTTATAAATAAATCCATCTGGAAGTGTTTGGGGCTGTGGGAGCCTGAGGCCGGCCCCTGCAATTCAGGCCATGTGGCACATATTTTGATTCACACCAGACCCCCCACCCCCAGTCCCAAGAGACTGTCTGATTCGGCCTGTCTGCTCTTGCCTTGAGCTCGGCAGGAACGCTCAGACCCCAACACTACTTCCAGCCCCCGCCCCAACCCTCCTCTCCTTCCAGTCTAGCTCCAGCTAGAGGTCTTGAAAGTGCTTCAAAACATTTCACGTGCTATTCAAGTGCTGGTTAAATGAATGAGTGAATTTTCAATTCAGCATTTAACTGGTAATGCATTGCCCTTACTAGGAAGGTGCCTGTGATAGTTATGGAAGGTGAGGCATTCTTGACTTTTGGCCTCTCATCTCAAGATCATCTGTACCCTACCCAGCTAAGGCTAGCCAAGGTGCAAAGGCACTTCCCAAGTCTCGTTCATCTTTCTATCCCCAGCACCAACAGTAGTGCTTAGTAGGTGTCGGTTATACAAAGGGGTGAGATGATTTATTAACTTAACAAACACGTATTGCACACCCTCACGTAGTGCACACTCTGCTACATGCTGGGAACACAGTGAAGAACAAAATAGTCCTTGCTCTCATTGAGCTCATGGTCACAGTGTTTCTCAATTAGATGAGTCTTAACACTCAGAGTAAGACCATTCTTTGCAGTGTGGGGTGCTCTTGTGCATTGTAGGATATTTAGCATCCTGATTCCTGGCCCTAAATGTCACTAGTACCCTGGAGTCACTGTGACTACCATAAATGTCTCGACGCATTGCCAAATACTTCCAGGGGCTAGAAGAATCCATCCTTGGCTGAAAACCACCACTGGGGAACTTGACAGTGAGTGAGTGAAGGAAGCCCTTCCTCAAGGTGTGAACGTGCATGAGTCCTCTAAGTCCACATATAAATTGGTGGCTCAAACTGGGAAATTATGTTTGCCCTACAGAGAAGTAAAATGATCCTTCAGATGGTAAGTCAGGACCCCGAAGCCCATAATGTAATGAGGTTCATGGTTCTCCCAAGCTGGGTTAGAGCTAAGGTACAGGCACCATGATGACAGTTTTGAACACGCTGATGAGTTGGTTACTTGAAACTGTCTAGACAGCAGCCAGAATCTGGTTCCAGGGCCAGATGACAGGTCAGATCTCAAGATACGGATTTGGGATAAATCCACCTTTGAGGTGGGAGTTAGAGCTGAGACCCAGGATCAATTAAGATTGTCAACTGAGGGGCGCCTGCGTGGCTTAGTCGGTTAAGCGTCCGACTTTCGCTTAGGTCATGATCTCACGGTTCATGGGTTCGAGCCCCGTGTCGGGCTCTGTGCTGACTGCCAGCTCAGAGCCTGGAGCCTGTTTCAGTCTGTGACTCCCTCTCTCTCTGACCCTCTCTCTGACAGCTCACGCTGTCTCTCTCTCTCTCTCTCTCTCTCCTAGAAATAAATAAAAAACATTTTTTAAAAACCTGTTCAAAAAAAAAGAAAAAGATTGTCAAAGGAAGGGCACCTGGGTGGCTCAGTAAGGTGAACATCTGACTCTTGATATTGGTGCAGGTCATGATCTCACAGTCATGGGATCGAGCCCCTTGTCATTGGGCTCTGCACTGGGTGAGGAGCCTGCTTAAGATTCTCTCTCTCCCCCTCCCTCTGCTCCTCCCTTGCCTTCTCTCTCTCTCTCTCTCAAAAAAAAAAAAAAAAAAGATTGTCAAAAGAGAAGGAACCAGGGAAGGGGAGAAAGGTGAAGAATGAATCTGGGACAAAGGCCAGAGCTAGAGAAGTAGGCCCCAGTGATATCTCTTCTCTGCCCCTTCATTTCCATTCCCACGGTCAGCACCCGAGTTCAGGGTCTCACTTTGTGCCAGGGTCACTGCAACAGCCTCCTAACTGGCCTCCATACTTCTGGTTTCTGCCTTCCAGAATTATCTTCCTAAAACACAGCATTCATCATGTGCCTTCCCAACATTCATAAGGTCCTATTTCTTCAGCCTTGCATCTTAACCGCCTGCAAGTCCGGCTTCCCGTCAACCTGGCACTCCCTTGGCAAGCCAGCTCCAGATTCTCCTTCCTGGCTTCATTGTTGCTCATCTTCTAGACCTTACCATCTGGCCATACAGAGCCCCAAACACACACTGCCCTTCTCACCTCTGTGCCACCTCCTCCCCTGGGATGCCTTTTGACTCCTCTCTCCATTTGGAAAAATACACTCAGGCTTCAAGACCAGTTCGAGTCTCCTGTCTTTTGTGAAACTTTCCTGGACCTTTCAGAGGCAAGCAGATGCTTTCCCACCTCTACATCCCCTCTCCAGCTCTTCATATACACTATGGGGCTGCCTGTCTCCCCCACTAGAGTAGGAGTTCTGTGAGGGCGGCAGCCATGTCTTGTTTGGCTTTGTAATCCCCTTACCAAGCTCAGTGTGAATGAGCGGGAAAGTGGGCTTCGGGATGGGTTGGTACAATAGGGCAAAACGGAAATGGAATGGTCTCCCCCTGGCCTAACCGTGGCTCCACTTAAGCCACTTTTAACTGCCCTCTCCCCATAAGCTCTGTCTTTGGATGAGGGTTCATGAAAAAGCCAGGGAAGAGAAGGAAAAAGATGGAGAGCCAAGGCAAAGGACAGGCAGACGGAGTAGTTTGGAGAAGACAAGAGGGGCTGAGAGAATGAAAGGGGAGAGAGGGCAGCAAAGATAAGGGATCAAATAACCTGGAATGAAATAAGAAAGATTTGAGAATCTGGAAATGAAAACAACTGCTTAGGCAGGTCAGCTGAATGTACAGTTAATTAATAGGCATTAGTGCCTTTCAGTGCCAAGCTGTGCATGGAACCATGTCCTGCTGGGATCAAATGCCAGCTGCCTAGGACGCCCATTTAGTAAAGAGTAGAAAACAACGTTGGCACGAAAGAGCTGGAGAATTCCTCAGAAAGCTCATCTTAAGGGCACGAGGGGCCACTGGGGCCACATAGTTACCCCACACCACTGGCCTAGAACTTGCCAAACGAAGCTGGGCACGAGAAGAGAACGAACATGTCATGAGTGGCCAGTATCCCATATGCGATGCCAGACACACTTTATACACATGAGCTAGTTTTTATTCCTAATGCAACTCTGAGGTGGGTATTGTCCCTATTTTACAGATTAGAAAATTGAGGTCTCGGGAGAGTTAAAAAATTTGACCCAAGGGAGCACAGCCTGAAAATCTTGGATCCAGGGTTCCAGGGCAGGTTGTTCCCTCCCCAGTTGGCAGCAGCTTGCTCCCCAGCCTTGCTGACTTTGGCTGTGGGGCTGATCTTTGGATTGATTTCTTTGAATGTAAACAAAATACCATCAGTTTTTCCTGGCTCTGGAGTGAGCTTTCAGAATCATGTGCCGTTCTGTAGTTTCCAGCTGGGTGCCTTTGCTGGGGGTTCACACATATGAAGCAATAGGCATTATCCCAAGAATCAACAGTATGCACTCAAAGATACCAGTGCTTTTGTTCCCAGGAGATGCTTCAGGCTAGGGGCTTTCAGCCTATGGAGCCAAGTTTTTATTTTCTCTTCCCTGCCAGTGATCTGCCTGTGGTTGAGGATTTCCTGCTTTCCCAGGCAAATGTAAAATTCCTTATCAAAGTCATGGTACCTTTGAGATGTTGGCCACACTGTGTTCTGACTGCCCCTGGAACCAATCCCTGTCTGCTCAGTTGATGATGGATATTGCCAGCCTGCGAGTGATGGTGAGCAGAGACAGGAGGTATGGACGTGTCCGATATGGATAGTGTTTCCCAGAATTCCGATGTGACTTGGCTAGGCCAGCTCATGGAGGGGCCGATGGAGGTAGAGTGACTGAAGCCAATCAGGGGGCAAAATGACACCCAGTATGACCCTTGTAGACTTGTGGCTTTAGGCAGGGGTGGGGGTAGATTGATTGGAAAATTCATGATGATAGTTTTCTGTAGTTGTTCTGGAGTCAGGTATAGCCCGGGGACCTTTTGGATTTGGCCTTTGGCCTAGAGGTGTGTGTCTCACACAAGTGGTAGGGAGTCATCGTGCTGCATGCAAGGCCTTCTGAAATCTTGTTGAATAACAGAATTTTCAATGACATGCAATGATAAGCAGGGTAACAAGTCTCTGGTCTTGGGTTTGGGCTTTTGCTTTGGTCATTTTACTGAACAGGATGCTTCTGTACAACCTTCAAGATCTATTTGGAATCCAACCGCTTCTCACCACCTCCATTGCTACCATTGCTACCACCCTAGTACAAGCCATCACCCTCTCTTGCCAATCACCAGTCTCGTAAAGTGATGCTGTTAAAGCATAGTTTGAATAGGGGCACCTGGGTGGCTCAGTCGGTTAAGTAGCTGACTCTTGATTTCAGTGCAGGTCAGGTCATGATCTCACAGTTTGTGAATTTGAGCCTTGCATCCGGCTCCGTGCTGGTCATGCAGAGCCTACTTGGGATTCTCTCTCTCCGTCTCAACATTTAAAAAAAGCATAGTTTGAATATGTCAGTCTTTTTCTCAGCATCCTCCAATTACTCCCCATATCACTCATATTAAAAGCTAAAGCCTTGGGCACCTGGGTGGCTCAGTAGGTTAAGCATTCGACTTTAGCTCAGGTCATGATCTTATGGTTCATAAGTTCGAGTCCTGCATTGGGCTCTGTGCTGACAGCTTGAAGACTGCTTTGGATTCTGTGTCTCCCTCTCTCTCTGCCCCTCCCCAGTTCATTCCCTCTCTCTCTCTCTCTCTATCAAAAATAAATAAACATAAACAATTTTTTAAAAGCTAAAGACTTTATGGTAGCCTGCAAGAACCTCATAATCGGAGGCCCCTTATGTCCTTGACATTATCTCCTACAAATTCACCCATCACTTCCTCCATTCCGGCCATGCTTGTCTCTTGATCATTCTTTAAGCTTTCCAGGCATGTTTGTGCTTTGTACTTGTTTTTCCTTCTGCCCAGAATGCTTTTTTTCCCCAGGGTATGAGTCAGGATCCTGGGAAAGAGTGGTTATGGGAACTAGAGAAAGATTGCTGTATGGAGAGGGCCACCTTTCAGGGCTGTGGTCTTTGGGGGAGTGATGCAGCCAAGCCGTGGTGAATCTGCAAAGAGAGAGCTGATGAAAAAAACTCACTTTCTTTTTCTTTCTGATCTCCTTGCAGGTGCCTCCCATTGGTCAAACCTAACCCGAAGCCAGAGGGCAAGGGAACCTGTTGATGCAGTCCATACAGGTCAGCCTACCAGGGCACAAAGCTGGGTGGAGAAGGGTGGAGAAGATCTAGTGGGGGAAATGAAAGATATCCAGAACCAATGGATATTTTTGTAGCTGGTTCTCTCACTTCCTTCAGATCTCCACCGAAATGTTTGTTACCTTCTCAGTGAGGCCTTCTCTGGCCACCATTTCCAAAGTTTCAACCCCCATTCCCCAACACCTCATATCCTCTTTCCATGCTATGTTTTCTTTCATGGCACTTAATACCACCTAACATATAATTTATTTATCTTGCTTATCATCTGCTCCCCCACTAGAAGGAGAACCCCATGAAGGCAGGGACTTTGTTTTATTTACTGCGGTTATCAGTGTCTAGAATGCTACCTGGCATATAGTAGGTGCTCAATAAATATATGGTGAATGAATGAATGCATTCTCAGGGGCCACCTCACTGTGAGTCTGCTCTCGGTCAGGCACAGCTGGGTACAGATATCCAACTGTAACTCATGCCTGCTGCTCTCTGTTTCTTCCAAAGAGGCTCTACTGCTGCCATGTTTTTGGGTCAGAAGGTATGGAAGTCTTTGCTGGCCCCAGGATTGAAACTTGCATGTCAATTTGTCAACTTGCTTTATGGAAACTACTGTTGCATTGATCAGCAGTGGGTAGATTCATGGTCATGGGCATATCAGTCCTTCTAGGTGGTACTTGCATACTTCAAAGGTAGTGTGGGTGGGGCTATTTCCAAATTAGGTAGGTTCTAGAGCCACTTCCTTGAGGTTCAAGGGCAGTGGGTCTTGAGCTAGGTACTCTGGCCACAGTGGTGGTGAAGCAGCAATAGGTCAGTTCAGGACAAGCGAAACAGGTTTGGACTCTAGAATGCTGTAACTGTGTCCAGGATAATGTTTTCACTATACAAGTTGCATATGAATATATTCTCATAGTAGAAAAAAATAAAACAACCCAGATATAGTTAAAATCCTCTCCCCCTCCCAACTCTGCTTTCCAGAGGTAACCGCTGTCATCAGCGTAGAGTGCCCTCTTCCAAATCTTTCTCTCTATATATGTAGTTTGGTTGTGTGTGGGTATTCATAATAAATGCTCTTAAACCATATATATTGATTTGCAACTTACTTTTTTCACTTAACAATATACCTTGGAAAACTTGCCATGATAGGACACATGGATCTAACTCATTCTTTTTTAACTAAATAGTGAGATAACTATAGATTCACATTCAGTTTAAGAAATAATCAAGGGGGGGCAGCTGGGTGGCTCAGTTGGTTGAGTGTCCAACTTCGGCTCAGGTCATGATCTCACAGTTCGTGAGTTCCAGCCCCACATTGGGCTCTGTGCTGACAGCTAGCTCAGAGCCTGGAGCCTGTTTGAGATTCTGTGTCTCACTCTCTCTCTGCCCCTCCCCTGTTCATACTCTCTCTCTCTCAGAAATAAATTAAAAAAACATTTTAAAAAATAAAAAAAAGAAAGAATCAAAGGAGATACTTTGGTGACTCAGTCGGTTAAGCGTCGCTCTTGATTTCAGGTCATGATCTCAGTGTCACGAGTCCAAGCTCCACATCAGGCTCGGTGCTGATGATGTGGAGCCTGCTTGGGATTCTTTCTCTCACTCTCTCTCTCTTTCTCCCCCCTTCCCCCTCTGTCTCCTGAAATAAATAAATAAATAAATAAATAAATAAATAAATAAATAAACAAACTTAAAAAAAGGAAAGAATACAGAGAAATTCCACATATGCTTCACCCAGTTTTCCTCAATAGTGATCTCTTGTAAAACTATAATGTTTATTTGTTTATTTCGAGAGAGAGAGAGAGAGAGAAAAGGAGAGAGAGAGAGAGAGAAGGAGGGGGAGAGAGAGAATGAATGGGGAAGGGGCAGAGAAAGAGGGAGGGAGAGAATCCCAAGCAGGCTCCACACTGTCAGTGTGGAGCTTGACTCAGGACTCTCACAAAGTGAGATCATGACCTGAGCTGAAATCAAGAGTTGGACACTTAACCAACTGAACCACCCAGGTGCCCCTCTTGCAAAACTATAGTACACTACCACAAGTAGGACAATGACATCGATAGAGTCAAGATACAGAAGATTTCCATCATCATAAGAAACTTTCAAGTTCCCTTTTCATAGCTACACTCACCTTCCTCCCAGCCCTACCTCCTGTTTAACCTCTGGCAACAACTAATCTGTTCTCCATTCCTAAAATTAGGTCAGCTCAACAACGTCATGTAAATAGCATCATATAGTATATTAGGGATGGCTTGTTTTCTTTAGTCAGCTGAATTGTCTAGATATCCATCCATATTGTTGTGTGTATCAACATTCTGTTCCTTTCTATTGCTAAGTAGCTTTCCATGGCTTGGATATACCACACATATTTTATGCATTCCCTCATTGAAAGACATCTGGATTGTTTCTAATTTTTTGGCTATTATAAATAAAGCTGCCACAAACAATCATAAAATGGGTTTTTATGTGGGCAGTTTTCATTTCTCTGGGGTAAATGCCCAAAGAATGCAAGTGCTGGGTCGTCTAGCAGTTGCAAGTATAGATTTTAAAGTAAACTGCCAAACTGTTTTTGCAAAATGGCCATATCATTTTACATTCCTCTTGGCAATGTATGAAGGATACAGTTTCTTGGCATCTTCACCAGAATTTGGTGTGGTCACTATTTTTTTTTTTAATTCAGCTATTCTGATAGGTGTGTGGCGATATCTTATTGTGGTTTTAATTTGCATGTCCCTAATGGCAAGTGAACTTCTTTTCATGTGTTTACTTGCCATCTATGTATTCTTTTCAGTGAATTGACTGTTCATGTCATGTTTTGATGTAGCTCTAGATTCCAAACATTTTTTCTTTTTCTAAAAATTTTAGTTTTCCATTAGCATTTAAGTTTGTGAGGCATTTCCCAGCTCTGTTGGGATATATTTGACATACAATATTGTGTACGTTTAAGGTATACAGTGTGATGATTTGATATACATATATATTGCAAAATGATTATTGCAATAGGGTTAGCTTGTGTGCATTTTAAGTTGATTTTTTTAAGGTATGAAACAGGTTGCATTAGTTTCCTGAGACTGCCATAACAAATTCCCATAAACCTGGTAGCTTGAAACAAGAGAAATTTACTCTCTCATGGTGGTAGAGGCTAGAAGTCTAAAAGCAAGGTGTCTGTAGGGCCGTGCTCCCTTTGTGAAGCTCTGGGAGAAAATCCTTCCTTGCCTCTTACAGCTTCTGCTGACTGCCAACAACCTTTGGCTTCCTTATCTTATGGCCATGTCACTCCAATCTCTGCCTTGACCTCCACATCATCTTCTCTGTGTGTCTATTTCATAAGGATATTTGCCATTGGATTTAAGGCCCACTTGGATAATTCAAAATAATCTTCTCATGTCAAGATCCTTGACTTAATGACGTCTGCAAAGATCCGTTTTTTTCCAAGGAAGGTAATGGTCACAGGTTCTGGGGATAAGGACGCGGCAATATCTTTTTGAAGGCTACCGTGCAACCCATGACACAGGTCACAGTGCACTGTTTTGCCTACGTGGAGGTGCCCCAGCGTTATTTGAAACGGCTATCTTTCTCTCAACGAATTGCTTTTGCACCTTCATTGAAAATCAGTCAGGCATGTTTGCGTAGGTCTGGTTTCTGGGTTCTCTACTCTGCTCCATTGATCTATGTATCTATCCCTCCACCAGGACCATACAGTCTTTATTATTGTAGCCACATAGTAAGTTTTAAAATTGGGTAGAGTGATTCTTCTGATTTTCTCCTTTTTCAAAATCGCTTGGCTATTCTAGTTCCTTTGATTTTCCATATAAATTTAGGAATAAGCTTGTCTGCATCTAAAATATCCTCCTGAAATTTTGATAGGAATTTCACGAAACCTATATATAAATTTGGGGGAGGACTGACATCTTTACTGTCAGGTCTTCTAATCCAAGCACAAACTAAATTTCTCCATTTATTTAGCTCTTCTTTGATTCTTTTTCATGAGCATTTTGTAGTTTTTGTAGCATACAAGTCCTATGCATGCCTTGTTATGTTTATACTTAAGTATTTCATTTTGAGAAATTGTAAATGGTATTGTACTTTTTAATTTTGGCATCCATTTGTTCATTGCTAGTATATAGACATACAATTTATTTGTATATGCTTATCTTGTATCCTGCAACTTTGCTGAACTCACTTATTAGTTCTAGGAATTTATAGCTTTTTGGGAGTTTCTACAAATACCATCATGCCATCTCCAAATAGGGACAGTGTGGTTTTTTTTTTTTAATGTTTATTTATTTATTTTGAGAGAGAGAGAGAGAAAGAGAGAGAGAATCTCAAGCAGGCTCTGCGGTGTCAGCAAGGAGCCTGATGCAGGCCTTGATCTCAGAAACTGTGAGGTCATAACCTGAGCCGAAATCAAGACTTGGACACTTAACTAACTGAGCCACCCAGGCACTCCTGAATAGGGACACAGTTTTACTTCTTCCTTTACAATTTGTATGCCTTTCACTTCCTTTTCTTGCCTGATTATAGTGGCTATAACTTCCAGCATTATGTTGAATTAGAGTAGTGAAGGTAGACATCTGTTAAAGAACAGAAATTCAACTGAGTAAATTTGAAGACCTGATTGGCTTTATTAGGTGATTCATGAATAGTATCAAAATGGTAGGTTTTTATAGGAAAAAGAGTGGGACAAGAAAGAAAAAGATTGTTTAAGGCAAGTTCACTGTACCTTAGAAGGAGAAGGACAGGAGGTCTTATTAGGTGGATTACCTCATCTTCCTTTGGGGAATGGAGGGCCTATGTGACAGATTACCTCATTGGTGCTGATCAGAAAATTTCTGACTCACCGGTTCAGACTACATTTCTAGGGAGGTTCAAAGTACAGTTAGGTTATGGATTAAGCCCTGGTTTGGTGACTTGGCCTAAGTGCCGACATTTTGGGCCTGTGGTTTTCTTTTTAACACATCCTTGCCTTATTTCTAAACTGAGGAGAAAAGCATTCAGTCTTTCACCATTAAGTTTAGTGTTGGTTATAAGTTTTTTATAGATGCTCTTTTTCAAGTTGAGGAAATTCTTTTCTTTTCCTATTTCTGAAAGGCTTTTTTTTATTCATCATAATGGGTGCTGGATTTTGTTAAGTGCTTTTTATGCATTGATGTAATGATGTGATTGCTCTTCTTTAGTCTGTTAATATGGTGGATTATGTTGATTTATTTTGAGGTACTAAAACTGTCTTGTATCCCTGGAATGTACACCACTTGATAATGGTAAATAATTCTTCTTACATATTACTGAATTCTATTTGCTAATGTTGTAGTGAGAAGTTTTGCTTTGATATTCGTGAGGGATATTGGTCTGCAGTTTTCTTTTTTGTGTGTGACTTTCACCTGGTTTTGGCATCAAGATAATAATGGTTTCATAAAATAAGTTGGGAAGCATTTTCTTCTCTCCTATTTTCTAGAAGATATTGTGTAGAATTGGTATTACCATTTGGTAGAATTCTCCAGGGAAACTGAAATTTTCTTTTTGGGGGGATTTAATTATGAATTAAATTTTCTTAATAGTTATCAGGTTACTCAAATCATCTATTTCCTATTGAGTGAGTTTTGGGAGTTTGTGTTTTTCAAGGACTTAGTTAATTTCATCAAAATTCTCCAAGTGTGCAAAGTTGTTGTTAGTATTTCCTTATTATCTTCTTGATTTCTGAGGAGTCTGAAGTTATTTTGTTCCTCATATCAGTAATTTGTGTTTTCTTTTTTCTTTGTCAGTCTTACTAGAGTTTGTCAATTTCACTGATATATTCACAGAAGCAGCTCTTTGCTTCACCGATTTTCTCTAATTGTTTTCCTGTTTTCAATTTTATTGATTTCTCCTCTTATTTTAATTTCCTGTCTTCTGTTTGCTTTGGCTCTATTTTTGCTCCCCACTCCCTAGTTCTTAAGGTAAGAAATTAGATTATTGATTTGAGATCTTTTCTCTTCTCTAGTGTAAGAATTTGGTGCTGTAGATTTTCCTTTAATGAACACTGATTTAGCTGCATCCCACAAATTTTGCTATGTTGTATTTTCATTTTCATTCAGTTCAATGTATTTTTAAATTCTTTCTTGAGAATTCATCTCTGATCCACAGGTTATTTAGAACTGTGCTGTTTAGTTTTCAAGTGTTTAGATATTTTCCTGTTATCTCTCTGTTATCATTGATTTCTGCTTGGATTCCATCGTGGTTAAAGAATACATTCTATTTTCTTTTCATTGTCTTTTAATTTGTCAAGATTTGTTTTATGGCACAGGATGTGCTCTAACATAGTTTGTGTTCTATGGGCGTTTGAAAAGAATGGGTATTATTCTGTTGTTGGATGGAGTGTTCTATAAATGTCAAATTAGATCCTGTTGGGTGAGGGCATTACTGAGTTCTTCTATATCCTTACTGATTTTCCATTTAGTGGGTCTATCCCAGCTCCCCACTCAGCCTCCTCTGCCATAAACCTAGTAGGTAGGTTTGGGGTACCTAGCTACAACTCAGCAAGGGTAGAAGTCTGTGTTTTCAACCTTTCCATTTCAGGTGGGGCTGGGGCCACATTTTTTTCTTCCTGTGGTATTTGGCTGAAGCCAAGAAGTTATTGTCTAGAATTTTCTACCTTGCCAGTCTATCTCATGTTCTGGTCCTTTCGTTAGAGGCATAGAATTTTTGGTTTTGTTTTTGTCTGCACCATTGGTGTTTCCAGATTGCAAGCTTTTTGAGCTTCAACTCTGGGATATATGAAGAAAAACAGAGATCCAGGGAACATACCACCATGTCATTCCTCAAGTTCTGAGGCCTCTTGCTGGTATACCTTCCTCCCTCCACCTTTCAGAGTCTTTTGTGTTGTTTTCTTTATATTGTTAAGGGGTTTTGGTTGTTCTTAATTTGCAGTTTGTAGTTTTACTTAGTAGGAGGACTAAAGAAATGTATATCTACTCTGTCTTCCCAGAGGCAGAAGTCCTAACTTAATCTTTTAAAATGTTACCTAATTTTGCAGAGTATGACTTTTATCAGTCATACTGATATAATTATTAATTATGTATTTTATATTATATATAGAGAATAAATTAAATAATAAGTAAATCATCTCACACATGTTGGATTATAGAGCATGTATATTCTACATACTACTAGGTGTTTCCGAATTCCCGCCAGTAACGCTGTACTCCACCCAGTAGTGTATGAGAGTAGCAGTTTTGCTCACCTCCATGGCAACACTTGATAAAATCAAACTTTTTTTTTTTTTACATTGCTGTATAAGTACATTTTTTTTTTTTTACAAATAGTTTATTGTCAAATTAGTTTCTACATAACACTCAGTGCTCATCCCCAAAGTGCCCTCCTCCATGCCCATCCCCCCTCCCCCCCACATCCATCAGTCCTCAGTTTTTGTCAGCATTCAAGAGTCTCTCATGGTTTGCCTCTCCCCCTTTCCCCCACCATTTCCCCCCTTCTTCTCCCCCTTGTTCCTCCGTCAAGTTCCTCCTAATCCTCCTATACGTGCAAACATATGATATTTGTCCTTCTCTGCCTGACTTATTTCGCTCAGCAAAATCAAACTTTTAATTACCAGTATGACAGGCGAAAGATGATATCTGATGGTTGTTTTCATTTCATTTCATTTCCTTGATTACTAGAGGTTGAGTATTTCTTCAAATGTCTATTGGCTAATTGCAACTCTCCTTTTGAATTGGCTCACCATATACTTTGCCATATTTCCTTTGGGTTGTTTGCCTTCACACACACACACACACACACACACACACACACACTCACACACAGAAACAGAGAGAGAGAGAGAGATTAATTTTTTACCTAATATATATGTTGCAAGTAATATATTTCTCCCAGTTTATCATTTGTCTTTTACCTTTATTGATGGTGTCTTTCATCTAAGAAGTGTTTTTGATGTAGATTCAGATTTATCAGCCATTCCTTTATGCCTTGTGTGTTGTGTGTATGTTGTTTTAAAAGGATTTCTCTACACCAAAGTCACAAACATCTATATATTTTCCATTGTAGTGACAGGTATGTTTTATTTTATTTTTTAAAATGTTTATTTCTTTATTTTGAGAGACAGAGCTTGAGTGGGGGAGGGGGAGAGAGAGAATCGCAAGCAGGCTCTGCACTGTCATGTCTGCGCAGAGCCCAGTGTGGGGCTCAGTTTCACCAACTGTGACACCATGACCTGAGCCGAAATCAAGAGTTGGATGCTTAACCAACTGAGCCACCTAGGCACCCCTATGTTTTATTTCTTATGTTAGTTATTTGAGCTATCTGGAATTGTGTGTGTGTGTGTGTGTGTGTGTGTGTGTGTGTGTGTGTGTGTGTTTAGAAAGTAGTAGGGATCTAATTTAGTTTTTTCCAAATGAAAAGCCAATTGTTCCAATACTATGTATTGAATAGTCCATTTTTTCACCATTGGCTTATAAAGGCCACTTATTTATTTAATATATTTATATATGTTGGTTTGAGGGCTTTCTATTCTCTTTCATTCATTTGTTTATTTCTGTGCCAATATCACAACTTATTAATTATTATAGATTTAATACCTTGTGTAATAAATTATTCCTCATTGTTCTTCTCCCCCCCATTGTCTTAGCTCTTCTTGTAAATATTCTCTTCATTATGGATGTTCAAATCAGTTTGTCAGGTTCTATGAACAATTCCTGTGCAGATTTGATTGGGATGTTAATGAGTTTACAGATTTATTTAAGGAGAATTGACATCTTTTCTCCTTTTTTCTATACAACTTTTCCTCCTTCACGAAGAACACTGGGGCCCACATGAAAGATGCTTAGAGGCTAAATAACCTACACAAGACCCTCCCCCACATACACACACACATTTGTTCCTGTGTATTTGTAAAAGCCTGTACTTCAGACTCCATGGGTAAATATTTAGTAGAACATGGACTCTGGGCACTAGGTCTGTTGTTCAGTGGTACCCCCAAGGTTGGGGCAAATCCTTTTCCTGATTAGAAAGAAAATAAAACTCCCCAAATTCTGGCTTGGTAACGTACTTAGATGGACTTCAAGGAAAGGATTGAGGAGCGGATGAGGTAGACAAGCAGCACATAGTAACATGAAGAGACAGTGGTGTCCTGATTTTCTATCTGGGAGAGCCCAGTGTGACTGCAAGTATGAATGGTGGAGGTCAGAAAGTACCAGGAATTAGGAGTGGACCCCTATTGCATGCTGCTGTGGGGTGAGGTCCTGAGGAACTATGGAACCACCCATTCCCAGCAAGGTGCTCTCATTGATGTGTCCATCCATATAGGGTATATACGGGAAGATGAGCGGGGTTAGTAGCTGGGCCTATTGGGCCTGATGTTCTGGATAGACTACAGTGTGGGTATGAAGGTGGATCTGGCTACCTCTGGGTCCACTGCTGACATAACACTCCCCAGTTCTGTGAAATCTCTGTCTTGGTGGGGTGCTGGTGCCAGGATAATTTACCCTCGAATAAAAATGGCCCATTCTAGGGGCGCCTGGGTGGCTTAGTCGGTTGAGCGCCCGACTTTCGTTTAGGTCATGATCTCACAGTTCGTCGGTTCGAGCCCCGCGTCGGGCTCTGTGCTGACTGCCGGCTCAGAGCCTGGAGCCTGTTTCAGTCTGTGACTCCCTCTCTCTCTGACCCTCCCCTGCTCACACTATCTCTCTCTCTCTCCTAGAAATAAATAAAACATTAAAAAATTTTTTTTAAAAAATGGCCCATTCTACCACAATAGCACCATGCTGCCTGCCCAGGGGTATGTTTATTCAGTGTCACTAGCTGGGAGCAGGCACTCACAGCCAGTTGCAAGGTCTTGATCCTTGGCCTTGGGATAGAGCTGCCTACTTAGTGGCTCTGGCAAACTGTAGGCCCAGAAGGGTATTTGGTAGCAAAAGACAGCCTCAGAGTTTAATTGAAACCCTCCAGACTTTTCCCAAGGAGGACACAGGGGCTGGTTTAGGGGCTCTTTGGCACGTGCAGATACTGTCTGGACAAGGAGCTCTGCCCTCCCCACGTTCCGTCTGGCTGACAGGATAGACACTTCCCCCAGACATATGTACTCCCACCTTTCCCCCACAGGGTTATGGTCTCCACCGCAGGAGTGGGGCCTGAGCCACCAGCACTACTCTGTGGATCTTAACATCTAACAAGGCCAACAAAACATCACTCTAGTAAAGAAGACAAAATCGATTGCAGTAAATAACCTATGAGGTACAAAGTGCTATGTGGATTGTACTTAACCTCGCTTTTAAAATCCACTCTATCATTAATTTTTTCCCCACTCTTAGGTCTGTTTCTTTTCTTTTCTTTTTTTCCGTTTTCATGATTCTAACTTAGATGCTACTGAGTGCTAATGAGCTACCTTAGGTCCATTTCTCTGATCTGTTTTCCTTTGGGTGCATCTCCTAACTCAAAGCTCTGATCATGTCCTCTACTCCATAATAAAACACGATTATGGAGTCAAGCCTAATACTCACCTGACTTTCTTCTCAAATACCATTTATAGCTTTTGTTTAATTTCCCAAATAGTCGATGTGTATTATAGTGCTTGACTTTGAAGGTCTTCTGTGATGTGGTCCAACCTTCCCTTTCTGTGTATGTGTGTGTTGTTGAGGGGTGGGGGGCAGGCAGGCTGCTTAGAAGGACACTGCAGCTTGATGCTGTGGAAACCGCAACCTGAATTTTGGAGTCAGAGATAACAGGTTAATCTAGTGCCTCCCCCGCTTCTTAGCTTCTTGACCCTGGCCCTCACTTCACCTTTCTCTCATCCTCAGTTTCCCATTCTGTGAAGGCCGTGTAACAAAATGACTCCTATTTGAGGTTACTGGTAAAGATTCAATCACTGTGGTGGTGAGCGGGGCTTCCAGCTCCGGAAGCTTCCACGATGCGGGGGTTGGGGCAGGGCCAGGCATCGGCTGGCAGAGCAGGTGCTGGTGCACAGCTGCCGTAGGGGGGCTGCCTGGGGCTGCTTTTTGTGCGCCGAGCAGCTCCGGGCGTCTTGGTGCATCACCAGGCGCGTGCAGAGGCTTCGAGGCTGCGGGGGCGACTGGCGCGGGCGCAGCGGGCGCGATGAGTCATGGTCCCTCCGCACCTCCGGAACAAGAGGCTCCTTGGAAGCGGCCCTGCTCCCGCCCGCGTTCTTCCCTCGCCCCACAGAAGAGCCAAGGCCGCCCGGCGCCCGGCAGAGGGCGCTGCAGTGCAGCCGCTCCAGCTGCCACAGGCAGGTGCTGCTTCCGGCTCAGAGGAAAAGAATCTGGGGCCCAGACGTTGGGGTGGGTGGGGAATGTCTCTGAGCCTGCAGTCGCGGTGGTGGCTTTGTTTTAACACAGA
This sequence comes from Hyaena hyaena, assembly GCF_003009895.1. Lineage (NCBI taxonomy): Eukaryota > Metazoa > Chordata > Mammalia > Carnivora > Hyaenidae > Hyaena > Hyaena hyaena. Next base: position 690,770 of record NW_024081476.1, on the reverse strand, counting down.
AATGAAATGTACCTAATAATGATCATTCTCCGAGGTACTGGGGTGGCTCTGTCAGTTAAGTGTCCGACTTCGGCCCAGGTCATGATCTCACAGTTCACGAGTTCGAGTCCCGAGTCTGGCTTTGCGATGCTAGCACGGAGCCTGCTTGGGATTCTTTCTCTCTTCCTCTTGCTCTGCCCCCCTCCACTACTCTAAACAAACAAACAAACAAACGTTAAAGAGAAAAAAATATTTTAAAAAATGATCAGTCCCTCTGCAGAGTGATGGAGCCAACAGGGTCCTACCAGAGAGTGACTCTTCTTGATTCCCCCGAGATTTTGAGTAGAGCTATTGGAAGCAGGTGACTTACCCACTCTTCTCCGAGAGGGTCCATGATAAGGTGGGTCTCCCCTTTGCAAAATAGTTCTGCTTGGGTGACTGTGACCCAGCCCTTGACCTTCTCCTCCCTGACCTTTCTGACCCAAGGTGAGGGAACTTACAAAGATTTGGGGCAGGAGCAAGCACTCTGGCTGTCAAGGTACCAGGGTTTCAGTGCCAGCCTCATCTCAAGATTGCTGTGTGACCTTGGCCATGTCGTATTCATTGATTTAGAAAACATTCACTGCCCACAAAGCACTGACAAGAGCGGGGATGGAGGAGGCCAGAGCTGTGAATAGACAGTTACCCCAAACTTAAAACAGCTACGCCTCACATGGGGCCGTACACGTAGGTGATGCATGAAGTTTTGCTGAAGGTATAAATGATATGACTTAATCGCAGCACACTAGGGCAGGGACTTTTTGTCACTGATGTGTCTCAGGTGCCTACAACAGTACTGAACACACAGTGGGCAGGCACACAGGGCCAGAGGGGAGGGTGATGGAGACAGAGAGAGGAGCCTGTGCCAAAGTGCAGAGCCCTCAAGTGTCCTCGCCCACCTGCATCTCGATTCCATCCTATAAGGAAAAGTAAGGATACAGTTGGTCTGTAGTCAGATTCTTCTGGTTCTAAGACTCTCTGATCCTAGAAATGAATACAGTTACCCAGGTTAGGGCCTGACCAGTGCTGAGCAGCTTTGCATTCCAGGAGATCTGGGTTTTGAGTTTGGCTCAGCCCAACTTTAGAATAAAGGCTTGGCAATCTTTCAGACGCCTCTTTTCCATCCTGTCACTCTGCCTTTTGCTTTGGAAATCCCTCTCGCATCCCCATACAATCAATTGTACCATGAAAGTCAGCACTTATTTGTATATTGCCATGATTTTCTTTGTATTAATTTGATTTTTGCAGTAAAGCCTTTTTAAATTACCGGCTTTTTAACTAACACAGGTTAATTGTGGTCAAACCAGAAAAGTGTCACAGAAGAAAATAAAAATCACCCGTACTTTCACTACCTGATGTATTTCCTTGTAGATTTGTTATGCCTTCATTAAAATCTGCCTACATGTGAGCTGATAAAACACACTGTCACAGATGGCTGCCCTGTGAGTCTTAATCTTCCCAACAAAGCATGAGCTGGGGGGCAGTCATCTCTTATCCTCCATTAGTTGTGTCTCTGATGGGAAGAAATGTTGGCTGGGGCCCCAAAACTTCAATTCTTTAGCCAGCTGTAGACCATCATGCTAAGACCTCAAAGAACATACTGCTCAAAGGACTTTTCATTTGGAGGACCCAAAGTACTATGTGGCTTGCTCACCCTGTCTAGAGTTGGGCTACATTATGTGGGAACCACGAGGCTTTGTTCCAGACCAGAGACAGCACTGAGCAGCTTTCTGGGAGGCCTGGGGAGAAGCTGCTTAGGAACATACTTCCCTACCCGCCTGAAGGGGCCCTCACAAATAAACCCACAACCTTGGCCCCTCCCACGAACACCTCTATCCCCAGCATACTGATCCCATTTTGTGGCCTGGTTCCTTGCTTTTCAGTGTGTGATCCATTGGCCAGCAGCATAGAAAACAAGATCTCTAGGTGATGGTGTATTTTTAAGTTTTTATTTATTTACTTGAGAGAGAGAGAGAGAGAGAGAGAGAGAGAATCCCAAGCAGGCTCCACACCACCAGCCCAGAGCCTGATGTGGGGGCTCAAACCCACAAACCATGAGATAATGACCTGAGCCGAAATCTAGAGTCAGACACTCAATTGACTTAGCCACCCAGGTGCCCCTAGATGATGGTTTGTATGTTAAAGTTTAAGAAGCAAGGTGCAAACTCTATTTCAGAAGGTCTGAGGTAGAATCTGAAATTCTTTATTTTCTTTTTTCTTTACTTTTTTAAAATTTATTTTTTTAAATTTTTTATAGTTTATTTACTTTTGAGACAGAGAGAGACAGAGCATGAGCGAGGGAGGGGCAGAGAGAGAGGGAGACATGGAATCTGAAACAGGCTCCAGGCTCTGAGCTGCCAGCACAGGATCTGACGCGGGGCTTGAATCCATGAGTGAGATCATGACCTGAGCCGAAGTCAGACACTCAACCGACTGAGCCACCCAGGTGCCCCAATTCTTCATTTTCTAACATGCTCCTGTGTAATAGAGATACAGCTTGTTCACAGAGCACACTCTGAGTAGCAAAGATATAGGAGTCTCTTTTGTCCTCTCTTGTGCTTCCTCAAGGTGAAGGGGCTAGAGAGCCCTCGAATGTTCCCTAGAGGTTAGAATGTGTAGACACACATACATACACACAGAGTTGAGGCCTATGTTGTGGGTGTCGAATAAATGTTTGATGTGTGAATACATGAAGTTGAAGAGTAAGAAGACCCAAAGATACACTTGTATCCCTCCAATATTTGCCCATTTGATTGGCAATATCATTCACTTCTCACTCACCAGATGGAATTGGTTCCATTTTGGGGACCATTTTTGCCCTGGCTCTGTCTTTCTTTTCTCACTGCTTCTACTCTCATATGGATACTTCCCATCTATCCCCTACCTTCCTGCCTCTGGTTCCTTCCCCCTCAAGTTTACTAACAAGGCTCTGTAGCTACACACTAGACCTTAAAGATGTATTTCCAGAATCTTTCTTTTCCACTCCGAACCTGCTTTTGCTACCTTGGTGTCTCTGGTTCCTGGAAACCATATCTGCTTTTCCCAACTCCCCCAGCTCTATTACAGCATGACATTTCAGTTCATGACCACTTTCATCCTACGTGCTGCCTCCATGACTTGACCTGCCATGCCCTTGCACCCAACATCTTTTGTATTCCAAACTGTTGAGAGTGCCCCAGGCCTCTGGTTGGTCTGCTGGGAAAGCCAAACATGGTGGCCTCTTTCTCTATTCACACATTTCTATTACTTTATATATCTTGTCTTCATAAGTAAATTCTAAGCTCCTGGAAGGCAGGGCTATCTGTGTCTTATTCCTCTCTTTATCCCTTGCAACACGAGCATCTTCTTTCATTCTTTCATTCATTTATTAAGGACTGAATGTCCATTCTATACCAGGCCAAATACCAGGTGCTAGGCAGCAGAGGGCAGGCAGACACAGTCTAGTATATTCTAGGAGGTTCAAGGCAACAGGGAGGTCTAATAACCTGAGACTGGCAAACTTATTTGGGGCCCAGGCCAGCAGACATATTTGGGAGCATGGTTGGTGAACAGGCAAGGACTGCCCATGCTTACAACAGACAAGGAGGAAAGTTGGGCTGACAGATGCTTGAAGACTGCCTTTAGGAGCCTGGGGGAGAAGTGGGAGAAGGAGATGGAGTATTTCCTGCCTTTTCCAAAGTGAACACCTAGAAGGGGAAGTAGCAATTATGGTTCTGACAAAAACAATATTTCCAGTTGTTACCTGAAACAATAGAATTTGGAGGGGGGGATTCTGAGAGGTGGGTGATGTAATGGGAATGGCACTAAACTAAACTTCTTTCTAGATCTCAGATTATGTGACCCCTTGACCTGGGTCTCAGTGCCAGTTCTCCCTCTTGCTGGCTATCAGACATTGGCCAGCTCCATTCCCCTACCACAGCCTCCACTTCTTCCTCTCTGACTTGGCAGGATGTGGAGTGGGGTGGTGTTCAAGGAGCTTGGACTCATGAACAGTAAGCTTTCCCCGAGCTGTTGACATTCTTGGCGTGCAATGGGAACAGAAGCATGGATTAGGAAGGCTCAAGCAGTAGAGCAGACTAAAGTCAGGGAGGTGGTAAGGAGTGGAAAGAGACAGGGCCCGACTCAGCTGCCACATGTGCACAGTGAAAGAGCAGCTTTGATCCCCTCCAACCCCCTCCCTGACCCATGACAACTGCAATAAGTTAGAGAGGCAACAGTTTTCCAAATTGCCCTTTTGCTTGTTAGAAGTTTGTAGGCAACCCCCAGACTCTTAAATGGGGGGCCCATAGGCATGGCAGAGCCAGTGACTGCAGCTGCCAAGGGGCAGCTAGGGGAGGGGGAGACAGTGAGTGAAATCAGAAGGAGGCTACAGGGAGAGGCCTTGGGGGCTCTCCTGAGGTAATGCCCAAGGTCAGGTAGTCCCTGAAAAGCTCTCTTCTTGGCCTCAGAAGACCTGGCCTTGACATGCGTTTTAAAGGAAGCCTTTAAAGATCCCAGGTCTCCAAAGAATACAAATGGCATGGTATTATGTGCGGTATTGGAGTTACTTTGCATAGTAGGGGAACTTAGCTGGAAGTAGTACTTTGTCCTGGGGGTTGGATCTGCACCCTAATCTGTAGGAGCCCATTTGTAGGAAACAGTAGGAGCTAACACTTAAAGAGCATCTGCTTCCTCCTAGGTGAGGATCTAAGCACTTTACACATGCTCATTACTCACACATCCTCCTAGCTACCCCTGTTTTACATCTAAGAAGACAGACACAGAGAGGCTAAATAGGTTGGCCTAGATCACACAGCTAATAAGCCTAAAGAGCAGGCAGATCTGTCTCCAGAGCAATAAACCACAGTGCTATTAGTGGCATCTGTGACAGACACCAGTGAAATTACAGCTCTTTTCATATCACATTACACCTGTTGCAAGTAGCTCGAAAAACCATTAATGTTCATCACTACCTCAAAATTGTGACAGTTGTAGGGGCGCCTGGGTGGCTCAGTTAGTTGTCTGACTTTGGCTCAGGCCACGATCTCATGGTTCAGTGGGTTCAAGCCCTGCATCGGCCTCTGTGCTGACAGCCTGGAGCCTACCTTGGATTCTGTGTCCCCTTCTCTCTCTGCCCTTCCCTGACTCGTGCTCGTGCACACACACACTCTCTCTCTCAAAAATAAATAAACATTCAAAAATAATTTTTAATTATAGTAGTCATTAGACCCACTGCTAGATCTTGTTATATTGAATGTGTTAATCAAAAAGCACATATGACTAAAAAAAAAAGCACATATGACTAGATTAGTTGTATTTCAGCATATGGTAATGAGTTTCCTTTGTAATCCTTCATAATTTATTGGATGCATTTAAAAGCAGTTTTACCCATTGGGATGTCTGGGTGGCTCAGTTGGTTAAGCATCCAACTTCAGCTCATGATCCCGTGGCTTGTGAGTTCAGACTCTGTGCTGACAGTGTGGAGCCTGGAGCCTGCTTCGGGTTCTCTGTCTCCCTCTTCCCTCCCCTCCCCTCCCCTCCCCTCCCCTCCCCTCTCCTCTCCTCTTCTTTCTCTCTCAAAAATAAACTTTAAAAAATTTTAAGCATTTTTTTCCCAAGAAAGGGTCCAAAGGCAGCACCAGGTTGCCAAAGGGGACCACGGCATGCCCTTGGAGGTTCTTCTGATATTGGGTGAGCTGAAGACTTGGGAAGCAAGTGTACTGAACACCCCTCTGTGCCAGGCACTTCACCTATATGCTTTCATGGCAGCCCCATGACTCTGGGAGCTGGGTAGGATTATTCCACTTGACAAATGAGAAGACCAGCACTAGCAAGGAAGGGAGTCTTGTCTCTACAGTCACCATCAAGTAAGTGGCCAAGCGGGACATGCATCCAGGTATGTCTGACCAGAGTCCATTTCGTAACCACTGCAGCTCTCTGTCTTCCCTAGAAGGTGAATGTCAGCCCTTAAATTCAGTTCCCTCAAATACAAATGACCCTCCCAAGACAAAAGACACCTGAATGCACACTAGGTGACACTACTTTTTCAACCCCAGAACATCTTCAGACCCAAGGTATGGATTGATGGCACTTCCAGGGAGATGGGGGGCGTCTGAGAACAGTACCAGGCTTGATGCTACTGCACCCAGGGGGATGTGAAATAATGGCTGACAGCTGCATGCCTGGGTTCAAATCCCAGCTCTGCCCCTTGTACACTCACACAGGCCAATTGCTCAGCCTCTTGATGCCTCAATTTCCTCAACTGTAAAATGAGAATGATAATACACCTCCTAAGATGATAATGGTGGTAAGGATTCAGTGAGATAATACACAAAGCCCTTGGCACCATGCCTGGCACTATGATATGAGCCGTTGCTATTATCTTCTCCTGAGAGGGATACATGGAGGGAGCCCGGGGCTTTTGGAAGAACTTTGGGAGATGCTGACCCTTTCTCCTTCCCCATATCTGTTATCTGGTCACCCTTGCTCTGATCCCCAGATGTAGTAAGCAGCAGAAACCCTCAACTCTGTGGTTCACATCTCTGACTGTACATTGAAATCACCAGCAGAGCTTTCACGATGGCAGTGCTCAGTCCCCACCCTCACCTCCAAACCAGCAGGATCTGACTCCAGGGATGAGGCTCGATTAGGAACATTTTTTTCCAAAGCTCTTCAGGAGATTCTAATGGGGAGACAGCTAAGAGCCATGACCTCAAAAGGAAATGGGGCTGTGTGCTGCTCTTTGGGGACAATGAAGAAGGAGGGGGAAGCTTGGAGACCATGCCCTGCTCTGCAGACAGGATGAAAAGGAACAGAAGCCCAAGTGTGGAGAGGAGGTGGGCAGCTATAGGGAGGAAGAGGAGCTGGAGCCCGCAGGAAGAAAGAGCTACAGCAGAGCCACCAGTGCCAGAGCCTGAACCCAGGCCTTGCCAGCCCGATGTCCTAGGTGGTTTTCCCACAGAAGGAAATGAGGAATATGGGGGTGAAGGGAAGATGGGGATGTGCCTGCAGCCTCCTTCTGTGCCCTCTAATGGTAGATCCTGATGGGTTGCTAACACCTTGCAGGGAACCCGGGAGATGGTCTGTTCCTCCTCCTCCTCGCAGAGACCCACACAAAATGGCTCCCCATCTATCCGCTCACAAGCCCACACCCAGATTCCACCTCCACCCAACCCAGCAGAAAGTCCCAACTCTGATCCATGAAAATATCTGGCAGCCAGAGCAGAACAGCATGCCCAGGATCAGATACCAGGTCCCCACGGGTGCTGCCTTCTGCTGTAACAGGAGACTGCAGCAAGCTAGGAGCTCAGCAGAGCTGTGGTTATTATGTTTTCACATGTCAAAAAGGAAACAGGGGCAGAGAGAAGGGAAGTGACTTGTTCTCAGTGACATAGGGCACAGTGGTGGAGGCAGGACTCCTCATCCTGTGCTCCTTTTCCCACACTCAGCTTTGGCCCCTAATCAGCCAGTTCCAGGAAACTGACCAACTCCCCACCATGGCCCTGTGTCTCTAAAAGGGTCTCCTGAGTCACCCAGAGGAGGTCTTGAGTGGACTGCTCTGAGAGAATGTCAAAGAAACCTCTAGCTCTGGGTCTGAATCAAGAGTGGAAGTATGGGACATTTGGGGTTTTGTGATTGTGTTGCCTTCCCCCCACCTTTTGTTCTGGGACATATTCTGGCCAGGTGAAATTTTCCTCTCTCCCCTCCCCCCCCCACCCGCCCCAAAGTGGAGACTATGTCTTTAAGAAAGGACGAGTCAGAGCCTCAGAGCTGAGGGGATCAGTTTCAAGCAGCCCTCAGAAGGCGAATCTGGATTGAGTTTAGGAAGAAAAAAGAAGGAGTTAGCTTTGGTCCTGCCTCCTTTCCTTTCTCTCCTTTGCTCGTCCCTCCTCCGGCCTTAGTCTGGAAACTCTGTTAACTTGGCCGGGAGGTTACAGAGCCCAGGGCTTTCCCCAGCAGCCCTGTTCTCTCACTCTGTCCCTTCTCCAGCTCCCGAGCACACGATCTGGAGGACTGCTGGGCAAGTTGCTGGAATGACTAGGTACGTGGTCGGGACGTTTTAACCTTCACCCTTTCAGTGAGGTCTGGGGAGTCCAATACGGACCTGGTGGGAAGTGGGAGGGGGACCCCCAGGACCTCCAAGAACCTTGGTAACTGAGTCAGGAAGAAGATGGATAGGCTTTGGCCACACTCCTCTCAGTGAGTCCACCAGGGGCTCTGTGTTGGGGTGTTTATAGATGAGAGAGAGGCTTGGTCCATGCAGCCTGTCCCCCCGTCCCACTTGTGAGTTGCCTACTCGACCCCTGATGGGTGGAAGTTTGGGACTGTGGAGTGTTGAGTTTGCTCCTGGAGGAATTGAAGCCAGAGGGGTGTTGAGAACCCCATGAGAAAGGCAGATGGGAATATGTCCAGCCCCAGCCATCTGTCTGTCCATGACACTCTGGTAGCAAGTAACTCTCAGATGAGGTAAATGAGATTCAGTCGGCTTGAGTTGCATTTGCCGAGGGTCAGGAGCCATGTAAGGCCTTCTTGGTCTTGTTTTTGCTTTTCTGGGATGATGACAAACAAGGTTCTTAATTTTTAAGGACTCAGTCTTACACTTCAGAGAAAAGGACTTAAGGATACTTAGCTGAAAGATGGAAACACAAAGAAAGAGGTAGAGAAGTCAAGCTGGGCTGGTGATAGAGATTTCTATAAGCTCAAGAATGTTTTCCCTGTATATTTTAGGATTCATCCATGCATTTATTTGTATATGTATTCAACAAACATCTGTTAAATGCCTATTGGTGCCCACTGCTTATGTGGGGAAACTGGCAACCCAATATGGCAGCAGGTCCACCCACCTGACCTCCTTTGCCAGGTCTCTATTCCTCTCTTCCTTCACCCACATCCCAGCCCATTTGAGAGGGGAAGAGGCACCAGCTTCTAGTGCACTCAGGTGACCTGATGAGGGCATGATAAGTGCTGATGTTGTTGGCACAAGAGTGGGTAAGTCTCACCTGACAATTATTTCTCTTGAAAGAGACCTGGGCCTGAGCTCCAAACATGACCTCAACCACTGGGGAGGACTTTGAAGGTCAGGAATCAGCAGGGATGCTGAAGGGGCAGGCCAAGCCCATCTTTGGATATTAGGGGTAGAGCTGGGCCCCTAGTTGGGCCTTCAGCAGCAAATGTGGGCCAAACATTGGTTGGATTTGCCAAGACCATCTGAGGACTGCTTTTTGTGACTTAAGTGAGTTGTCATAATTTAGGCAGGAGACATGCTGGGATCTCAGCCACCTAGGCTGTTGAGGAAGGGGTGGGGCTGGGAATACCGGTTCTTGGGTGGTCCATTGGATGTGGAAGGCATGGCACAGACAGATGTGTGTGTGTGTGTGTGTGTGTGTGTGTGTGTGTTATAGGAAGTGGCTCCTATGAAAAAAAGTGTGGCAAAAGCCGGGTGAGAAGTATAACCCTATTCTAGCAGGATTGGGATTCAGGCTGGGACTCATAACTGGCAGGTTGCATAAGCGCCCAATGAATACAGTGAAGGGGCAGTGAGACCATTGCCAGGGCCTGCTTACCCTACTTGGACAGAAATGGGAGGAAGGTGAGTGGATGTGTGAGCTTCACGACGCTAGCTAAGAGGGGCCCAGTGGGACTGCCAGGAGCTAACTCGACCCTACGTAAAAACAAACCCTCCTAGCAATATCTGTCTACACTGTACTCTGGCCATTTTGGGCTTGAGCTGGGCTTATCTGAGGGGTTATTTCTGAGCCTGGATTTCTTGAGGCTATGATGTTGACACTCTGCAAACTAATTATCCTTCAAATCCCACCGTGGCTGCCCCTGCCTCCCCATGAAGGGCTGTCCCAGAGCTAGACCGCCTGTTCTTGCAGGTAGGACCCTCTGCCCTCTCACGTGTAGTGCCCACCTCCTGGATCCCAGGCTCTGCCTGCAAGTTCCTGTCATCCCTTCCCAGAATAAAGCAGCTGCCCCAAGCAAGTTGCTCAGCTGGGTTGCTGAAGAAGGGAGCAGGGAAAGCAGGGGGATTGTGTAAGAAAGGTTACAAATGCCAGCCAGCATTCTAGAGATAAACTATGGAGCTGGGCCTTCCCATCTAGGGAAATTTCATGGAAGAAACTCAGTAAAGCTTGCTTCCTCTCCCTGGTGAGAGTCCATTTTTGAGAAATGCTTCCTCTCCATTTTCTCTACAAGTCTGATCATCTGAAGAGAGCAAAAGCTTTTGTGTACTATTTTCTTTTAAAGTGGAGAAAGTCTCCCCTGAAATGTAAAGCCAAGTGATTCCAGTAAAAAGATCCAAGCGAGTAAGGCTTCTGCCCAAGTATGGGAAAATATCCATCCATCTCTCCACCTAATTAGAAAAATGATCTGCTGAGTAGTGAGTCATGCTGCCCGTCAGCAAACAGCACCATCTCTAGCCACAGGGCCAGGAATAACGTAGGTGAGAAATGACAGCAGCAGTGACGAAGAAAAGACGTGAAGGGATTTGGATTCCTGATGCCAGCAGCTGCTTAGACCACCTTTGCCCCCTCCTGTGCAATAGATAATGCGCTGTACAGAGATGCATCATCTGTGACGCAAATCAGTATGGCCGTGGATCATCGTGCATCTTGGTAAATGGCGTTTCTGCAGGGGGCATCCAGGATCAATCCACAGCTCTTTGTGTCGGCCTGGGAGTTTATTTTCATTCAGGAAAACATACATGCAGTAAATTGCATAAAGTACACTAGGTGTCAATGCACAGCTCAATGAATTTTTACGTACATTATACATCTGTGTGACCACCACCCAGATCAAGTTATAGAACATTTGAAGCACCACAGAAGGCTCACTCTTGCCCCTTCCCCTTTATTTATATGTCCCAAAGTGCTACAACCAATGTTTGTGTTCAGTGGTGTGCTGGTAAATGTTTAACAGCCAGTTTTGGTGTGTGTCGTGAGGGTGCTCTGCTTTGTAGTGTCTGCCAACTTTAGTGGCATAAATATTCCCACCATGGCTGATTTCAAGCTACAAACAGTTTAATAACTGGCTTGCAAAATTCTGAAAATTTAACAGTTGGCTCTGGTGAGGAATGAGTTTGGCCCTAGCCCACCAGTGGTTGGGATGGAGTATCAAAGAGAGCCAGGTCCACCAGTCTACCCAGCCCAGCCTGGTGGGATGCCAGTAAGGGTGGGCTCTCAAATATTCCCAGGTCCAGGCCCGTTAGCGAGGAGAAAATTGTTCACAGGATTTAAAGTGATCTCTAATTTCTTTTGTCCATGCACCAGACATCAGTTGTGCCCTTACATCATGGCAAAGTCTAGAGTCAGAAACATGAGTAAACCACGGTTCTATCTCTCAAGGAGTTCATGTAATTTTAACACTTAGAGGGAGAAACAGACATGTGGAAGTATATATGCAATAAAGGGTTCCAGGAACTGGGGTAGGAGACTACATAGGATTTATTAAGGGCACCAAGGAGGGTTCATTTCTGCCATGGAATTGGAAGGGCATTTTCTTTTTTTTGTTTTCTTTTACCAAGTTTTTAATTTTAATTCCAGTATTTGAAATGCATTTCTTACCCCATTTTACTTTGGGGAAATGCCTTGGGGTTGAGGAAAAGTGCATCAGACTCACACATGCCTGTCTTAGATCCTGATTCCACATCTCCAATGTTGTGTGATCTTGGGCAGGTCACTTTACCTCTCTGAGTCCTGAGGACCCTCATCTGTGCAATGGGGGTAATACTAATACCTGCCTTACATAGTTATTTTGAGTATTAAATGAGATAATTCATGTATAGCACTTAGCACACATAAGCACATTCTAATTATTAGCTCAATCGGGAATTATTAGCTACTAACTTGGATTAGCCCTGAACCAAAGTCTCATTAATTTGTCATGAAATGAGAATAAAATGCCAACCTTGTCAGGTTGTCTTGAGAACTAAATAAGATCATGTGTATGTGAATTGTCTGGCCTAGAGCAGGTTCTCAGCAAATTCTGGTTTTCCTCTCTTCCCTGCTTGCCCATATAGTGACGTACAACGTCTCCTGAAAAACCCAGCTCTGCCATCTTAGGAAATAAGTACATCGGATACATAAACCAATGGTCTTTAAAAAATTCTCTATTTTGTTTTTTTTTTTTTTTTTAATATTTTTATTTATTTCTAGGAGAGAGAAACAGCGTGAGCAGCGGAGGGTCAGAGAGAGAGGGAGTCACAGACTGAAGCAGGCTCCAGGCTCTGAGCTGGCAGTCAGCACAGAGCCCGACGCGGGGCTCGAACCCACGAACCGCGAGATCATGACCTAAGCGAAAGTCGGACGCTTAACCGACTAAGCCACCCAGGCGCCCCAAAAAAATTCTCTATTTTGAAATAATTAGAGATTCACATGAAGTTGCAAAAAAATGTACAGGGGGTCCTGTGACCCCACACCCAGTGTTCCCCAGTGTTGACATTTTCCATAATTATAGCACAATATCAAAACCAAGAAATTGATATTGGTACAATCCACAGAGCTTATTCAGACTTCACCAGTTTTACATGCACTTGGTATGTGAGTTTGTGTATGTATTGTGTGCATGCAATTTTATCATACTTGTAGATTTGTGTAACCTTCCCAAATCGAGATGCAGAACTCTTTGATCACCACAAAGATCTCCCTGATGCTACCTCTTGGTATTCATACCCACCCACTGCCTGCTCTCCACCTCCCAACCCCCATGGTTGGACCCTGACAGCCAAGAGTTTATTCTCCAAGAGTATATATTGTTATTTCAAAAATGTTATATGGAGGGATTCATATCATATGTAATCTTTCAATACTGGCTTTTTTCATTGAGCATAATTTTCTTGAGATACTTGCAAGTTCTTGCATCTATTAGTGGTTTACTCCTTTTTGCTGAGTAGTATTCCATAGTATGAATGTACTACTAGTTCATTTAACCATTCACCTGTTGAAGGACATCCGGGTTGTTTCCAGTTTGGAGCTGTTATGAGTAAAGCTCCTATGAACATTTATGTAACAGGTTTGTCTGTGAACATAAGTTTTCATTTGTCTGGGATAACTGCATGAGAGTGCAATTGCCAAGTTGTATGGTAATCGCATGCTTAATTTTTAAAGAAATTGTCAAACTATTTTCCAGAGTGGCTGTACAATGTCACATTCCTGCCAGCAGTGTATGAGTGATCCAGTTTCTCAACATCTTCCCCAGTATTTGTTGTGGTAGCTATGGGTTCTGTTTGTTTCTTAAGTTTAGCCATTCTGATAGGTGTGGTGGTACTGCACTGTGGCCTCAACTTGCATTTCTCAAATGGCTGATGATGTTGAACATCTTTGCATGAGTTTATTTGCCATGTGTGTATCCTCTTCAACGAAATGTCTGCTCATGGCTTTTGTCCATTTTCTAATTGGATTGTTCATATTTTACTTCTGAGTTTTGAAAGTGTTTTATGTATTCTAGATACTAGTATTTTGTTGATTATGTGGTTTGCAAATACTTTCCACTACTCTGAAGCTTGTGTTTTCATGGGCTTTTACAAAGCAAAAAGTTTTAACTTTAATGAGGTTTAATTTATAAAATTTATCACTTTTTCCTTTTATGGCTAGTCCTTTCAGCATCAAGCCCAAGAACTTTTTCTCTAACTCATTTTGAATTAATTCATTCTTTTGTAAAGTGTGAGGTTTAGGCTGAAGTGGTTTGTTTTGTTTTGCTTTGTTTGGAGTGTTTTTTGTTATTGTTGTTTTGTTGTTTTGTTTTGTTTTGCCTGTGGGTCTCACTTCTTTCAGTACCCTTTGTTGAAAGGGCTATCCTTCCTGTATTGAATTACTTTTGCACCTTTGTCAAAATCAGTTGGGTGTATTTTGTGGGTCTGAGTTCTTTATTTTGTGTCATTGATCAGTATAACCGACCTCATAAATGAATTGGGGGGAGTGGTCCCTCCTTTTCTATTTTCTGTAAAAGACTGTGTAAAATTGGTGTTAATTTTTCTTTAAGTGTTTGGTAGAATTCTCCACTGAAACCACCTTAGCCTAGAGATTTCTCTTTGGAAGCTTTTCAAATTTTGAATTCAATGTTTTAAATCATAGAACTATTCAGATGACCCATTTCTTGATTGGGCTTTGATAATTTGTGGTTTTGAAGTATTGGTCCATTTCTTCTAAGTTGTTGGATTTGAGTGTTAAGTTGTTCATAATATTTGCTTATTCTCTCCTGAATGGTTTCAGGATCTGTACTGATATCCCTGTTTTATTCCTAATATTGATGATCTGTGTCTTCTCTCTTTTTTACCTTTATCTTGCTAGAGGTTTATTAATTTTGTTGATTTTTTTGAGCCAGCTTTTTGTTTCATTGATTTTGCCAGAAGCTTTTTCATTTTCAATTTCATTGATTTCTGCTCTTATTCTTTTATTAAATCTTCTTGGTTTGGGTCTATTTTTCTCTTCTACTTTCTTGGGGAAGGAACTTCCAAATTATGGATCCAAGGCATTTCCCCTCTTCTGATATACGCAATTTAGTGCCATAAATTTTCCTCTTAGTACTGTTTTAGATCCCACAGATTTTGATATGTTGCCTTTTAATTTTCACCAAGTTCAATGTATTTAAAATTTTTTCTTTGAGTCATCCTCTTTGACCCATGATTATTTAGAAGTGTGTTGTTTAACTTCTACATGCTTGGAGATTTTCCTGTTGTCTTTTTAAAATTGATTTTAATTTTGATTCTATTATAGTCAGAGAATACACTCAATATGACTTCAAATAGTTTTATTTATTTATTTATTCATTCATTCATTTTGAGTTTTTTTTTTTTTTTTTGAAGCAATTAGTAGAAGTTTATTGTGCACACACCAGAAAGACAGATTGCAAACCAGGAGCATTCAGACCAAAATCATTCATTCATTTTTGAAAGAGAGACAGAGAGGAGTGCCTTGGTGGCTCAGTCAGTTGGGCAGTGGACTTCGTCTCAGGTCATGATCTCACAGCTTGTGAGTTCAATCCCTGCATCAGGTTCTGTTCTGACAGCTAAGAGACTGGAGCCTGCTTCAAATTCTTGGTCTCTTTCTTTCTGCCCCTTCCCTGCTCATGCTCTGTCTCTGTCTCAAAAATAAATAAACATTAAAAATTTTTTAAAAAGAAAGAGAGACAGAGAGCACAAGCAGAGGAGGTGCAAAGGGAGAGGGAGAGAGAGTCATATATATATATATATATATATATATATATATATATATAGTTTATTGTCAAGTTGGTTTCCAACAACAACCAGTGCTTATCCCCACAAGTGCCCTCCTCCATGCCCATCTCCCCCGCCTTCCCCTCTCCCACCCCCATCAGCCCTCAGTTTGTTCTCAGTATTCTAGAGTCTGTCATGGTTTGCCTCTCTCCCTTTCCCCCACCATTTTCCCCCTTCTTCTCCCCCATGGTCCTCCGTTAAGTTCCTCCTAATCCTCCTATACGTGCAAACATATGATATTTGTCCTTCTCTGCCTGACTTATTTGGCTCAGCATAACACCCTCAAGTTTCATCCATGTTGCTACACATGGCCAGATTTCATTCTTTCTCATTGTCATGTAGTATTCCATGGTATAGATAAACCACATCTTCTTGATCATTCGTCCGTTGATGGACACTTATCTTAAACAGGATCCACATCCAGTACAGAGCCGGACACGGAGCTCCATCTTACAGCTGTGAGATCATGTCCTGAGCCGAAATCAAGAGTCGGATATTTAACCGACTGAGCCACCCAGGTGCCCCTCAGATATTTTTAATGTATTGAGGTTTGTTTATATTCTAGAATACACTTCATCTTAATGGGTGTTCCATGAATGCTTTAGAAAAATGTGTACCCTTGGGGCACCTGGGTGGCTTAGTCGGTTAAGCGTCCAACTTTCGCTTAGGTCATGATCTCGCGGTTCGTGGGTTCGAGCCCCGCGTCAGGCTCTGTGCTGGCTGCCAGCTCGGAGCCTGGAGCCTGTTTCAGTCTGTGACTCCCTCTCTCTCTGACCCTCCCCTGCTCACGCTGTCTCTCTCTCTCTCTCCTAGAAATAAATAGAACATTAAAAAAAAAAAAGAAAAAAAGAAAAATGTGTACCCTGTTCTTGTTGGGTGGAGTGTTCTATGTATGTCAGTTAGATCCTATGAGTTGATTGTGTTGTTGAGTTCTTCTGATTTTCTGTCTGGTAGGCCTATCAATTATTGCAAGTGGAATGTTTAAGTCCCCAGTTATAATAGTAGATCCACTTATATTTATTATCAGCTCTGGTAGCTTTTGCTTCCTGTATTTTGCAGCTTTATTATTCTTTATACCCACATTTAAGATTGCTGTCTTCCTGGTGGACTTATCCTTTCACCATAGGTAATTTTTTTCCTTGTAATTTTCTTAATTCTAAAGGCTCCTTTATCTGATACCAATACAGTTTCTGTTGCTTTCTAAAATTAATGTTTGAGTGACATATCTTTTACCATCTTCTTACTTTCAGCCTACTTATATTGTAATATTTGAAGTGAATCTCTTGTGGACAAGATGTAGTTGGGTTATGTTTTTTAGTCCACTCTGCTAATCTGTATCTTTCAGTTTTAATATATAGACCATTTGCATTTAATTATTGATATATTAGTGCTTAAGTTTTCCTCTTTATTTTTTGTTTTTTGTTTTCCTTTACCTGTCTTCATGTGGGTTACTTGAACACTTTTTAGAATTCTATTCTGATGTATCTGTAGTGTCTTTGAGTATGTCTCTTTGTATAGCTTTGGTGTAGGGATTTATATTATATTATATTATATTATATTATATTATTTTAATTATACAGTTGCTGACATTGTCACTTTACCAGTTTAAGTGAAGTATAGAAATCTTGCTTCTCTTTATGTCCTTTTAATCTACCTACATTTAGAATTGTCTTAAATATTTCTTCTACATATATTTAGAACTACATTAGACAGTATTATATTTTTTCAACTATGAAACATTATCTAGAAAATTCAAGAGAAGAAAACCCTATTATATTTATTCATATTCCCGCATACCATGTGCTTTCTTCCTTCCTGATGTTCCAAAAGTCCTTCTTTAATCATTTCCTATGTTTAGAGAGCTTCCATTAGCTATTCTCCCAGAGTAGGTCTCCTGATGACAAATTCTCTTAACTTTCCTTCCTCTGAGAATGTCTTGACTTCCCCTTCATTCCTGAAAGATATTTTCACTGGGTGTAGGATCAAGGTTGATAGCACTTTGCTTTCAGCACTTAAAAAATGTGCTACTTTTTTCTGGATTCCATGGTTTCTGATGAAAAAATCTGCTCAGTTGAAAATGTTTGTCCAGTTTTCTCTGACTACTTTTTTTGTCTTTAGTTGTCAGAAGTTTTTTAATAACTTGTCTTGGTGTAAATTTCTTTGGGTTTATCTTATTTAGGTTTGCTTACCTTCTTGAATCTGTAGGCTTATGTCTTTTACCAAATTTAGGGAGCTTTCACTTTCATTTCTAGTCTCACTTTATTTCTTGTCTCCTTCTGGGGCTCTGATGATACAAATGTTAGATCTTTTGTTATTGTCCCACAGTTCTCTGATGATCTGTTCGTGTTTTTTCAGCCTATTTTCTCTCTGCTATTCAGACTCTACAATTTCTATTGTTCTATCTTCAAGTTCACTGATCCTTTCCTCTGTCATATTCTTTCTTCTATTGAGCCTATTCAGTGAATTTTTGTTATTGTATTTTCAGTTCTATAATTTCTATTGGGTTCTTTTTTATCTTGTTTTACTTTGGTTGAGATTTTTTATTTTTATTTTTCAAAAGTATTTGTTAAAGCTTTTTATGATGGCTGATTTAAAATCATTATTCATTAATGCCATCATCTGATTCATCTTGGTATTGGGATATGCATTTTATCATTTGTGTTGTGATTTTCCTGGTTCTTGATATGATGAGGGATTTTTTGTGTGTATACTGGACCTTTTGTATATTATGTTAGGAGAGTCTGGATCATATTTTAACATTCTATTTTATCAGAGAATCATTCTGTGTAGACTTCATAGGTAGGTTCTGACCTACTTCTGTGGGCTGTGGTTCCAATGACAATTTAGTTTTCAGAGCCCGTGCAATGCTATTCTGATCTGCTTTTCTCATCCTATTGGTGCTTCCCACAGGAGCAGAGTGTGCTTCTGTAGGACTGATACTACCAGGTGGGGGTGGGAGACACCAGACCCGTGAAGAAGGAAAGCTCTTCCAGGACAGATGCCTCTGGAACCCCCACTTGATTCATAGTGGTCCAGTGGTGGCAGAAGGTGATTCCCCAGGTTTCTTGCCCTTGATAAACAGTGAGAGATACAAGGCTATAAACCAGAGAGTGTCTCACCCAGCCAACTCTCTGGGAAGCCCAGTGCCAACAGGGCTCCCACTCAACTTCGGCTAGTGCCACCAGTGAAAGAAACGTCTGCCTAGGCCACTTTCTGTCACAGTGTGGGGGGCTGGGAGATGCCAGACCCATATTACCTCTGCCACTGGGTAAAAGATTGAGAAATGCTGATCAACCCCTTTTAACACATCCAAAGCACCAGAAAGCTCAAAGAATCCCAGTTTGCTGTGGCAGCATAGGACTCGTATTTCCAGATGCAGGGTATGAGAGTGGGGCCTGGGAACCTGGGATCTAATCACGCTTTTTGTCCTTGGACAAGTCACCTCACCCGAGTCTCAAGTGCCTCCTCTATAAAATGAGGTTAGGGGCGCCTGGGTGGCTCAGTCAATTAAACGTCCGACTTCGGCTCAGGTTATGATCTCATGGTTCATGGGTTCTAGCCCTGCACCGGGCTCTGTGCTGACAGCTAGCTCAGAGCCTGGAGCCTGTCTTTGGATTCTGTATCTCTTTCTCTCTCTGACCCTTCCCTGCTCATGCTGTCTCTCTTTCTCCCTCAGAAATAAATAAAACATTAAAAAATTTAATAAAATAAAATGAGGTGAAAGTGGTACTTACTTCCCCAGGATTGTATGAAGGTCATAAATGATTTATGGTCGTGAGAAACCTATGATAGACCCCCAGTCTCATGCCTGTTGCAGCAGGTCCTAAACAAAGGAGTATGTATAAAAGGATGAGGCAGGGGGAGCCTGAGACCCTTTGTTGCCATGAATTTTCAAAATAATAAAGTCTTTCTTTTTTTTTTTTTAACGTTAAGTTTTTTTGTGTGTGTGTGTGTTTTTTTTTTTTTTATTTCTAGGAGAGAGAGTGAGAGACAGCGTGAGCAGGGGAGGGTCAGAGAGAGAGGGAGTCACAGACTGAAACAGGCTCCAGGCTCTGAGCTGGCAGTCAGCACAGAGCCCGACGCAGGGCTCGAACCCACGATCCGCGAGATCATGACCTAAGCGAAAAGTCGGACGCTTAACCAACTAAGCCACCCAGGCGCCCCTATGCATACATATTCTTCTGTAACTTTCTCTTTTAAAGATTTATCCATGCTGATACACGGGTTATAATTAATTTATCTTTATTGCTGTATACTATTTCACATAGTGGCTATAGCACAATTTAGTTATCCATTCTGCAGTTGTTAGACATTTACATTTCTTCTCATTTTTCACTGTTTATAAACAATGCCACCATGAAATATCTTTTAAATCATTCAAAAAAACCTACTACTTCGAGTTCAGTCAAGTTCAGTGGCAGCTACACTTCCAATCAATAATCTCCATGTGGTGTCTGTGGGAAATCTCAGAAAAACTGGTTAACCACAGTCTGGGCCTTTTAGTTTAGATGGTTGCTGGTTGATTCAGGTCGGTTGGGTGCCATGTGAAGTTGTTGTGGATATTCACTACTCAGTCAGAACTCCCCCCACCCCCACCCCGCTATTTTGGACCCACCCATGCATCTTCTGCATCCATTCTCAATCCTTTGGTCTCATCTCATCATGGCCCTATTAAAATTCCTCCTGTCTCTGTCACTTTCATGCCCATCCCCTTCAGAGCACAATACACACTCAGTGTCCCTCCCTCTGCCAGTCTTCACTTGTTAGCCTACAGTCCTATGGCCCCAGGGAAGGGAAAGAACCCTAATGTTTATTGAGCATCTGCTCTGTACACTAACACCAAGTTAAGTGCTTTTAGGCTACCCACCCAACCTTCCAAGCAGTTGTTACCATTCTTATTACATAGATGAAGAAATTGCAACTCATAACCGGTTAAGAGAGTGCAGCATTCATACCTATGGGCATTGCGGGCACTATGAGATGGGAGTTGGGATGGAGCAGAGCTCTGCTGTGCCTGTGAGCAGCCTCTGATGGAGGAATTAAGCTTAGTACTCTTTGGAGCTTCTGTTGACCATCCTCAAAGAGAATTCTTCCTTTTAGGGCATGTGCCTTAATCTTCCATAGAGAAGGCATCCCAAGGAATCAGAGCTAGATAGGAACACAGATCATATCTATACAGTTCGACACTTTATTGAACATACCCACTAGCTCTCACACACTCATACTCTCTTACTAATCCAGACTAACAAAGGGCCCAAACACATATTAACTGACTGCAACATGTCACTTGGTCTGGAGGTACCTTGTTTACCTACTCATATCTGCTCTGTAATGAAGTATTTTTATTTCCTTTTTTTCTGGTTTGCATATTGAAACTCAGAGAGGTTAAGTCATTTGCCCAGGGTCCCAGAGGCAGTATTCTAAACCAGAGGGATGTAGACTGGCCCCTGGAGCACTCCAACCCCAAACTGAAGTTCAAGCATCATTCTCCTTGGACAGATGGACTCAATTCTTTTAGTCCCTGAGTGTGCCAGGAGTGCGCCAGGCTCTGCACCAAGCACTCAGTGCCAAATGATACTGACCACCCATAGCTACCACTTTAAGGAAACTAGGACTACTCAGGTGCCATACAACTTGCTTCTAGTCCCAGCAAGGGTCAGTCATTATCTATGCTGAGTGGACACTTCATAACCCTCTTGGTATCTCTTTAGCCAGTCGTCATTTATGTAACAAGCATTTGAGTGTTTCCTATGTGTCACACCTGCACTAGGAGCTGGCGATTCAAGGATAAAGAAGACCCATTCCCTGCCCTTGGGGAACACACATCACAGCAGCGGAAACAGACATATAAAGACATCATTATAATCCAATGGGTAAACGATAATGATGGAACGTTGGACTAGATGCCATGAGACTCTAGAGGAGGGAATACCCAATTCTGCTTGCATGAGGCTTCATGGGGAGATGAAGTTTTGGTTGGATCTTAAAGGATGAGTAACCATTTTCTAGGTAGGCTGTGAGTGGAATAAAGGCAAACATGGAGGAGCATTTTGGAAATAGTAAGTTGCTGGATGTAAATCAGGGATTTCAACTGAAAATGCTGACAGGATCCAAGAAGCTAATATATGTGAGTGAAGCAGGTCATGAACAAAGACAACCACAAGCATAATAAGCGGTCCCCCATGCCTGAAGCACCCCAAGAAGTGAGGACTGTGGGAAATTGGATAGTTTGCACCCTGTGTAAGAGGGCAGCTGCTTCTAAGCTTTTCTGTTCATTCTCATCTGGAATTCCCGACCCAGGTTTCCGCATCGTCCCTTTTTTTGAGACACCAAAAATTCAGATTGTGTTTTAATATAAAATAGTGTCCCTTTACAACATTGATAAATATTTTGCGTTTGTAATCTACACAATCAAAACATGCCTACCGGCCACTCTTTAGTGGCCACTGATATGACTGTAACGTGGAGGGAACAGGAAAGAAGTGCCAAGGCCAGATGCCCTGCCCTGCCCTTCCACAAGTAGCCCGACTCCTGGGTGATGCAGAAATGTATCCACTTGAACTTCAAAATCATCTGTAAAACAGAAGACAGCACAAATAAGATCCAAGAAGTTGGAGAAGAAAACGGGGGCTGGATTTCAGGTCCCCTCCCTTTTTCCCTTTCTGGGTTGAAACATTCAGCGTCTGGCTTATTTACTAATCTGATTGTGGCCCGCAGCTATTGATTCTCAGCTGGCTAGGGGTGGGGATGGGATGAAAAACAGAAGGAGTACAAGAAGGGCGAGGTGAGGACAGCCTCTCAGAAGCTGCCCACGCAGGATTCTGCTTGGCTTCTCTTTCCCCCTCTCTCCTCAGTTCTGGGCTTTCCTACACGGCCTGCCAGCCCTGACAGAAACAGCTGCCACAGATCCCAAGAGGGAGTAGACTTGCCTGGGGGAGGGGGGAGACTGGGGGACTCTGGAGGCCTTGGCTGGAGACAAAGGCCTTGGAGGCATCATGGATGAAGCCACCCTCTCGGCCCCTGGCCCTGTGCATTCTACTCCCCTCCAGTCTGTCCAGTCCCTAATCTCTGTGATTTCAGCAGGAAAATAGCTAGAGTGTGTTCAAACCACACCGTCTGGCAGAGTGAGCTAGTTTCTGAAACAAAAGCCTGAAGCTTTCGTTCCAGGGCTCCAAGCTTATGTGGTGATGCAGTAGCAGGCAGCCCTCACTGCTGCTTCTGTGGGAGGTTGGTGGTTCCAGGTCATCGCCCAGTAGGGGTCTAGGAGGGGACTGTCACCAGCTGACTTCCCAGCCTCGCTGTTTCTCCATGCCCTACTTTGCCCCTCATCCACCTCCTTCCTGGGAGCAGAGCTCAACTGCTCTGTTTTCCTTGTCTGTGCATTGGTCCTCACTCCCGACCCCTTTTTCAGTCCAGTAAGGGGCTGGAGTGTTAGGGCCAGCCTGGGGTGGGGTGTCCTGGAACAGGAAAGGGGTTAGGAACTGGACCACACCTATTTGTAAGCAGTACAAATAGGAGGAGCCAATGGGGAGGACCTAAGAGACAGAATCTTGGTAAGAGGCTGAAATTCAAAGCTGGGCAGAGTGTCCAACCAAGAAGACAATCCCTAAGCTAACACAAGGAGCTGCAAGAACATGTAGAGTAAACAGGGAGCCTTGGGCCTAGCATACCATCGGCATACCATAAAGGTATGGACCTCTGGTGGGCCTGGTGCACTGTAGGTGCTTTATTGAGTAAACAAATGGATGAATGAGCAAAGCAGCTGCAGACATGTAATTCAGGGCTTTCACAGACCCAGGTCAGGTAGCTCCTGTTCAGAACTCTTTGGTTACCCTCTCCGGTCATGCATCTGTTCTGTGCCAGGCCTCGGCTAGGTACGCAGAGTGAGAGGAGAGAGGAGAGTTGGGCTCAGTGCTGCCACTGAGATGCCCACAGTTGACTTGGGGGAGACAGGCATGCACACGTGCCACCACAACACATGTTTCCAGTACTTCTCAACCCCAGCCGACCTAAATACCCCTTTCTAAATGGCCAGTTCAGTGTCACTTCATTTGCTATCCTAAAATGAGCTTCCTAGAAACCGTAACCCTCCTACACATATAATGACACCCTGAAGACACCACCTGAGGCCTCTGCAAATATATCCAGGTCGCATTTTGTTTGTGAAAATCAATCACGTACTCAATGTTGCTAATGGTATAAATAAATATATGCCATTTATTGAGAATGGTCTATGTTACAAGGTAGTTGATATGTATTATTTGTAATATTTGTGCTAACTCAGTGAAGCAGACAATGTTACTGCCTCATTTTACGTCTGCAAAAACCGGGCAATGAAAAGTTTCTTTATGAAATTGCCCGAAGTCACCCAGTAAATGGCAAAGCTGAGATTTGACCCTAGACACTCTGGGCTCAGGCCTGTACTCTTTCCGTTACACTTTGCTCCCTTAGAAACGACTTCTTCAATGCCCCTGTGCACATTTCAGCACTCTTTACTCCTCTGCTTGCCCCTTTTTTCAGAGACTGACATGCATCAGACTTCCTGAGGCTCCCTCTTGACCAGTGTGGTCTCTATGCCTCTTGGGCCACACACAGTTCATTATTTTGGCAACAATTGCTCTCCATCTCACATGGGGCATGTGTCCGAAGCCCTGTCCTTTCCCACTCCAGGCAAATGGAACTCCAATTTTTAGGTAAGATCTTTCCTAGAAAGGAGTGGAGATTCTGCAAGTACAAAATAAACTGAGCAAACTGTGAAGAAACCAGATAGTCTTACACTTGAAGATGAGTTCATGTATTTGTTCTGCCAACACTTATTGGGCCCTCCTTTGTGTTACACACTCCATGTGTGGTGACGGGGATACAGAGATGAATGAGGCTGAGCACCTGTTCCTAAGGAGCTCCCAGGGTAATTGGTAGGAATGCAGGGGGTCAACTCCAGAGACGCATGGCCAGTACTGTGGTCATGGAAGAGAAGTGCTGGAGCTGAGGGGACACAAGTCAATCTTAGGCCCAACAGACTGCAACTCCAAGCAAGGCTTCTGGAACAGTGGGGGGAACTAGTGTAAATCAGGAATCCAAAGAAACGGAAGCAGGTGTTCAGGACAAACATGATAGCAATGGAGGACATTGTGCCTTTCTGGAGTCTCACATGATTGAGGCTCATCTGACACAACCAGAGACCAGACTTTAGGATGGCAGAGTGAATTCAGATTCCTCCTAGTTTTGGAACTCTTCCCCAGTTGAGTGGAAGAGAAGGTGTTCCTCCCTAAACAAGAACTCAAGCTCCTGCCTGCATGAGCATCAACCAGGGTGTCCCTCCCATTCACCCCCTTGGCATTGTTTGGGGGGCCCCACAGAACTCTAGAGATTGCATAAGGAGAGTGGCTCATGGAAATTTCCTAAATGATGTGATCTTGACTGTAGAGCATTCTGGAAGCTCCCACGTGGGGTATGGGGCCATTAGGGTCCAAGCTGCCACTAGGCAAAAGGGTCAGGGACAACCAAGACCCCAGCAACCTTACCAGTTTCTAGCACACAGTAGGTGCTAAAACTGAAGAACAGTGGGGCACCTGGGTGGCTCAGTCAGTTGAGCGTCTGACCCTGGATTTTGGCTCAGGTCATGATCTCACCATCATGAGATCGAGCCCCACATCAGGCTCTGTACTGGTTGTGGAGCTTGCTTGGGATCCTCTGTCTCTCTCTCTCTCGCTCTCTCGCTCTCACTCTCTGCCCCTCCCCACTCTCAAAAAAAGAGGGGGGGGGGAGAAAAAATTGAAGAATAGTTCAGCCAGGGCATGAGAATCAATCAGTCTGAGTACAGTGTCTAAGGAGCATGGGGAAAACTCAAGGCAAATCTGGTACAGAAGGCACTTATGTGGGGCATGCAGAGAGCAGGATACAATAGTAGTGCTCGGCACTCAGTGGGACTCTAGCTGCCCATCTCACAGTCCTACAAAAGCCAGGGCGTCTATGCAGAGATCCAACATTAAGGGAAGGGAGGGTCTGGCAGAATCCAGACCTGCCGATTGTCACCCCGGCCAGCCAGCTGAGGCTCGGAACTAGGTGCTAGGTCCCTTGTGCGTTGGAGCTCTTGGGGAGACCAAAGACAGTGTGGCCCCATGCACAATGGATGGTCAGTAAAATCAGCCTCTCATGGTGAGGTGCAGGGGCAATGCAGGGTGGGAGGTCCCCCTGGCCTCTAGGGCCCAGTTCACTCCCAGCCTCAGATGCAGTGCCCAGGGGAGCACAGGCTATCTGCAGTTTCCTCTCATACTGCTTGCTGAGGAGGGAACCCCTAGGGCCCTATCAGGCTGAGTTCACGTGGATTCTAGAGCTAGGCCAGGTTGAGCGGGCAGAATGTCTTTGACCATCCTTGCTGACTGAGACAGTCCTGGGACAGGGACTGACGTATAAATAGCTTTCTCCTCACTCAAGGGTTTAAGATGACCATGTGTGCCTGTTTATATTGTGTACAGACCACAATTGCACTTGTGCAGACCTGGCAAAAATGAGTCTGCTAAAAACTGCTTTGTTTTTTTGCTAGGGCTGAGAGCTCACCAATGTTAAAGACCTGAGGGGGAGCTCCCCCAGTTTTCTTAACGCCATGGACAGGTTTAAGTACCTAAACAGAGCTGCAGATCCCCTCCCCAGTTCGAGACAGTTTCACCTTCATAGCCAATGAAAATCAAGGCTGCCTCATGGAAACAGAGGGGCTCATCCCCCATTGGTCCTTGGATGTTGCTAAGCACTTTCATTGGTCCGTTTTCCCTAACTCCCTAGTCCTGCATTCCTAACCTTTTAAGGTTTGGAGTTTCTTTGCTCCTAAGCCTGCCCGCAGCCCCATCTGATAGGTAGAAGGCAGAGTCTTTTAGACAACACCAGGCAGCCTATCTTCCTGGAAAAGTATCAAATGGCGCTAGACCCTATAAAGCCATCCCTGACATTCTAACAGCAATAAGCCAACTCCACATCCTTAGAAGAGGGATTTGACCATGGCAAGTGGTTGGAAATGGCAGAAAGCTTGTGCTTCCCGATTCCTACATCTTTAAACAAAGAGAAAAATAACTCCTGTGCCTCCTGAAGGCTGAAGTGAGAACGAACTAATCAGAGTGATCACGATGCACTTTGCCAATATAAAAGTGAGCTGGCGGTGCTCGTTATAGCTAAGGAATCTGGCCCATTTTGTCTTCTTCCTGTGGTTAGGAATGCAGAAAGCTTATTAAAGTTGAGAGTCTGGAGGCACTGATAAATGGGCCATGCCATCTGGATTCTGGCTCTCAAATCCTGGGCTGAGGATTACACTCTCTTCTCTGGGGACATTTCAAGGACAGGCACTACAGAGGACGTTCTGGAGTCACCTTTGTCCTATGTTTCTGCTTCTCGGTGTCTTTACATTGCTGACAAAGCCCCTGTTGTGGCTCAGAGCAAAATTCAGATGTAACAAATAAATGAGTTCCCCTGTGCCAGGCATTGGGTTAGTTTCTGTTACACATCTTTTTTTTTTTTTTTTTTTTCATTTAAGCCCCAAGACAATGTTACCAATTTGGTAGTGTTATTATTATCATCATCAAGGTTGTACAGATCAGAAGATTGAGGTTCAGAGAGGTTAAGTGACTTCTCCAAAGTCACACAGCTAATAAGAGGCAGCATTGGGATTAAAATCCCAGGTTTGTTGAAATCAAAATGCAGTGTGATGTGCATACACTATTGCTATTGTTCACCCTGAAGGTGGGTGAAGTTGAAATGTGGCTGCACCTTTAGTTCCCTCCCCCTTATACACACACACACACACACACACACACACACACACACACCTCACTTAATCATCTTTTCACCCATCAATCTGAAACCACATCTAGGAGCCCTCATGTTTCCCTCAAGGGGTCTCCACCACTGTGCTTCCCTTACCTGTGTTTGAGTCTTTATTTCTCAGTAGGTGTTGGCAGGCCAAGCAGGTAGAGAAGGGAGCTGGCACTTGTGTTTCTCAGTTTTGCAGAGACTTTGCTCAGAAAACTGTTCCACTGAAGCCACCAAGTTTGGGAATGGTTCACTGTTTTCCCATTCTTGGGGCCTTTGCATTTTCACTGGGGGGCAATGGCAATGGCTATGAAACGAAGTGTTCTAATGGTGGAATTTTAGGCAACAGCCACTGACTGACAGAGGAGACAGTTTGGGGTCTTTCTCTTGCTCCCCAAATCCTCTTTGCTTATATTGAGCCTGGTCCTAACTGCAAGGGTTTTTTTTTTTTTTAACTCAATAATTGTTTCCCCAAATTGGGTTCCATGGAGTCCCAAGTGTCTCAGGATGAGAACCATTATTAGATTTCTCCCAATCACTGTGAGGCTCAGTGTGCTGGGCTGAGTATGGAGAAGGTGTGCCTCGAATCTTCGTGCAACATGGCACCTGAGGCCAGTTCCTAGTGCTAACAGCCCTTGGGTTGCCCAGTTAGTTCAGATGAGGACAACATGTCTAAATAGGACAGAGGGGACAAGAAGGGAAGCCAAAAGTTTCAAGAGGAAAGGGTTGCTGATTCTGCTTTGCAAAAGAATGCACCCCATCAGCTCCAGGATCCAGCCTGGCAGCAGCCAGAGCCTTCTTTGTAGAGCCTTCATCCTGAAACAAACTCGAGTTTCAGAGCTGTCCATCCAAGCCCTGGCTTTCCAGACTGGTTCAGTGCCATTAATACTTCATTGCCCTTAAGTGTGCTCTTCATACTCATGATGATGATGATAATGATAATTACAATGCTGATGATAGGCAACATTTATTGAGTGCCTACTATATGGCAAGCACTAAGCTAAACACTGTATGTGAATTAACTCACTCAATTCTCACAACTCGATAAGATAGACAGATACTGTTTTCTCTCCACATAGTACAGAGGAGGAAGTGGAGGCACAAATAGATTAAATGACTTTCCCTCACTCGGGTTCAAGGAAAAGTAGTTAATAGGATGGGATGCAATCCGCAGTAGGGGTAGTCAGGGGTTGCCCTGAGAAAAAATGAAGGACCTGTCCTCCCGGGGAGAAAAGAGCTCATGAAAAGCAGATGCAGGCAAGTCTGTTGGTGAGAAGGGCAGAGTGACGGAGTTCTCATCTGATGGCCACTACCTTCTCCAGAATTAGGAGGCCGTATTCTCTTGCTCGAGAAGGAGCAACATGATCCCACTGGGGTCTTGGGGAGATTGCTAATGTTCTATCCCTGCTGTTTACAATGCAGATGTTCTGGAAGACACAAAGAACTCACTGGGGATGGTGATTGGGCAGCCTTTCACTTCTTCAGAACGACCGGAGAAATGTCAGCGTTTCCTTCAGGCAACACCAGGGGGTGCAGCAGCTTGTTTCTGGCCTCTAGTTTCCTGGAAGTTACTTGACCTTTGTCAAGAGAATAGACAAGCATGTACAACCCTGGGGCAGTTGAGATGTTCCTGATAATAGAATGGTGTCCTTGCACGTAGAATAATATTCAAAATCCGCCCTAGAACTGATTTTTGTCCATTGGCTCAATGGACCTTCCTGCCTGTGGTCCAGAGCAAGGAGGCCTGGCAAGGGCTGCAAAGCAGGGATGGCAGCCAAGATGGTGGCAGTGCCCTCATCAGGCTGCAGAACAATGGGAGACTATGAAGAACTTGATTGTCGGGAATGCTAACCTCGGGGTCAGGGCCACTTGCTTTCGGTTCTGCAAGTTGTGCATTGTGCCAAGGTGCCCTATGAGTGGGGACTGAAATCCAGCTCCAGCTCCAATAGCCAAGCCCTACATCCCCAGGCCACTTTTTCCTACTTCTCCCAAAGGCATTGCAGCTCTCCAAAGTGTCCATCCAGTAGAAGGAAGAGTGTGTCTCAAATTTGCGCCAAGGTGTCTCACAAGCTAGGCAGTGCCCAATAGGAGTACGACTCCTCCTCTCTTCCTTATTCTTGCTGGTGTCCATTTGGCTTTCAAAAACACCCTCCCCATAACTGTCCCTACTCATGCAGATTTTCAGTTACTTAGGGATGTTTTCCGCCCGAGCCTTCTGGCTCTTTACTCCTCCTGGGACTTCATTTCTCTATAGCTACATCACCCTTTCTTCTGCCGACGCCTCAATCCCAGTCCCCAGCTCCTACCGTAGGCAGCAGTATGAAGTCACTGGAAACACTGTGAGTGTCTGCTTTGGCATAACTGAAAGCTGGTCACTTGAGCAATCAAGATGAAGGAGAGCTGGATGCACTCAGGGCCCTTCCCTTCCACACCAAGCCATTCACCTCTCCCTTTCACTGACTCAACACAAGAGTTAGCAAGTATCTACTATATGCCAGACATTGTTCTAGGGGTTAGCGACACAGCAGTGAACAAAACAGATCCGAATAAATCCCCCCGGAGCTTACATTCTAGTTCTAGTGAAATTCCATTCCCTTTGATTTCAGGTCCTTCTTTCTCTGTTGTTCTGACGCCCTGAGAGCCCTCCTCCTCCGCCTTCACTCCTGGCCCCATGTCAAAGGCTAGACCTGCCACTTTGGCTGTGGCGCTTGGACACCCTGCAGGGATGAGCTCTTTATCATGTGGGGAACATATGTGTAAATTGCACTCTCCAAGTGCCTTTGCATCCAGGCCTGGCAAGATCTCCAAATCATTGTTCTCTACCTTGGGTCACTTTCATGCACTATTTATTTATTGTTTTCTTGACTGAAAGCCAGTGAAGTTGGATATGGGCGAGAGTGGCAGTGAGCCCAGGCTCTGTGATGTGGCATTTCGTAGGTGCTGTGGGTCATTTTTCCTGTTACTTTTCTTGATTGTAGCCATGATGTCCTTCAGTGTGAGTCTGTGGGCTTCTAGTTGCTAGATGTGCTATCGGCCAGCTCTCTCTTTCATCCCTTCCCTTTTCCCTCTTTTTCTTAGAAAAAAAAAATTTTTTAAGTCAGAGGATATGCAGCACATGCTCATGTACCCTCCACCTAAAATGAACATATGTTAACATCTGCATCATGTTTGCCCAAGATTTTTTTTAAATTTTTAATGTTTATTTATTTTTGAAAGAAAGACAGAATGTGAGTGGGGGAGGGGCAGGGAGAGAAGGAGACACAGAATCCAAAGAAGGCTCCAGGCTTGAGCTGTCAGCACAGAGCCCAACACAGGGCTCGAACCCACAAACCGCAAGATCATGACCTGAGCCAAAGTCGGATGCTTAACCGACTGAGCCACCCACACACCCCAAGATTTTTTTTTCTAGCAAAATAACACATTAGAAAGAATACCATTGCAATCCCTCAATATGCTATCCTCCCCAGTCCCATCCTTTATTATCGTGACTGTGACACGTAGCCAGGCCATGTTTATGTGCCTGTACAAAGTGTGTAATATGGGTTTTTGGACATGTAAAATCTGTCCTAAGTGGGAGTCTCTGTGAAATAGCTATTTGAAATTTGCTTTTTTGATTCAGCATTATATTTTTGGTCTCTATTCCTTTTATACATACAGAGGTAGGCTGTTCATTGTTAATGGCTATTTAGTAAATCATCACATGAATAATAAAATTTCTTTTTACAAATCCTCTGCTGATAGAAACTTAGGTTTGTTCTTTCTTTCTTTCTTTCTTTCTTTCTTTCTTTCTCTCTCTCTCTCTCTCTCTCTCTCTCTCTCTCTCTCTCTCTCTCACCATCACCAACTATGCTGCGGTGAACATTCTTGTGCATATTTCCCATGTACATGTAGAAATCTTCTATGTACCTACAAGTCAGATGGCTGGGTTGGGGGATATGTATAGATGTCATAAAACTGCTCCTTAAGATGGCTGTGCCAAATTACACTTCCACCAGTAATATACGAGAGACCCTATTTCCTTACGTCATCATCAGCGTTTCACACCTTGCCCTCCCCCTCACTTGTTTCTCCTGCATCACTGCCAGGTCGATCTTAGTTAAGATTTTCTTCTCCATAACATGTTCCTGATCTATTCCTCCAGCTGGAATTGAAGGCCCTCCACAGCATGGGTCCAGGCCACCTTTCCAGCATCACCTCCTACCACCTGCTTCTAGCAAAGTTTTCTACTTGCAGGCCTCCAACCATGCATCACAATCTGTTACCTGCACACCTTTGATCATGCTTCCATTCCGTATACTTAGCTAGAGTGTTTTTTCCCCCTTGGAAAATCTCATTTACTCCTCAAAACTTGCCTCAATGACATCCTCTCTGGAAGCCTTCCCAGATACCTCCAGGCAAAGCCCCCTCTTGGTTGCTACTACACTTGATACAGTATTTATCTCAGCAGCTTGGGGGAAAAAAATCAGACATAAAGCCTCTTGACTGCCTATTTTGGAAAATAAGTTTGGCCAACATAGATCTTGTTTTCTCTTGTTGCTTAGAATTCCTTCAACAAATTAAAGAAATATGTACTGCATGCCCACTCTGGGCCAGGCGCTGAGTGGTGGCTGAGCCCAACCAGGCCTCTACTTTGGTAGTGCTCCCAGTGTGATGGGGCAAGGAGCAACATGAATGTGTGTCATCCTCTGAGAAAGCTGGCCCCTCGGGACTCTAAGGCATGCCTGACTGGATGCCCAATTTCCAGGTTTTGTCCCCAGTGCCTGGCACAGGGTAGGGGTGACAGCGAGCTTGCTTGTGTGAAAAGTCAGGCACTGAAAGGCTTGGACAACTGTAGTGAGAGAAGTATGTTTCAGTTAGGTCACAGAGATGCTGGGAGGCCTCCAAGTCAACTGCCCTAGGAGTTGCTAGGGTGGCCATAAGACTTCTGGAATAAGGCTAGGGGTCTCAACTGAAGGAGGTGGGCTTGCGGGTGTGAGAAGGGATGGGGCAGGGAGGTGGCTACTCTCTGGTCCTCCCCACCCCTTCCCCTCCTGGTCCACTTTCCCCTGTGTCACTCTGCCCTTCCTCCAGGAGCACAGGACACTCTCACCTGCCTCTCCAACTTGGGCTGATGGCTCTGGTGGTTTCCAAACTTATCATTTTCCCGTGTGTGAAAAGGGAAGGCCCCCTCCAGGTTGCAAATGGAAAAAGCAGGTAGGTGGTGGTCTCCCCATAGCCACCCATCTCTCTGGGCTTTCATTTCACACTGCTCAGATGACAGAGCTGGGAACATGTCACCTGCTCAGTCCTCCCAGGCCCCCTGCAAACACTTCATTCCTGGGCTGCTAACCAAAAGGAATTTTCTTTCTTATTAACACCTGTTGAAGGTGCCACTGTGGTCTGGCCCTCCTATCCTCTGTAGGAGGAGGCTTGATTTCTACTTGTAAAAGGCAGCAGGGATCTGATGTGAGCCTTTCCTCTGTGGGGAAACATTTCCTGCCATTGCCCAGTTGGATTGGCACCTTATTTAAACAACCATAACAATGTGTCCCAAATTGGGGAAGGGAAATGTAAAACAATACCCCTCCATGTTGAAAAGAATATAATGGCCAGAATTGAATGTAAGCCCTGTCTCGTTGGGATTTGTGTTCAGCAAACTGGGAATTAGGAACCCATTCTTTAGTCTCATCAGTCACTTCCCCCCAATACACCGCATTTCTTCTGAGTGAAGGACCATCCCCTTTCTTTTTTTTTTTTCTTTTTCTTTTTACATGTTTATATATTTTTGAGAGGAGAAACAGAGACAGAGCGTGAGCAGGGGGGTGAGGGCAGAGAGAGGTGGAGACACAGAATCCAAAGCAGGCTCCAGGCTCTGAGCTGTCAGCACAGAGCCCGACACAGGGCTTGAACCCACAAACCACGAGATCATGACCTGAGCCAAAGTCGGAAGCTTGACCAACGGAGTCACCCAGGTGCCCCTATTTTTTCTTTCTTTTTTTAAAGTTTATTTATTTATTTTGAGAGAGTGAGAGAGAAAACAGGAGTGGGAGAGGGACAAGGAGAGAGGGAGAGGGAGAAAGAGAGAATCCCAAGCAGGTTCCACATGGCCAGCGTGGAGCCCAACAAGCACAGAGCCCAACACAAGACTCGAACTTACTAACTGTGAGATCATGGCCTGAGCAGAAGTCGGATGCTTAAATGACTGAGCCCCCTAGGAGCCCCAGGACCCATTCCCTTTCATCACTGGATTCTTATGGGAACCTCAGACCAGTTCGCCTATCTCCATTCTCTCCCCCTCCAATCTACGCAGTTCTGGAGCTAGAGCTCTCAGTGGTTCCTTATTAGGAATGGCACAATTTCCCAAAATGTGGAACCCCTACCATTGGCATTAAGTGAAATAAATGTTTCATTTTATTCAAATGCTTATGTATGTATGTTTTCTGCATAATAGAGGACAGTATAACCAGCACATATAATCCGTGATTTCACAAAGGTATTGTTGCTTAGTATGAGGTTGAAGTTCAGAATCACAGACTGGCAGAGCTGGAAAGGGCTCTAGAGATTATCTCACCCACTCACATATCTTTGCCTTCACTTCCAATTCTCAAACCTGCCTGGACTACGTCTCTGCCTATTGAACTCCTACTCAACCTTCAAAGACCATCTCAAAAGCTGCTTCTTTCACAAGTTACATATTATCTCCCCCAGTGGACTGAGAACTCTTTGTTATAAGCACCTCATTTGGAGGTCCGCTCCTCCACTCCCATCTCATGCCCAGTAGGTAATAGGTCTCAAGGAACATTTGGGGGAGAAATGAATAGTCCCACCACCTACAGAAACACAGACTAGGTCTACTCCCAGGTAAGTCCCTTGAAGGCTACTTGGGAGCAGGGACTCCACCTGAGGACTTGGTCATCATGAAGAGAGACTCACAGACTCTTCAGCGAGGCCTCACTGAGCACCTTCTTATGCTGGGCCAGGTCTGCTCAGGTGTCAAGGATATACTACCATAGCCCTCTTTCCAAGGAGATGCCGCAACACATTCTCTGCCATAGTCCTCTCTCTACAGGAAGCCAGCCATCCTGCTTGTGTATGCCAATGACAGGTTCCAGTACCACTTCGATAGGTGGTTCTAAAGTGATTGCTTTTTTTTTAAAATTGATTGCTTTTAAGTAAACTTTAAGAGACCCCCACCCGCATCTCCCCAGTTCAATAAACAGCACGTTTCAAACTTGTTCTTCCCTGAGCCACTTTTGCAGTTGTCTGAGCTGATCTACATTCTGTGATTCTTAATAGCTTCCCTCTTCAGAGAATGACATGTTCTTCTGCACTCCTCTTTTTTTAAACAGAGTTGGGTTTTCTGATTATACAAGTAAAACGTGTCTTTTTACTTATTGGTAAAGAGCTTATTACTTACAGCTCTTTATGTAATAAAGTTATTAACCTTTTGTTGCCCTGTGCTGCAAATATCTTTTTAATTTCCTGGCTTTCTATTTTGTCTTTGATTTCTGGTTTATTGTGCTCTGGGAGGTGCTAACATTTTTTTTTTTAATGATGCTGTCAAATATGTTGCCGTTTTCCTTTGTGTTTTTTTACGCTGAGAAAGTCCTCCCTCCTCCCAGAGCAGTTGAATACTCATCTATATTCTCCCCTAGTGATGAGGGGGACATTCACCGACCTTGCCCCATTCTACTTGTGGGCTTCCCTCTTCCAGCCTCCTCCTTCGGGTAACACAACCTTTCTTCAGTGGAGGCGAAAGCAATCAATTAGGCTGACGCTTTAAAAATGCTAATGAGGGCAGCCCTTCCCCTGTCTATACCCGTCACTCTTTCAGCCCCTTTGAGAAAGGGCAGCTTGGTGTGGATCCCTCCCACTGATGTTCCATCTCCTGCGTCCTGAGCTCCTTCTTAGCAGCTGGGAGAGGGAAGAAAAGAAGTGAAAAGTAACTTCAGGTCCCGGAGGGCTACCTTGCTGTGTCCCTCCACCTCCAGTGTATACTTTTTACCTCTCCTCAGCAACTGCATTTTCAACTAGGCCCAAATCCAGGACTCCCGTTAATAGAAAGACCCCGAGCATCTAAACACCCAGGCCGGAGCGAAGTCACACGGCCAGCAGCTAGAGTCCCCCAGCAACCGGCAGGCCAGGCTCCTACGTCTTCGCTGGCGAGAGCTGGGCACAGTTGCCATGGGAACTCGAGCGCTAAATTGCTTTGCGTGGTCGGAAGCGAAGACCTCAGCTTTGACGCATGTAGCCCAGCAATTGATTGACCCCCAATTAGGTTTTTGTTGTTTTCTCGAGGCATCTTCTGCTTGCATCTTGCCCATCCCTCCCTCCTGAGGATTGCGTTGGAGAGAGAAAGCCTAGCATTTAGCTTAATTTTTGTAAATATTATTCATCCTTTGATTCTATTCTGAAAAAGATTTAAGGTGGCTTACAAAGTCACACCTGATACTTGAAGAGACCCTAAATGACATGTATGAGAGAAATAAGAGTCAAGGGGCAAGCAAGGGGAACTGGTGAAGAAGTCGTGACAGAAAGCGAATGTCAGGAAGTCTTTTCTTGATAAATGGCAGTCCCAAAATTTGGCTTTAAGCTTTCATGGCAGATAACAGAAAGGGAAGGCATGATCAGTTATGGGATTCACAGATAAAAGCAAATCAGTTGTTTATTAAAAGCACAGGTGTTCCCAACCTTGAGACTAAAAAAATCTGCTTTTCTTTTTTTCTTGGAGGGTCAGAATTTCTTATCTTTTTATTCCTATCACCCAGCATGTTACTTGAACAAATGGAGGCATATTCTAACCTCAGTAGATGGTCTTTTTTCTTCCTTTTTCCACCTTTGCTATTATCATTGTTAAAGAAGTAATACACATTTTTTTGTAGTGAACAAGGAGTAGAAATAGCCTAAGTAACTGTAGAATAATACTATGCTGGCCAAAAGAAATGTGGTGGCTCTTTGTATTAAATGAAAAGTGTATGGTGCAAAATAAAAATGTGTCTAATAAGATGCCACCATCTAATTTCTTGTATATGCACAGAACTTCTGGCAGGATGCCCAAAAAGCTGGCTAGGGCTCAAGGAGACTCACTTTTCTCTGAAATCTCTTTGTATCAGTGAATATTTCTGTTGTAGGTAAGTGCATTAACTACTCAAAAATATTTTTAAATGAGTAATGCAGATACACACAAGAGTGGTTAGCAGGTGGGGAAATGGGGAATTTAAATGTAGAAAATATAGAAACGAAAAAAATAAACCTTTGCAGAATTTGTACCACCCAGACCTGACTACTGTTAACCTATTTTTTTTAAGCAGACTTTCTCCTGTGTAAATTGGTACAACCTTTCTGCAGGACACTTTGGCAGTCTGTTTCAAAAGCCTTAAGAATGTGCATACCCTTTAACCTGGCAATTCTACTTTTAGAAATGCATGCTGAGGAGATAATCAAAAGAGTGCCCAAAGATGCATGTACAAAGATGTACATCAAAATGTTGGTTATGATGTGGAACTAACGGGAAAAACATTCTAGCTGCCCTATAGTAAGGGACTGACTGGGTGAATCATGGAGCATCCCTACAATGGAGCACTATGCACCCACTGGAAATGAAGATCTCTATTTACCAACAAGACTCCCAGACTGCATTAAGCCTCACCAGTATACTCTTTCAGTACCCTGTACCTTCTTTCTTTGCAGTTATTATGGTTTAATTATATTTGTGTGTGCTTACTTAACATCTCCCTCTACCTAGCACTCCCCCCCCCCCCACTAGACTGGCATGTCCGTAACGGTAAGGACTATGCCTATTCTACTCCTTATGGTATCCCAAGTACCTTGCAAGGTTCTTGGCACATAATCGACACTCAATAAATACTTTTTGACTAATTGATTGAGTGAATAAATAAATGAAACAAGAAGGCAATTTTCCTGCCATCCATTGCAAGCATCCCTCAGTCTCCAGATGGGCTGTCGGTGCTGCCCAGAAATGTATTTACTTTTCTCTAGTCTCTGTGGCAGCTGCTTCACGTATTCCCTGGGTCCTCATGCCCCAACTACATATCATCTCCTACTTCTAGACAATGATCTCATCTTCTACCTCCCAGAAAAAATAGGAACCAGCAAGTGCGACCTCCTCCCATACCCTCTCTACCTTTTGAGGCCTTATTCTGCGAACTTCAGAAACCGGGAGGCCACTGGTAACCCAGGCTAGCACATGTTTGGATAGACTGATAGGAGGCAAAGAGCAGATATCCCACCTACTTCTTTCTCTAGAACTTTCTCCAGCACCCCCCCCCTTCTTTTTGCCAGCAGTGCTCTTGAAAGAGTAGACTATTTTCTGCTTCCCATTCACTCTGTCCTTATTTGCACTCAAGGGCAGAGTTAAATGTACTGTTCCGTACACTATTATCTATCCATGCGAGGTCCTTTAAATTCTTTTTTTGTCTTACTTTATTCTTTCTTTTCATCTTTAATCCCCACTCCCATCCTCTCTCTGGTGGGTTGGGATGTGTCTTAGAAATACAGGTATTTTTGAAAATATATTTATGCATGCTTTTAATCTACATAAATTCTGTTGATTCATAGATGATATTCTATTTCTTCTTTCCCCTCAACACTCTGTTTTTGAGGTCTCTCCGTGCTGCTCTGTGCACATCTAGTTTATCACTCTTGACGACTGCACACACCCTACCACATTTTACCTGTCTGTTCCTCAAAGACCGGACATCTTGGTCCCATCTACTCCCTATGACCACAAATAATGTTGGAATACACCTTCTCTAACTTGCCCCTACAGACCGAGGCAAGAATTTCTCTAAACCAGCACTTCTTAAAGTATGGTCCACAGATCTCTAGGAGTTACTGAGACCCTTTCAGGGGGTGCACAAGGTCAGAGCCATTTTCAGAGTAACACTAAGACATCATTTGCCTTTTTCATGAGATTGATGTTTGCACCTAGGGCGAAACATGAATAAAAGTGGTGGCACCAACCTGTACTGCTTGTCATCCTATACTTCACCGCCACACCCCCCCCCAGGAGGAAAGACCAGTCTTATCTTAAGAATGGCTTTGATCAGTAAAAAAAAAATTGTTAATTTGTAGAAGTCTTGACCCTTGAATGCAGATTTTTTTAATAATCTGTGCGATGGAATGAGAAAACTTAGAGCACTTGTGCTGTGTGCTGAAGTCTGAGGGTTTTCTGAAGGAAAAGCACTTGCATGATTGCTGGAGGTCTCCTTTTCCATGGAACATCCATTGTATTTGAAGGAACAACTGATGAACTATGGTTATTCAGACCTGAGTACGTGGCAAACATTTTCTCAAAAGTGAACAGAGTGAGCCCATCGCTTCAAGGAAAACAGTTAACACTGTTTGTTGCCAAAGATAAAATTTGAACTTTCAGGTGAAAATCAGAATTTTATTAGTTTTTAATTTTTTTTCTTTTTTATTGTTTATTTTTGAGAGAGAGACAGAGAGACAGAGCACGAGTGGTAGAGGGTGAAGGGAAGGGACAGAAAGAGAGGGAGACACAGAATCCGAAGCAGGCTTCAGGCTCTGAGCTCTGGGCTGTCAGCACAGAGCTGACACGGGGCTCGAACCCACATACCGCGAGATCATGACCTGAGCTGAAGTTGGATGCTTAACCGACTGAGCCACTGAAGCACCCTTATGCCCCTTCTCCTGACACTCAGGTCCTCCGTAGTCTGCTCCCAACTACCTCAACTTTTACCTCACTGTAATAGATCACTTTTTCCCCAAACACCAGGTACCTTCATACCTTTATGCTCTTGTTTTGAAATGTCCTCTGCTTAGGATATCCTCTCTCCAACCCTCAGTTTACTGGGAAATATTGCTTCCTTCTTTAAGGACTGGATCACTACCTCCTTTTCTTGATGCCCTTCTCTTCCTCTGGCAGGAGGAATTCAACTCCAGTTGCTGGCAACTGGCAATTAGTGGGTGACTGGGGAATAAAACTGAAACTGCATCAATGAGGGCTGGTGGCAGAATTGGAACTGGTCCCTAAAGGGAATAATCATAACAGTAGTTAACATTTATTGAGCACTTACTATGCACCAGGACTTGCCCTATGCACTTTATACACACTCTCATTTCACCCCTCTGACAACCCCAAACTAGAGTTACCCCCACTTTAATGATGAGGAAACTGATGCCCCGAGAAACACATCAGTGGCTGGTCTTTACTGGGTGGTAGCTTGTTGATCTACTGGAAACCATTTTCTTGTCATAAGTGGCAGAGTAGAGACAGCATCTAGAATCACTTGCAATTGTGTGCCTTATTCATACAGGAGGGAATGGAGCGTGTCTGACATCAGAAGTGTGAGGCCATGTGGTGAATTGCAAAGACCAGTGTGAAGTCTAACACCACTAGCTGTATGACCTGAAGCCCAATCGTTGACTTCTCTGAGCTTCAGTTTCCTAACATGTGAAATGGGGATAATAAAAGCTCCCTTGCAAGGTTGTGATACAGATGAGCTATGGGGAATACAAAAGAACCTAGCACAGCATTAGGTACACAGAGGGGCTCCATCAATATTGATTCACTTTACTCCCTCCCCAGTGCCCAGGGAAAGAAGTATACTGTGGCAAAACTCACATTACATTTGGAGTCAGGGGAGCTGTGCTCTGACTCTGGCACCACCAAAGCTGTGCAGCCTTAGGCTGTCGCTTTCCCTCTCTGGGTGTAGTTTCTTGCTGTATTTGTAACACAAGGGAGTTCTGTTTTACAGCAGGTGGATGTTTCCATTTTTTTCCCCAGCCACTCAAAAGAGAAAGGGTGGGGGGAAACACCAGAAGAGAGCCAGGGGAAAGGGTGAGATCATGCCAAGCTGGTGTGCTGTGTTTTGTGGAACTTAGCCATATCTGGCAACAGGAAATATTTCCTGAAGAAACAGGCTTTGGACCCTGGTAACCTGGAAGGGAGCTCAGGGCTCCTCATCAACATACACAAAACCAGCTTCCCCTCCACAGCCCCCCTTTCTGGGAGCTGCCGCCACAGGCTTGGGCCTCTCTGCTGAGGCAGGCCTTGAGCTGATTCAGGCGCCCAGCTGCCTGTTGCCATGGCAACGTTCCAGCGTGCTTTGCATAGTGACAGGGATGCAAGGCTTTGCTAACAAAGTGCTCTGTAAAGGACTTCGTGTCTTTGCCAGGCACAATTTTGCCCTCCTTTCCACACGAATAACTTTGGGGCCTGTGAGGGATTTGGCAAGTCACTTCCCCTGTCTTGGCCTCTGCCCCTGGGCTTTCCTTGAAGGCACAAGTTGGCGGCTTTTATTTTTCTATTTCCAAATATACCATCACCACCCTCCTCCTGTCCACTCCCCCTCCAAAGGAAAGAATGGTTTTTCCCTTACTTAGAGCTCTGGTGAACTCAGCATGTTTAGGAAAACGGGGCGAATGGACTGTTTTAATCACTTACATACCCTTGGCTGATTGCTGGGTCAAATAGTCTTCAATCCCTTTTTCTTTGTTCAGGATGCCCAGTGATTTTCAGGATTGGAATAGGAAGACCTGTATGGTTCTGGTGACCGAGTCCCTGGAGCAGGAAACAAAATTAGAATTTAAAGTAGAATGGGAAGAAAGCCAAGCAGGCCTGGGTGAATCTTGCTTTCATCACTTACAAGCTGTGTGATCTTGGACAAGTTTTTTTCACCTCACTTGGCCTCAGTTTCCTTGTATGTGTAATGGGGATGATAATAGTGACCTTACAAGGGCATTGTTGTAGGGCTATTATGAGGTTTAAATATATAGTTTGCTTGCCTGCTCTTGCTGTTTCCATTGCCTGGACAAATACGATAGCCTCCTGACCTCCTCATTTCTTCTCAAATCCCCTCCAGTACATTGTTCACATAGTAGATATGGTGATCTTTAAAATTTTTTAATGAGATTTTATCACTCTGTTGCTTAAAACCCTCTAGTGGTTGGGGTACCTGGGTGGCTCAGTCATTTGAGCATCCTACTCTTGATTTCAGCTCAGGTCATGGTCCCAGGGTCGAGGGATTAAGCCCCATGTCGGGCTCCATGCTGAAGTGTAGAGCCTGCTTGGGATTCTCTCTCTCTATCCTTCTGCTGTCTCACCTGCTCTCTCTCTCAAATTAAAAAAAAAATTAACTCTTCTAGTGATTTTCAATTGCACTTCAAATAAAATTTACCACTCTCCCCCTTACGTCCTCCACCCTAGATGTATTGGCCTTTCCATTTCTCAAAATCATCTCTTCTCATCTTGTGGGCTTGGTTCTTCCTGCTTCTTCTGCTGGCTCCTTGTCATCCTCAGTTCTTAGCTCAGAGAGACCTTCTCCGACTGCTTATCCAGACCTGCTCTGCACACTCATCCCTGTCACTCACCATGATAGCACCATGTTGATGTCCTTCATAGCACTGCTACCAAGCTAGCCCTACATCAGTTATTTATGCATTTAGCTATTGGGTATCTCCTCTGACTGCCTTGTAAACTACTTGAATCTGTCCTGTCCATCTCTCTGTGTCTCGGTGCCCAGCACAGGGCCTAGAAACGACAGACTCAGTGAAATCTATGGAGTGAGTAAATGACTAAGGCAAGCAGGGCCCTGGGAGCCAGGCCTGAGAGGCAGTAGAGCACAACACATG
The DNA here is from genome assembly GCF_003009895.1 of Hyaena hyaena. Lineage (NCBI taxonomy): Eukaryota > Metazoa > Chordata > Mammalia > Carnivora > Hyaenidae > Hyaena > Hyaena hyaena. The sequence goes on along the minus strand of NW_024081476.1, from coordinate 649,165 downwards.
TTTATCCCCTTCTTTTGTCCCTTCCATCAGCTGGCTTGTAAGATCTGTGGCCTCCAAAATGAGAGTATAATCTATCGGGGTACAGGATGACAATATTAGAATTCCTAATAACATTTATTTGATCACATATTTGTTTATGTTTTATAATTTATAAAATCGATTAGCACAGTATACATGTATACCGTTTGTTGGTACATAAATATACACATATTGGAGTATAGGGTCCAAAATACTTGGAGGGGCACCTGGGTGGCTCAGTTGGCTAAGTGTCCAACTCTTGATTTCATCTCAGATCATGATCTCATGGTTCGTGGGATCAAGTCCTTCATCAGGCTCCATGCTCACAGCACAGAGCCTGCTTGGGATTTTCTCTTTCCCTCTCTCTCTTTGTCTCTCCAAACTCACCTCAAAATAAATAAAGTTTATAAAAAAATACTTGGAGATCACGGCCAACAGGAAGCAAAGTGGCAAGCTTTTGGCAGCCTATGGACTACGGATGAGTTAGGCTGGACCAGCATAGAGGTTTCCCAGATTGGAGGATGAATGCCTTGGGGGCCTGGGTGGGGTGCAGCATGCATGCTCCCGTTCTCTGACACTCCCTATGGCTTCCCCCAGACTACTTCCCAAATTTCCCCACCCTTTCTGACCTTTGGAGGCATGTTCATTTCCAACCCTGGCTAGGGTTTCCTTGAAAGTCTCTTAAGGACCTTTCTACTCTGAAACTTGGTGTTCATCTATCCCTAGTGGCAAGTATATAAGAAAAAACAAGGACCTCTGAAGGCAGCAGCTGGGGTCTCTCATCTCGTGTCCTCTGTGACTAGAACGGCACCTAGAACAGAATGGGTGTTCAAAATAGTTGAGAATAGCCTTGTTGACTAATATCAGTGCACAGAACAACCCTTTGAGTATCTGAGCTGAGAGGACCCTCAAGGAGCAATTAGGTCCATATATTTTACTGCCCAGGTGGAATCTAAATGGGGCTCAGAGAGGCCCAGGGCCTGCCCAAGGTCACGAAGCATCCAGCCAAAATTCTGTCCCCTGTGCTGGCCTCTTTGCTTATCCTCTGGGATGTATGCTTGTTTATGATCCAAGTCTTGGCTGGTTCCACCCTCTTGGCCTTGGCCTGCTACTCATCAGCACAGGCTCTCAGAAGGTGCTCTGGCTTTCTTACTGGGACAGGGGCCAAAGAACATGCCTCAAATCACAATTCTGTAGCCTACTGCCTTCCCTAAACCTACTTTCCGTACACCTCCACCCCCTTCCCTTGGATGTCAGTGGTATCACCATTCTAGTGGGTCCTTGGGCCCAAAATACAAAACGTGCAACTCACCTTGAGTGAGGCTCAGGCTTTATTTTTTTAAATAAACTTTTTATGGGAAATCAGCACACACACATCCAAAAAATTACAAATCAAAAAGTGCACACATCAGTGAATGATCACAAAGTGAACACACACATACCCATTACCCAGGTCAAGAAGTTGAGCCCCAGCAGGACTACCGAAGCCCTCCTTCCTCAAAGCAACTTTTCACCATCATTGAACATCTCCTCACAATACCCAATGAGGAAAGGATAAGTAATTCAATCCACTTTACAGATAGCGAATTATTTTTCTTATACTCATTTAATTCAGCTTTGAATACTCAAGGAATTACACTAGTTACTATAGAGTCTAGTATGCATTAGACTAAATACATGACTTTTAAACTTAAAAAAGATCATCTGTGTATATCAGTGTCTTACCACTACTTCATGTACCATTAGCAAAATGTGTACCATACTTTGGGGAACATTGTATTGTACTATGGGAATAAACACAGGGAGAAGGTTGTTGACATTTGGAAAGACCAAAAAAGGCTTGGAGCAGGACAGGAGGCATAGGCAATGGCCCTGACAGTCATGAAAAGGATTTGGCCATGGGGATGTAAGTGTGCCCCAGGCTGCAAGGTTAAGAGAAAGCTTCACGGTGAAGGAGGCTGGGTCTTAAGAGATGAGTACGACTTTTAAGAAGCAGAGATGGAGGTGGGAAGAAAACTATTCCAAACAGGGGTCCCTGGGTGGCTCAGTAAGTTGAGTGTCTGACTAATAATTATTATAATTTGGCTCAGGTCATGATCTCACAGTTCATGGGTTTGAGCCCAGCGTCGGGCTCTGTGCTGACAGCTTAGAGCCTGGAACCTGCTTCAGATTCTGTGTCTCCCTCTCTCTCTGCCCCTGCCCTGCTCACACTCTATCTCTCTCTTTCTCAAAAATAAATAAAGGCATTTAAAAATTTTATAAAAAGGAAAGAAAACTATTCCAAGCAGATGGAATAGAAGACAAAGAGCACTTTGGAAGGCTTGGAAGAGAAGTTGGTACTTCAGGCCTGAGGAGGCTGTGACTGATGCGAAGGTGTAAAGTGTCACCAGGATAGGGCACTGAGTGAACTGCCAAAGATTGGTTTCTGGTAGGCTAGGGCCCGCTGGAGTCAGAGTCAGGGCTGTGTATTCAAATTCACTTCTCTTTATGGAACTTGTACCTGGAGCTGCCCCATACCAGAATAGAGTGTGTACAGATCATGGCAGACAAGGCCAGCAGAGTGAAGAAGAGCCAGACTTGGAGTCAGCCTAACTTAGGCTGTAGTCCTGACCATGTCACTTGCCGGCACTACCTTCTTCCCTAATCTCCATTTACTCATCTACTAAATGAGGACCAATAACCCGCCCCTCACAGGTGGTTGTGAGAAGAGAGAGCATGACTAAAGCGACAAACTGGTTCTCTTCCCAGCTCTTGGGCTCCATCCGGGGGGAAAGTCTGGAGATGGTACCACCTGCCTCATTCCCTTTCCACCCCCTCCTCCAGTCCTGAGTACAGCCGGATGTGGCTGATGAGGTGACAACAATGAGTCTTAAACTCTTTCACTTTGGAGAAATGGAGCCCATAGTTGCTGATTTCAGGCCTCAGACTTCTCTGTCCCCTCCTCTGGTGTGTTTCAAAGGCACCACATTGGGTGAGGAGCCTGGTCCTCTCTCCTCGATAGACATGGCTGCTTCTGGCCTGCACATGTGCCAGAAATAAGCCTTTTCCCCACCCCCTAAAGTCCACATGAAGACACCACAGGGGGTCTAGCCCCCTCCTAAAGCCACCGCAACTACCCCCCACCCACCCCACAACCTGCACAGTGTTCACCACAAAGGAGCTGAGTTCCTAGCACCTTTCCATGGGCAGTGATCTTGCATCAGTAGACCCATTAGAATAGGTGACACTCGCATCACACACAACCTGGATGTCCACCCTGATAAGTAAAGAGGGATGAGAATATTTTGAAAATACTCTCGAGTTGTTGGGAGCAGGACGACCAAGCTTTAGAGGGGCTGTCAGGGGGCAAAGGAGAGGTAGGAGGAAGAGGAGGAGGGAAGGTCTGTGTGGATAGGGTAGCTTAGCCCATACTGATTTGTCAGCAAACACTGAGGTGTCCTCTATGCCAGGACCCACACAGGGCCAACGCAGGGGCTCAAAATCTGACACGTCCCTCAAGGAGCTCGCAAGCTGCCAAGAGCAGAGAAGGTTCATGAGCTCATGGAAGATTTCTAACAATTCCAGGGCATCTATGTTTAGGGACAAATTGAGTGGCTCAACCAAGACTAAAGGTACTCAGAGGAAAGAGTGAGCCTTGTAGACTGGAGGTAGATGGGGAGAAGGCTTTAATGAGATGGTGGGGTTTAAGCTGAAGCTTGAAGAGCTGTAGGGTTTGGGAGTAGTTAGGAGGAGAGACAGTGAGAAAGGGATGAGAAACACTTCTTAGCAAGCGCCTACTCTATGCCTGGTGCCCCTTGACTAAGGGAAGTCTCTAGTTAGATGTTTTCATCCCCTGTTATACAGATGAGGAAAATTGAGGCTGGTTAGAGTTTAAGAGACTTTGCAACACCACACAGAGGTAGAAATGGCAGAGTGAAGATTTAAATTCAGATTTCTCTGACTACAAAGCTTTTCCCAGGTTGCTTTGCCATTAAGTGATAAATCACAAGGACAAGGTAAATAATGGAATGAGCATCCCATAGATTGAATGGGCAGAGGGGTGGGTTTATTTCAGGACATAAAGAGAGAAGGTGAAGAGGTCAAATAGGGCCAGTTCTGAGTATAGGCTAGAGAGCATGGCTTTGACAGTTGAGACAGCAGATCATTGGGAGGTTCCATGCAATGGAGTGATAAGATTTGGTTTATGTTTGTAAAGGCTCGCTCTGGCTGCTGTGTGAAGAGTAGATTATAGTGACAAAATTCAGATTTGCATTCGCCATGTGGAGATGCAAACAGGGAGCCCAGTGAAGAGGATGTTCACTGCAGTGTTCCAGGGGGAAAGATAATGGTGGCTGGGACAAAGGTGAGGGAAGTGGAGGTGACACTGAAAAGTGCTTGGATATGATGGGGTCCCTGGGTGGCCCAGTAGATTAAGCATCCAAGTCTTGATTTCAGCTCAGCTCATGATCTCATGGTTCATGGAATCGAGCCCTGCATCAGGCTCTGTGCTAACAGTGTGGAGCCTGCTTGGAATTCTCTCTCTCCCTCTCTCTCTGCCCCTACCTTGCTTGCGCTTGCCCTCTCTCTCTCTCTCTCTTAACATAAATAAATTTGTAAAAAAAACAACAGTATATGAGACAGTTCTGAGGAACAACTTACAGGACTCAGTAAATGAATGGGAAGGGAGATGAAAGTGTTAAGCGATGCCTAAAAATATTCCCCATGCACTTGAGATGATAAAGAGGGATACGGTGGAGAAAGTACAGAATTTGGAGATAGACAGATAGGGGCCCATATCCTGTCTACCCCGTGTACTAGTTGGGTTCATGTAGCCAAGAAGGAGTGTGTGACCCCCAGAGGCAAACAGAGCAGAGAAGCCCAATGAGAAAAGACGTGAAAGCATATCTTACCGGTTGTGGCCCCAGGGACATTGGTGACTGGGTGAAAGAAGCTCTGGGGACGGGGAATGAAAAGGGGCTGGGTCTTCACTGGGGCTAACAGAGAAGAGTAGGTGAGAACCTGGGAGGAGGGGTGTACAGTCTCTTTATGAGAAGCTCATGTGAGAAAAAGAAAGAGAGAAACGATAGGGCAGAAAGGATGCAGAGAGAAAGGAGGAGTTCTCTGTCCCCTGTTCTCTTCTGTTGGCTTTTCTCCCCTGGGAGCAACTTGAGGACACGTCTAGGCCCAGTGGAAGAAGCCAGTGGGGACCTTGGCCATGCTGCCTCCCCTCTCTTAGCCTCCATTTAGGTACCTATAAAGTGGATCGAACTAAGATTATCTACCTGACAGCGCTGTGTGAGAAGATCTGCAATGATGGCTCAAAATTGCTTTGAGGAGAGCTTCTGTAGTCCTGGTCAGGCTCAACATCTCAGCCTGGGGAGCAGGTACATGGATGTGTTCCATTTATGATCATTCACTCATTCCTCAGCCCCACCCTCCATCCCCTTACTCTCCAAACACTCCCAAACATGCTTGTTCCTATTTGAGCTTCCTCTGCTGGTCTCCGGGAATATAATCTGGGGTCTCAAGTGCACAACCCAGTCCCATGGGTCGACTTCCAGTGTGTCCCATGCATTTTAGAACCATCTCAGGATCTCATGGTTCTTTCTCTTCCAGCCTCTCTTCTGTCCATTTTTTTTTAAAATTTTTTTAATGTTTTTATTTATTTCTAGGAGAGAGAGAGAGAGAGAGACAGCATGAGCAGGGGAGGGTCAGAGAGAGAGGGAGTCACAGACTGAAACAGGCTCCAGGCTCTGAGCTGGCAGTCAGCACAGAGCCTGACGCGGGGCCCGAACCCACGAACCGCGAGATCATGACCTAAGCGAAAGTCGGACGCTTAACCGACTAAGCCACCCAGGCGCCCCTGTTCTGTCCATTTTTTCAACCCGGAACCTACCAAGACTCATATATAGGACCCACCACAAGTAGATAAGAGAACAGGGACCAAATGTTCCCCAAACCTCACCTTCAAGGTTTTTGTCTCGTTCGTAAATCGTCAAGATTTTTACCATGTTCTTACATCCATTTTCCCAAGAAGCTTCCCTCTCAGCAGTTTACGGTTGCTCTGGGACCTCTGTTTCCCAAACCATCTTTTCTGTCCTCTGGGTGGTCTCCTTGGAGTCCTCCTGCCACATTCCACGGTGAGCTGCAAAGCACAAGCAAGGATCATACCATCCCGTGACTTTTCTGTCTCCCCCCTAGGCTGAGGAGCCTCGAAGTCGGTGTTTGCCTCCCTCTTGTAGCCTCCGTCTGGTGCAGAGGTGAGGCTTGGGTGAGGTATGTGGAATTGTTGAAGAAAGCTGAGGACACCCTTGGCAGTTGGGGGCCTGGCAGGAGAGGCTCCTAGCAGGGGTAGTGTTCCATGGATTTAACAGCATGCCCTTTCTCTTTGTGGGTCTGGCCAACTCTCCTTCATTTTCCATGACCCAGTCCAAGTGTCCCCTCCTCTGGGAGGGTATCTCCAACTCTTCCACTGAAGAAGTTTCTTTTTGGTGCTCCCACAACATGGGGATCCTTTCCTTGGTATAGCAGTGAGCCCATTGTACTGTTACCATCTGTGGATGTGTCGGTTGCCCCTCCTAGATGGTGACTTACTACATCTGTGTCCCCTATACCTAGGAAAAGGTGACTGGGTGGGTGAGTGGGTGGATGGATGGATGGATGGATCCCACTTTAGACCTCTTGCCCCAAAGTCAGAAAGCTCTGCTTTCTGGATGATACAGTGCTCCAAGTCTGCCAGCCTGAGGCTCTAGCCAGGCCTGCACCCACCGTGCTCTGTGGCCATGACTATGACAGACGAGTCCCCCGGCTCTGTAAGCATGAGTCTGATGATATCAGGTTGGACAGTACCCCAACTCCACTAAGTAAGTGAAGTCACTCAAGGCTGTCTGGCTGCGACACAGTTGATTCTAGGAGCCATGGCCCTTCCTCACCGCCAGGCTGTTAGGGCTGGAATGAGCTGCTGAGCCAGCACGACCTGCCCCGTGTCACTTATCCCACAGGGCTGCAGCACTCGCAGCGAGCAGCTGCCTGCGTGTGAGGAGGGGGCGAGAGAGAGAAGGGAGAGCGAGAGTGTGCGGGATTTACAGTGGGACTCACGAAAGGAGCCCTCTTATTGGCTGCCAAGGGTCCCAGTTCCAGGCTATGAATCTCTGGGCTGCAGGCTCGGCCCTTCCCCCTGGGAGGGGAGAGTGGAGTGAGGCTTCAGGTGTGTCTGCAGGGAGGCAGGTACGCCTGGTGGCCACACTGGGCATGCAAGACGTATCTGGCTGTGTCAGTCCCGAGCTTGCAGCCTGGCAGCCTCATGCTCTGCCAAAATCTCTCCAGGTCTCCGTTAGGACTGGAGCCCGGAGTCCATTGGCAGCTGTCACTTACAGATCTGGATCCGTCCCCCAGTGGAGCAGGGAGCTGTATCACTTAGAATTCTTGGGTAGCACATTCCTCCACTGGTCCCTGTCACACTCCCGGATTAGGCTCTGTTATTGGCCCCTCGCTCCTGCAAGCTTCTGCAGACGGAGCGAGGGGCGGCAGCAGAAATGACAGCGCTGAGAGCTGAGGCAGCCGGGGACGGCGAGGGCGGCGAGTTGGGCCCCAGCGGGTGCCTGTGCTGGCCCCGTCTGTAGAGGCAGACGAGGCGGGGACCGCACTCGGGGCTCGCTAGGGTTCTACTGGAACCTGGGCTGCTCAACCTGAGTAGAGCACTGAGCAAGGGGGAGGAGGAGGGAAGGAGGGAGGGAGGGAGGGAGAGAGAGAAAGGGGGAGAGGAAGGAGGGAGGGAGAGAGAGAGAGAGAGAGAGAGGCTGAGAGAAGCTCCGAGAGAGAGAGAGAGAGAGAGAGAGAGAGAGAGAGAGAGAGAGAGAGAGGCTGAGAGAAGCTCCTAGCAGGCTCTAGTCCAAGTGAGAGGGTCAGGTCTGGACAATTGTGTGCCAGGGACACAAGTGGGATTTGGATGAGCCATGTGTGTGAGAAGCAAAGCCTAGGTGATGTAAGCACCTGGGGAGGAGCACAGGCAGAGGAGGAAGAGGAGGAGGAGGGGGGGAGGAGGAGGAGGAGGAAAAAAAGGAGGAGGAGGAGGAGGAGGAGGCGGCGGCGGCAGCCACAGGGCGGCTGCCAGTCCAGAACAGAATGATGGGCAACTCTCACCACAAGCAACCGAGGAGTAAGAGCCAAAGCAGGATGCATTCAGCAACAGGTACTTTCTTCCCTTCCCTCCTTTTTCTGGGGCTCCTACAGCCAGGGCCTCCCCAGCTGCAGCTGAGCGGGGCCCCTGACCCTTGGCGTGACTTGCAGGGGCTGGCAGGGGGCGGGGAGAGAGCCCGAGGGAGATGTGGGTGAACTCCCAGCTCCGCTGCTCCCACGTCAGCCTGAATTGCATAAGTCAGAGCTCCCCGAGCCGACAAGGGCCAGCCTCTTTGCCAGCAACCCCAGGTAGCCTCTGGAGGGTGGCTGGAACATCAGGGAAGTGAGCAACGTGCCTTGGACTGAAGTTTATTGCTAGGACTGTGCTTTCTGTCTGGATCCAATAGGCAGAGACCTGCAACCATGCATGGCTTATCCTTTATGAGACTCCTTTGTTATTCAAGCCTTCATCTCCCCCAGCTCCCCCCCCCACACTGTACACCTACACCTCTCCTGGCTTTACCTCATATGATGCATGCACGGAATGATCCAGACGAATCTGTTTCTTGCTGTGTAATGCCCTGCCCCCACCTCCTGCCCCAGCCCCGGAGGAGAGCCTTCTTCATTGCACGGGTGAGAGGAGCATGTGTCAGTCTTGAGCTTGTGACCCTCCCACCCTGGGCGTGCCCTGCTTCATCCCTCGGTCCTCTCCAGACATGGACGTGAGGGTGCTGGCATAGTTCCCCCCAGCGGCTTCTTCCTGGATGCCGACGGTATGGAAATCAGGGAGACAGAATCTGGAGACAACTTTTCCTAGCTCGCCTTCCCAAGCGGTGCAAGAGTAATGTGGATGAAACTTCTCTTGTCCCATTCACCCCCCCCCCAACTGTTTTCCCTCCTGCATAATCCTTAGCCACTTGGGAAGCACCTTCCACTGCTGCCTCAGATCAGGCCACATGCAGTAGGGGCAGGGGTACCTTCCTGCCCTCCTTACATCTTGACGGTGCCCCCTCTCTCCATTCCCAGTGCCCCTCCTCATAGAAGAAGCCCATGGTTTTCTCTGTACCCATTCAGGAGGCTCCCATGCACCGTTCGGGCCAGTGGGAAGGAAAGGAAAGTTTTTGCCAAGTTTAACTCAAGTTTACAGTAAGAAAGCAGCACACAGATTGGTGTCTTGCCGAAAGCCTGCCTTGTTCAGGACCAGAGGGTTGCCTCTGCCTTTTCCTGGAAACTCAGCTGGCCAAGTGGTTAAGGGGAGGCATTGAGGGCCAGCCAGTCCTAGAGGCGGCACTAGACGGGGGTCTCACAGGGCGTAGGGGCAAGGAAAGCTACAGGAAAGCAACTTGGGACATGCTCACAGGCAGGGTGACTGCCGCTGAGGTCCACCTGTCAGAGCTGGGCTTGATTTGACCTCCTGAGGGGGGTTAATTTGGGCCCCTGTGGGGTACTGAGCCAGCAGCAAAGGTTCTGGGCATTGAATTTTCTTTGGAATCTTCTGGGGACATACTCTTCTAAGGCCACCACAAGGTGAATTGCCCAGCCACTACCTCATAGCATCCTGCTTCTCTGCCACAGAGCTGCAGGCTCACGACCCACTGGTGTTAAATGGAGACACTGTGCAGCCCGGTATGGGAGCTTGAGGAGAACTTTCCACATAACTGTGGACGCTGCAGGTTGGGACAGTTACTGGCTGCTATTTCATTTCTTAGAAATTGCTCTGCTTCTTCAATGCCAGCTCCAACCCAGGGTCATCCTGGAAGCAGTAGCTGCCACACCAGCTTCTGGCAGCATGAGAAAGTGGCCTCGTGACCACTTCTCCCTCCCTCTCCCATTTCACCTCCTGGGTCTTGCCTTTCCCCAGCACTGCACCAGCTCACGCACCATCCCTAAGCAATCCCAGAAGCCTTGGTCAAACACTCAGTCCCACTGAGCTAACGAGAGAAAGAACTGGTTAGACTCTTGGCCTCAAGCTGCCCACTGGCTAGTCAGGGAGAGGAGATAAGCACAGGAAACAATCAGCTAATGGTCTCAGGGAGAAGGTGAGGCCCAATCACAGGAGGCAGGTCTGTCCTGAGGTCACCAGGAAAAGCTCATGGAGGAAGAAAGCACCTCTTCCATTGCCCACTCTTACATGCAAATATTCTTACTTCCGAGCTCTGACTCAAGCCTGCAACTACTCTCACTCTACACCCTCTCCCCTGGCAGTCAGGGCCACACTTGGAGACCACTTCCATGGGCTTTGCCTCCACATCTCTATTTCCAGCCCAAACTAACAGTCAACTGCTCCATCCCCACCCGAATGTCCCACAAGGACCTCACAGTCAGCTAAGCACATTTTGCACTACCCTCTGCCACTGCAAAGAGACTCCCCTTTCTCTTATCCATTTTCTCTTGGTGATACCACCATCTCTCCAGTAACCCAAACTAGAAACTAGTCATCCTTTGCTATTCTTTTTCCCTCCCCTCACACTTAAAATTTTCATCCATCCATTCCACAAGCATTTATTGTTGAGTCTTCTTCTGAGAACTGGCAACCTCTCGTCTTATCCCACTGTCATTGTGAGTCCAGACCTTTGTTACCTCTGGCCTGTTCCAGAACTGGGCTCCCTGCCTCCACCTTTGCCCTTCTCCTGGCCATGCCTCGCACAGCCAGCCACCAGAATGATCTGCCCCTGCACTCTCTTGCTATGAACCCAAGCCTTGCTCATTGGGCCAGAGAGATCAGGTTTGCTCCCAATGTATGTCCTGCTTGTCCCAGGTGGCCCGGGGGATCCCTTGTACGTGATATGGAGAAAACTTTTTTTTTTTATCTTTCAGAGTTCTGCATATATTTTAATGTGTATTGGAAAAAATATAACTAGCAAATCTAAACCATGGTTTCTTATTTTTTTTATTAGGGCAAGATTATGTGTTTTAAAGGGAGGAATCTTATTAAATAAAATAGCTAAGTAATTCATAGTACAGGTGATGCATGGAAATGGAGAGAGTTGAAAATGTGAGACATGGTTGCCTGAGGTTTGGGAAGCACCAGTTTCTAAGGGTAAAGTATATGCTCCGTAGCACTACGTAGAGACTTTCCATGATCAGACCCAGCTATCTCTCCAGCCTTACCTTCTGTTACTTCCTCTTGAATTCGATGATCTAGCCATCTTGAATGACTCCAGATTTTCCAAATACACCATGCCCATTCAACACTTCCATGCTTTCACAAATGCACTGTCTTTTGCCTGGAACACCCCCACTGTCCCCTCTAACCACTCCCCCACCTTCTGTTGGCAATTTCCTTTTCGCCCTTTAAAACCTGACTGGCTGTCTCCTCTTCTCTGAAGCCTTCCCATGACAGATCTCCTTCCTCTATACAAAATTAATTAACAGAGTTCATCCCTTCCTCCTCTGTACTAATTTGATACTGTATACATAATCATTGCTGGCACTATATTTTCAATGTGCTTTTCACCTGTCATTTTTAAATTATGATTTTATTTATTTTTAAGTTTGTTTATTTGTTTTGAGAGAGAGATAGAGAGAGCACAAGCGGAAGAGGGGGCAGAGAGAAGGAGAGACAAATCCCAAGCAGGCCTCATGCTATCAGCACATAGCCCAATGTGGGGCTTGAACCTGTGACCCATGAGATCATGACCTGAGCCAAGATCAAGAGTCAGACACTTAACTGACTGAGCCACCCAGTTACCCCAAGACACCTTTTAAAGAGCAGTTTTAGGTTCATAAAATTGAGGAGAAAGTATAGAGAATTCCTATATACCCCCAGCCCCACACATGCACAACCTCCCCTATGATCAACATCCCCCACCAAAGTGGGACATTTGTTGCAATTGATAAACCTATACTGACACATAGTTATCACCCAAAGTTCATAGCTCACATTACAGTTCATTCTTCGTGTTGCATATTCTATGGATTTGGGCAAATGTATGATGACACGTACCCATCATTATAGTATCATACAGAGTATTTTTACTGCTCTAAACATCTTCTGTGTTCCACGTATTCATCCCTCCCTTACCCATCCCCAACCCCCAGCAGCCACTGCCCTTTTTACTGTCTCCCATGGTTTGGCTTTTTCCACAATGTCATATAGAGTTGGAATCATACAGTATGTAGTCTTTTCAGATTGGCTTCTTTCAAGCGTTGCTATTCTTTGAGGGGTGGGGGGGGGAGACAGAGGAAGAGAGAGAACCTCAAGTAGGATCCATGCCCAGTGGGGAACCCAGTGTGGGGCTCAGTCTCACAACCATGAGATAATGACCTGAGCCAAAATCAAGAATCGAATACTTAACCACTTGACCGACTGAGCCACCCAGGCGCCCCTCACACATTGTCATTTTTATGGTTGTTGTTACATGCTTATCTCCTCTAGTAAAATGTGAGCTTTTCGGGGAAAAGGTTAACATTTGTTTACCAAAAGGTGGGAAAGAGCCATTGCACAAGCCTTGGAAGGCTTGAATTCTGGTATCTCTTACCTGTGAACCATCAGGGTGATCTTAGGCAATTCATTCCCCTCTGCTACCTTCATCCTTCAGCTGTAAAAAGCTATGAATTCTTAAAGGACATCCTTAACACACACACACCCCTTCCCAAGGGTGGTTGGGAAGATGTGCTATGAGATAGCTAGGAAAGCTTTCAGAAAGTAGAACTTGCTTTTCAAATGAAAGATGAGTGATTATGATTGCAGATGGGGGAACACCATGTGCCTTGCTCTAAGAATGGAACCAGTAGTGAGTCTGACATGTTTGGGGGACCATGGGGAGCTGCCGAGCTGAGCCTCTTCTAGCAACCAATTCAGCTGCAAAGCAGGTGAGGGTGCAGGTGAGGGCAGCACTAGGATGGATGGTCACAGCATGTAGAAGCCATAGGCTGCCTTGACACTGGGAAACCTTGCCTGCCAGGCTCATGAGTTGGAATTAATTTACCATCAACTTTCATACCCCCTTCCACCTCTTGAGTAAATTGTAGCCCTGTTGCCCTATGAATCTGGATGGGGTGGGTGGCGATATGTGCTAGTGTCACCAGAACTACACAGCATGTGCACGACTATGCGTACATGAGCCACCTGTTTGAACTACTGTCTCACATAGAAGGGAAAAGGAACCAACATCACACGCGTATCATATGCTAGCACTTTTAATCCACAACTTTACTTAACCCTCGGAACAGCCTCCAGGCAGGAATTGTTGATGCCTTTTAACAGATGAAAACACTGAGTCTCAGGAAGAGAGCTTCCCGAGGGTCTGATGACAAGGAAATTGCAGAGCCAGGATTGGAGTCCAAGTCTGTCTGACTGTCAAACTTGTTCCAACTGCATCATGTGATGTGCTTCTCAGCATCTTTGCAACCATGGCAGGAGTTAGTAACCCCGGAGACAGGGTGCAGTGAAAGGAGGGGTTCTGTGGCTCTGTTCTGGTAGGGCTAGCAAATCTCTATAGCAACAAGGACTGCAATTCCCAGCCCAGTAGACGTCCCACCATATGTCTGTTTGATGGCACGTTTGTGTTGTTGGAATAATTGAACTCATTGGAGGCTCTGTGTTGGGTCCAGAAACTGGAGCTGAGGATTTCTGAACTAGCAGGAAAGTGGGGGCATTCTTGAATTTAAGCCTAAACGGGGTGTTGAGAGGGGCTTCAGAGGCAGAGAGAACTGCATCCAGCCACCCCCAGCCCATACAGCCATCCCTGTGCTGTGAGCAAGGTGACCTGTGCTTCAAGATGAAAGTGAGTTCACTGTTCTCTGTACCTGAACAAAATGAGGAAATAATCTCATTGCATTTGTGAGGCATTTTTGTAGTTGACCTGGTCCTTTCATATTCATAAGCTTATTGAATTCCCACAGTCTTTGGAGTGCCTGGGCGGCTCAGTCAGTTAAGTGTCTGACTTTGGCTCAGGTCATGATCTCTCAGTTCATGGGCTCAAGCCCCACATTGGGCTCTGTGCTGACAGCTCAGAGCCTGGAACCTGCTTCAGATTCTGTGTCTCCTCTCTCTCTGCCTCTCTCTCTCTCTCTCTCTCAAAAATAAATAAGCATTAAAAAAATTCCCACAATCTTTGATTTCAGTATGATGGATGCTAAAGTGGGAGAGGCTTATGAGGGAGTCAAGTGGCCCCTATCCCCCTTGGGGGCCTTCTTCCCGAAGACATATTTCCTAGCCTGACTTAATGAGCCCATTGGAAGGTCGTATGGAAGAAGTTGAAACTCTGGGCCACCAACCAAAGTATTTCCTGGTTTTCCTCACCTCCTACAACTGAGAGACATGTTGGAGGTAGAGGCATGGGCCCTGGGGCTGGAGGTCAATCATGATGATCACACATTTCCTGGCCCAGAACTGGAAGGAAGCAAAAAATGGGTATGAAAAAGTTACAATGGTCCACCTAATATCAAATAACAGGGAAATGGCTAAGTAAATCCAATGCACCCCACCTCACTGAAGTATGATCAAGCTGTAAATAGCTAATTATTGGGTCAGCTAGGCAACATTGTCAATGCTGATAAGTATGCCATATAAAAGGCACAATATAAAATTGTATCTATGCTGAGCTTCACAGACCCTGTAACAAGTATGTGTACACATGAGCAAGGACTAGAAGGGAATTGTGGAAAAGGCAAAACCTGATTTATTGTGAGTGGCAGGCTTGTTAGTTAATTATCCTTTCCCTTAGATTTCCATTAATGTTGTTATAATGTCATTTGTGCAAAGAGAAATAAAAAACCATTAACATATAGAACAATTGCACTGGCAAATCATTCTGTCAAGCTGAGAAACCAAATCATATCATCTCTCTGAGCCAGCAAACACACTTAAAAGACATCAGTGCAAGAGGAAATGCCTCTTTTTATGGGAAGAAGTAGCCATGGGGAATAGGGAAATGTGTGGATTTAGTGTGAGAAGCGCCAGGTTTGAGTCCAAGCCCCAAGCCTTACTTTGAGTCTTTGGGGGAAGGTATTTCCCCCCTTGTATCCTCAGTTTCTTCATCTGGAATGTGAGGATACTAATAACAGCTGCCATCGCCTTATGAAGCTGTAGTACAGAACAAATGATGTAGGGTGTCTCACAGGGCTTCGTGAGGCGGGAAATGCTGCATAGTGTAAAGCCTTATCCTGGTATATATACAAATATTTTGAGACAAAAGCACTAGGTACCATTTGCCACTATCCCACCTCTGTTGGCAACAAAACTAGGCTGGCCTGTGCTGCTAGGTGGCTTCTTCAGGTGGCAGTCACCTTGTCTTCTCTGAGTGCTGGGTGCCACTGACAGTTGATTAAGCAAGTGAAGCTTTCTGGTTTTAGCCATGGTTGGGGAACAATTAGGAAAATATCGTGGGCTTGTCTCCTCCTCTAAAATGCTTAAACTTCGTGGAGAGAAGATTAAAATAATTGATAAAGAACATGGTGAAGACCTCTTCGGCTGCTCGGATTCTCAGCCACACCTGGCCATGTCCTAGCCATATGCTTTCAAGCAAGTGACCTAAGCTCTCAGAGGGTCCACTCTCTCCTTGGTCTGGAGGACTTTGTAGTGGTTACCTCAGCGGGGCGCTGAGGATGAAATGAGGCACCAGCATATAATGAGCAAGGAGCATGGGTGTGCTACCTTTATTACTGCTTAGAACTGTCAGAATAGGAAGGATCCCTAGGGATCACCTGATCCGGGGCTTCTCAATGAGTGCCGAGAGGGATGTGGAGGGAGTCTTGGGGGGCACAGGGTGTATATATCATTCTTTTTGTATGTCAACATTGAAAAATCTTCTGTGAGATGGGGCACCTGGGAGGCTCAGCCGGTTAAGCATCCAACCCTTGATCTCAGCTCAGGTCTTGATCTCAGGGTTGTGAGTTCAAGCCTCACATTGGCCTCCACGCTGGGTGCAGAGCCTACTTAAAAATAATCTTCTGTTGGAAAAACCGACTTTTTGTCTAGCAAGGTGCAGCCCAGGTATTTTAATAAAAGTGAGATATATGTTTGGAAACCGCCCGTCTCCCCCAAAACTTTCATTTTACTGACCCACAGAGGTAAGATGACATGCCCAAGGTTACCCAGCTACAGAGATTAACATTGTCCACAGTCCAGCTGCTCCCCGCCCCACCACACTACATTCACCACTGCCCACCACTGTCCAGTCACCACACTTGTTCCCATGTCCTCTGGGATTTCTTCATAACCATGGAGATGCCCTGTGCCACATGGCCATGTCCACACAACAATTATCAAGCTGGGAGAAACCAGAGAAGGCTCTGACATTGAGAAGAGGCAAAAATGATGTTTGAGATAACAAGGAAAGATGTCCCTGGTAGGGGGTCCTGTACACTGACAGGTCAGCTCCACATCACCTCCAGGCCGTACTTCCAAACAATCTGAGCTAATGCGGCCTCCTAAGTGCCCTCTGCATCCCTGTGGAGTAAATGGTCTTTGATGAAACCTTCATCTCTCTCAATAGCAGATTTTCTATTTAAAAAGTCAATCTCCTGTCAAATTCTCCAAGAGCACAGGTGGGGGGCGTGGGGTCCTAGAGCAAGATAAAGCTCTCAATTGCTCCTTGTCATCTGAGTGGAGTGTGTTCTTTGAGTCTGCTTTCTGGCATTGGGGATGGTGGCACAGAGACACCTCTATGAATTCCTTTTGTGAAGTTTGTAGACCTGGGGGTTGGGCAGGTGCTGTGTAGGCCCCGTAGACTTGCCTCAGAGATGTGCACCTCTCCTGTGCCACATAGGAGATAAAAGACATGTACCATCTCTAGCATACTGCTCCTTTGAAATATTCTGACCCACCCAGGAGCCTGAGGCCTCACTCCTGCTTCAGGGACCTGACTTCTGGGATTTCTGGCTTCCATGACTTAGCTCCTCACACTTCTGCCCTGGCTTTCGTTGATGAACACCAATGCTTCCTCCCTCTCCCTTTCTCCATACTCTTGACTATCTTCACCCCTGCACCATGACTATCTTCCTGGAAATGTGCCCCAGACTTTGGTTCTGTCACCAGCTCCTTCCTACTCTCTGGTTGCTGCAAGGCCTGGCTTGAGGTATGGGAGCTGTCTGCTCAGAGTAAAGAGCAAAAGTTGAAAAGTTGAGATCTCTTTTGGCGGCCAAAGAGCCCAACCAACACTGCTGGTTCTTAGGATGAAGACAGCTCCCATCCCTACCATTGCCAGGCCTCCAACCACAAAAACGTGAGATCTGTGTTATGGAAACTGACACACACCAACCATTTCCCTACCCAGGGACAATAGTTTGCCTTGACTCCCACTGAAAGAAGTGAAAAACCTGAGTTGATGGAACAAAAGGCAAATATCGGCCAAGGAGCCAAGACTACTTTGTAGACTCTTCCCATCCTAAACAACATGGCTCTGGTCAAGCATGATGGTGGCTTCCTACCACAGCAACAGCAGGCAGCTCTAACCCAGAGGGGCCCAGATGAGAAGTGGCTGCTGAGGTTGATAACACATTCAGGCCTGTGTGAGGTGAACCAGGGACGGTAGCTGATGGGAGATCAAACCTCAGCTTGATAAGACCAATAACATTTCTGAAGGGATGCCCTCCTGAGCCTCAGGTGGAGGTCCAGGAGGTCTGGGAGGGATACTAGAAGACACAGGCCAGCCCCGGCATAGCTTCTTCTGAGCCAGGCAGCATTCTAGGCACCTTGCAGATACTAACACATTCAATCCACACAACAACCTTAGGGTATAGGTACTTTTATTAAATCTCCTAAAAGAGATATATAGATTAGAAACTGCAAATTACATAACAAATACATTGATTAGACATTGAGACTCAGAGGAATTAAGTAACTTGTTCAAGGGCACACAGGTGAGACTGGGGTTCGAGCCCAGGCAATAGGGCTTCCAGGTCTGTCTTCTTAGCCACTATGCTAATCTGTCAACACGAGGGAGCTGAGACAGCCAGGCTACCTTTGCCCTCCACCCACTAGCTGGGCTAAGACTAGACATCAGTGTCTACTATGAATTAGTATGATGGTTCTCAACCTGGAGAGACTGCA
Organism: Hyaena hyaena; assembly: GCF_003009895.1. Taxonomy (NCBI): domain Eukaryota; kingdom Metazoa; phylum Chordata; class Mammalia; order Carnivora; family Hyaenidae; genus Hyaena; species Hyaena hyaena. The sequence continues at coordinate 631,053 of NW_024081476.1, read as the reverse complement.
AACACTATCAATGAATGCCTGGGCCCCATGACTAAGAAATTCTGGTTCAGTTGATCTGAGATGAAGTACAGCCTGTGGGGAATGCAGAGGTCAGGGTGAGCGGCAGTTTGGGAGAAGCTCCTCGACTTGAAAACACACAGCATCTCTCCCATCCTGACAAACATCTACCTCCCAGCTCTGCCTCTCCCTCCAGCTATGGCCCTATCTCTTTCCTCTCTAACTACAACCAGACTTCCTGAGAAGTCTCTCCACTCCCCTCCCATTTCCCTCCATAACCTGCTGTGGGCTGGCCTTCAGGAAGCCAGCCTTGCCAAGGTTACCCTTTTGGCGTTGACACAGTGAACATTCACTGCTTGGGCCTCAGCCTACTTAAGTCCTTGAATGCAGTTGATGACATCAATGGTCCTTGCTTCTAGAAACTAACCCTCTCCCAACTCTGGGGACACAATGCATTCTCTTTGTCTGGGAGTTTCACCTGTCTTTTTATTTAAAAAAAAAATTTAATGTTTATTTATTTTTGGGAGGGGAGGAGGGCAGAGAGAGAGGGAGACATAGAATCTGGAGTAGGCTCCAAGCTCCAAGCTGTCAGCACAGAGCCCAACGTGGGGCTCAAACCCATGAACCATGAGATCATGACCTCAGCTGAAGTTGGACACTTAACTGACTGAGCCACCCAGGCACCCCTCACCCATCTTTTTAGATGGCTTTTTGTACCAAGCCGTGCAAATTTACATTCTGAAGATGAGGCCTCCAGCAGCCCTGCCCCTGCCCTTGCCCTTAAGGAGTTGAGAGTCTAGTCAGTACCAAAGGTTCTCAGTGCCCTTAAGATAACAAGGTGGTTCCCCCAGGAGAAGCCCTAATTCCTTCCCTCAAGCTCCTTCCCTGTCTCTCTGCATCTCTGGCAAAAATGAGAAAGGGAACAAAGCTCTGGCTAGGTCTCTTTCCACCCTGTGGGCAAGAACCCAGGATGCTTCCCTTCCAATTAGAAGATAGATGGTTATGAGGCTAGGTGTGATTTGTCTGCTGGTATGGTCACGGAATCCCTTTGTAATGAGCTTCTGGCACAGGTGACTTGTTTTCTGGGTCCTTGTCCTTCTGAATACACAGAAACATCTTTGAACATGATATGTTTTAAATGTTTTAAAGCCAACGATTCTCTCACGCTTTCTGCCTTGGGAAGTAGACTTTGCTAGAATCTGCAATATGCTGACTGGGTGGAGGTGGGGGAAGCGGTGAAGAAGGCCAGCAGGGTTCTCCATGTGATGCCATGGAGAGCAAGGTTGGACTTAGAATCTCACTATTCTCTGGTTGTTGGACCTTGGCAAAGCCTCTTTCCCTCTCTGAGCCCTCAGCTTTATCCCCTCTAATTGGGATTCGCCATCATTAGTTTCTGTGCTGGTAGTGAGGATGCTGGGAGATGACCTGTACGTGCTGGAGATGTGATCCTTTGCCAGAGTAGGCACTCACTAAAAGTTGGGGAAACTGAATTGAATTTCACTCAACCGTGGTGCACAGGCTTGTTCTGGGCCAAGAGAGAAAGTGTGTGTGTGCAAGAGAGACCTGCAAAAAACAAGGCCTATCTCTGTGCACGTCTCTCCTCTGGGAAGGAAGGGGCCCACACAGTGACAATAGACCAGGGGCGCTGACTCAGACAGCCAGTTCCTGCTCATTTCCCCTCACTGCAGGACAGCGGCTGGGCCGAATGGGAGGTCAGCCTTCTGTAGGGCTCTGACTTGGGCCTTTGGCTGGGAATGTTTCCTAGAGAAAGACGAGACCAACTCACAGACAGCTCCCCTCACCGGTCTGCTGTGGTGGAGCCCACTGGACTAGTGTGGCTGTGGGTAGGCAGTGGGGGCAGAAGGAAGTGGGAAAGTAGAGAAAAGAATCCAGCATCGCTTTCTCTGGGCTGTGCAGCCCGGGAACAACTTCGCAGGCAACAGGCCATGTAACTGATGGGGCCAAACTGATCCAGTTGGGGTACAAGGAAACAGGATTCAAGAAGAGTCCTTGGATACCAACCGAGGAGCTTGGGGACAGGGCTCAGAACAGCGTGGAGCCCTTCAGCTCCCTGCCCCCAACGCGGGCCCACAGCACACTTCTCCCTCGCCTGAGGATTTACTGGATGTGGAGTCTTGGTCATCCATACCACTAGGATGGAGAGAGCAGAGTCTGTGACCCTCTTCTGGAGCCGGGGAGGTGAGTTGGCAGGGAAGGAGGGCCGCATGCTCAGTGGAGGGGAGAAGGGAAGGAATTGGGGCCCATCGAGGAGGAGGGGCTTCCTCACTCAGAGCTATCCCAAGGCAGCCTGCGCTGTCTTGGGGTAACGTGGGTTCCCTTAGTACTAGAGGTATGCAAGGAGGGGCAGGACGAATTAAATTTGGGTGGCTCTGGAGGAGGAGAGGGTGGATGTGATCACATCCCAACCCTGATAATCTGAGATTCTAAAGGGATAATAAAAGTGACCGAGGAGTCGTTATTGTGCGTATAAGAAATACTATATCCCTTATTTTCTATAAATCGACTTAACATACTTTCTGCTTATTTGGACGGTGGAAAATGCCATCTCAGTCGATCTTGGGGCTTTACCCACCTCATGGACCCCTGCTGAAATACTGATTTTTTTTTTTTTTTTTTTTTTGCAATACCAAAGCATGGGGGCAGAGATAGGCAGGAAACGGATGCCTCTCACTGGTCATCAGTTCACACAGGTTACTAGCAAGGGACCAAGTGCCTTCTAATCTCAGTTCCAGCCAGATCTCCTGGTGGTAGGGTGGAATACAGTTCAGAGTCCTGAGGCACACCAGTTCCGCTCCTTGGCTTGGGTGAAGAAGGTGATCCGGGACAGGGGAGGTGACAGTGTGGTTGTCTGCCCTTGAAAATGGGCTGGAGGCTATAGTCACAGCTGCAGAGGTAGCTGGCAGGACACGCTGTGAGTCCAGGCTGTGTCTCTCAGGTTCTAGTTGGTCCTTTGTGGCAGGAATATGCTCCAGAGGAGTGTATGAGCTAAGGGATCTTGACAGGCATAGCGATAGACTGAGAACAAAAGACTGTGAGGACCACACGCTGTTTGGCCTAGAGAAGAATCACAGGACAGCAGGTCTTTGGTCTTCAGGCCTCTGAAGGGCTGTCACAGGGTGAAGGGAATAGATGGGTCAAAGGGGGCTTCGGTGGCACAGCTGGAACCTGGGGATAAGGAAGGACTTTCTAACAGATTCTCCGTGAGCTGTCTTGAAAAGGAGTGAGAGGTCTGGGTGTCTTTGGACAGGTTGCCTTTCTTTTTTTTTTTTTTTCCTAATGTTTATTTATTTTGTGGGACGGAAGTTCAGAGAGAGGGAGAGAGAGAATCCCAAGCAGGCCCCAAGCTGTCAGCACGAGCCCGATGTGGGGCTCTAGAACTCACGAACCTGAGTTGAAATCAAGAGTGGACGCTTAACTGACTGAGCCACCCAGGCTAGGTTGCCTTTTTCACAGTCACCAGGCCGGCCCTTGGGAAGACAAGGGCAAGTGAGAACCGGCTTTCCTCTTCTGCAGCAGCGGTGGGGGAGGGGGAAAGAGGCCCCGCCCTCCCCAGGGATGCAGGCCGTGCCCCACCCAGCAGTGGGCTCCCCTCCCCCGACCTCTACGGCTACCTCCCTGGCACTCTGACCCTCTCCCGCCCGCCCGCCGGGCTTCCTGATTCCACTTTTGCCCGCCTCCAGCCACTGTCCCCTCTGCAATCAGAGCACAACTTTACAGGACAGACCCTGCTGCTCAAAATCCTCCCATGGCTGCCCACTTTCCACTGGTGAAAGTCCAGATAGATTTATTTCTCTCCTTTTCTGCTTCCTTGCTACTCTCTAAAAACAGAGCAGAGATAAGATAGTTTCTCATTCCCCGACCCAGCTCTGACATCTCATAAATCTATGCCCTAGACAACTGGAAAGGGCTATATTTAACCTTATGCCTTGTAGCTTTTAATGGAAGGACTTGCTTCAGGCACTGCCTTCTAACGCCACAGGAGACCAGAACCTTTTCTTTGTTCTCTGCCGGCCTGAGCCGGCCTCTGCCTTCAGCAGGGTGGTGCAGGCTGCTTGGCCAGCCATCCACCCCAGAGCACCCACCCCCCTTCTCTCTCTCCAGGTGAAGGAGGTTCCCGTTCCACCCCTTGGAGGGTGCCCCCTCAGCTTTCTTATCTGCAAATATTTGAAAGACTCCTTATGAACCCCATAGCTGGAGAAGTGCGACAGCAGGTGAGCGCAAGAATAGGACAGAGGACCAGGCCCGGAGGTGTGAGCTGGGCTAGAGGAGAAAGCAAATGTACTTGCAGGGCTCTAGTTGTGGCTGCAGAAGGGGGAGAGGAAGGGATGCTAAGTAATGTGCCAGGCCTTGGAAGCAAAGCTTTGCATGTATTGCCTCATGTGATCCTCACACCGAACCTAGGAGGTAGGTACTATTATTGCCCACGCTGTACTCCACTGAGGACACTGGGGCTCAGAGCAGTTCAGTGATTCACCCAAGGTCATACACCGCTGGAAAGCAACAGAACTGGGGCGCCTGGAGGCACCAAGGGGGCTCAGTCAATTAAGCATCCGACTTCAGCTCAGGTCATGATCTCACAGTTCGTGGGTTCAAGCCCCGCGTTGGGCTCTGTGCTGACAGCTCAGAGCCTGAGCCTGCTTCGCAATCTGTGTCTCCCTCTCTTTCTGTCCCTCCCCGGCTCCTGCTCTTTCTGCCTCTCAAAAATAAATAAACATTAAAAAAAAAAAAAAAGAACTGGGGCACCTGGGTGGCTCAATCAGTTAAGTGTCAGACTTGGGCTCAGGTCATGATCCCACAGTTCATGAGTTTGAGCCCCATATTGGACTCTGTGCTGACAGGGCAAGGCCTGCTTCAGATTTTCTCTCTCCCTCTCTCTCTGCCCCACCACGCTCCCGTTCACTCGCACTCTCTCTCAAAGTAAATAAATAAACTCTAAAAAAAAGAAAGAAAGAAAGCAACAGAACCCAGATTGAGCCCAGGCCTGTCAAACTCCGAAGCCCAGGTGCTTTGCACAGTCCCAAGATCTCCCTGGCTGAGTTGGCCCTGCCTTTTTGGAGCAGTTCTACTGTGCTAATCTCCCTGACTTCCTTGAGTGTCTTTTACAAATGCTTGAGACTCCTGCAGGCTCCTTCCATACTCCCCAGCACCCAGGCCCCTAGGCCCACTTCAAGCTCTGCCCTTAGCTATGGAGATGATGTTTTTTGATGGTGCCCCTGAGCTCCACCCTGTCCTGATGAGCTGAATTCTCCCCACTTCTGCTTCCATACTCTGTGTTCTCTTCTGCCTCGCAGATAGCAGCTACTGGACACGGTCACCTTAAACTATGAGCCATACCATCCTATCCACTGTGTCTGTCACCTGGACATCCAGGCTCCTGCCCCTCTCTCAGCCTCACCCTCACTGCTTTGTCCCCCACAGTGTGGGGAACGAAAGTCACCACAGGCACTGGTTTGGAAATTTTCACGGAGCCAACAAAGGGGCAGCTACAGCAAAGTGACTTCCCCAGAGCTAATGGACAAAGCAATAGAGTGTAACTACAACCACATTGTAGGGCACTTCTTGTTTACCAACTGCTTCCACAGTCAGCAGAGTAGTAGCGAAGGGAATTCCAAGGTGATCTTAATGATACACAGTGCAACTTTAAAGAACATTGAATTACATGGAGAGAAAATGATTCTCACTCCCTTCTCTTTCTAGCTTTCTGATTACATCAAAGAGAAGGTCTCAGTGTGGTGCTCTTCTTCAGCCTCTGTAATGCTTGCCAATCTTCTTTTGAAACAGGGCTAGAGGGGGCCTCAGGCTTCAAGACACTGACAAGCAATGATATCTACATAACATTCAATTACTCTGTTATGTTTCCATTGTATTTCTTTGTACAGCTACTTTCTCTTTGAGGCAAGTGAAACTCCTTTTGTTTTGGTTTTCAGTTGCCAAATAAAATTTCTTTTAATATAAATTTATCTAAGCGAAACACGTTATTTCAAGAAAAAAAGATTAAGCGAACAGGAAATAGAACCAGTGGTGCCAGATATGGCAAAGCTCACCCGAGTGGTACCTAAATGGCTGAAGCCTGGGCAACATTGGAATTGTTGGCATTTACTTGGACACAGGAATCCCATGGCATTTGATCGGGGCCAGGTTCCTCGGGGTGGCCTATACGGCGCTGCATGGTCCACCCCTACTAGTGTCCTAGATTTCGTTGTCCTTTAGTCTTTTCCCTCCCCTACACCGTCTTCCATCCCTGAAAGCTTTTGAGCACACTGTGCCCTCTGCAGTGTCTCTCCCACATCCCTTGTCCACCCATCACACACAAACTCATTCTTCAAGACTCAGTTCAAATGGTACCTCCGTGGGGCCCCTGGGTGGTTCAGTCGGTTAAGCATCTGACTCTTGATTTCAGTTCAGGTCATGATCTTTTGGTTCATGAGATTCAGTCCCACGTCGAGCTCTGGGTTGACAGCGTGCAACCAGCTTGGGATTCTCTCTCCCTCTCTCTCTGCCCAGCCCCCACCCCCTGCTTTCACACATTCTCTCTCTCTCTCTCTCTCTCAAAAATAAATAAATAAATTTAGAAAAATAAAATAATAAAATAAATAAATGGTACCTCCTTTAGGAAGTTGTACTTCGGGTAAACACTAGGTTCATTTATTTCTCTATTATAGTGTCTCTCCCATGGCTATAATTATTTGCATATAGGCCCATATCTTCCACCTTATTGGTTCCAAATGCATTTTATAAGAAAAACTTGAGAGAGAGAGGCAGAGTGAGAGAGCAAATAAAAACGTAACTCTGAGTGAGGCCCGTGCACAGTGATTGGGCCCTGCCACAGCTGCTGGGATCGCTTGAAACTGAGGCTTTCCAGATGCCATACCAGAACCTACACGGGCCACAAAGCCTGGCTGAGAACTGCTGCTGGGGAGCTGTTGCAGGTCACATGTATTGGGGTGCCTTTGGGATCAACACCTAGGAGCTAAAGGAAGGAGGTAGTACTGGTTGGAGGGGGAAGTTGGGCTGTGACACTGTCTTAATGACAGCCTCAGCTGACCCCCCAAGAAGTTCTGGAACCGAGTTGGCCCTTCAGAGTTGTTCTGAGTCAGGGTGAGGGGACCAGGCGTTGATAACCATGGCACACAGACCAGTCACTAGACACAGGCTGCTTGCAGGGAAGGACCGTGGCCTTGGGCAAGCCAGCCCTTCTTTGGGGAAGTGGCTGGGCAAGGCCCAAAGAGGACTGTCAGCCAGGAGCACTCAGTCCTGGAGGCACCTGGAGTGGCATCGTCATGTCTGCCACAAGAGCCTCATCAGCACCCCTGCCCTGAGGCTCAGTGCTGGGGAGGCAGAGAGAAGAGAACAGTGGCAGAGTGTGGAGGGCAAGAGTTAGTGACTGGAAGAGCCTAGAAAACATTTGTTAAAAAAATAAATGACTGAGGGGCGCCTGGGTGGCTCAGTCGGTAAAGCGTCCGACTTTTGGCTCACGGTTCGTGGGTTCGAGCCCCGCATCGGGCTCTGTGCTGACAGCTCAGAGCCTGGAGCCTGCTTCAGATTCTGTGTCTCCCTCTCTCTCTGACCCTCCCCTGTTCATGCTGTCTCTATCTGTCTCTCAAAAATAAATAAAACATTAAAAAATTACAAAATAAATACATAAAATAAAGGACTGAGAATGATGTTCTAAGCATGTGCTTAGAGGTGAGGAGGACACAGAGACAAACAAGTCACAGGGAACTTCTGGGATAACTGGGATAATAGATATGTAAAGGCACTATTCCAGAACAAGGTGCTAAGTACTACAATGTGCACTAAACCACTTTGTTCTTGCTTCTTTTGGAGGCCTTACCATAGGACCCTTCTCACAACCCTCTAAGGCGGGAATTACTGTCCTCACCCTACACATGTAGAAACTGAGATCCAGGGATTTTCTTTAGATATCACTGCCGGTCAGAGCCCCCAAGGCAGGGCAGCCCCTGACCGGCCAGGGTTCCATAGCTCATGCCCTCTCCCCTACGCCGCCCAGCCCTTCTCAAAGCCACGTGCAGTCCTTTGCACTTTGCAAAGTGCTTACTACATCTATTTCATCTTGTCATAGCCTTGTGAGGGAGCACAATTAGAGTGTCAGAAGAAAGTAGCTTTATACCTTTATTTTCTTAACCTGCCTGCTATGCTTTCCGAAATAGATACATTCTGATCATATTTATAACAGCGACATTCTTTTTTATTCTGGCCTTCTTTTTTTTCTTACACATTTTCAACCACCTGTGAAAATCTTCCATTACACTCATCTGCTCTTCCACATCTTGCCTCAAAAGTGAGAAAATTGTGATCAAAATCCAGTTAGTTCCTTCTGAACTGTGAGGGGGAAAATTTTTTTTCCTCTTTTCATTTCAGCCTCACTCAAAAAGGCAAAACTTTATTGATTTGAGACATTAAAATGTATGAAGCCAAGAATATCTCCAATTTTATGTGTGATTAATAATCTAGGAGAGATCTTGGGGGGGCGAGGTTGTATAGGCTGAATAACAGGCCACTTAGGGGCAACTAAAAATCTCTTTTGAGGAGCTGGTCTTAAGCAGGGCAGCTGTTCCTTGTCCCACCCTCTCCCCTCTCCCCACCTTTGTGCCTACTTTCCTTCTCAAACTCCAGGTCTGGTCTCTTTTTTGTCTCTTCATTCCCCGCCTAAAAGATTTCCTGTCAAATGTCAGTGCTGACACGTTTCAAGGCTGTACAAGAAGAATTCTAGCAAATCTCCCAACGAGTGCTGTTGTGATCTGTCTGGTCCCAGAGGTCACCCAGAGCAAAGCTTTTCTCTAGAGTTTCCCTGGCAGAAGGTATCATACTGTAGAAAACCAACAGTTGCTCTGTGTTCCACGAGAAGAAAAGTCTCCATGTGTTCCCCGTGAGAATAAAGATGTACATGCCCTCTGTCCATGCCTAGTGTGAGTGAATTTGCCATCACTAGTACAGGACTATAATTATTACTACCAAAATGCCAAGCCACCCTCATGGATGAAACAAGGGAGTCCTCGTTTCTACTCAATGCCTTGACTCCCTTATAGAGAGCTTGCAATAAGTGATGGCAGCCAAAGTGGGATGCAGGAGTCGCTTTAAAGATTAGCAAGGCAAATAAGTTGCCCTTATTAAGGCATAATTTTCAGAGTTAAAACCATGACTGTAATTGAAATATAGAGTGATCACATATCAGAAATTCATGTAACTCACTGATGCAGGAGCCAGCATTGTGGTAAAGCAGATCTTTAAAAGAGACAACGAGATGCGGGAGAGGAAGGGGAAAAATAGTTGGGGAGAGGGAGGGGAGCAAACCATGAGAGACTCTTGAATGCTGAGAACAAACTGAGGGCTGAGGGGGTTGGGGGAGAAGGGAAGGTGGGTGATGGTCATGGAGGAGGGCACTTGTTGGGATGAGCACTGGGTGTTATATGGAAACCAACTTGACAATAAACTCTTTAAGGAAGAATAAAAAAGAGATATCGAGAGTTTGGCAGTTCCTCAAGGAGTTAAACATAGAATATCACATGACCCAGTCACATGACCACTTCTAGGTATAGACCCAAAAGAATTGAAAACAAGGACCCAAACAGATACTTGTACATGAATGTTCATACCAGCATTGGTCACAATAGCTAAAAGGCCAAAACAACTCAAATGTCCATCTACGGATGAATGAATAAACAAAATATTGTCTATCCATATAATAGAATATTATTCAGCCATGACAAGGAATGAAGTTCTAATCCATGTGACACTATGGATGAATCTTGAAGACATTATGCTATGTGAAAGAAACCAGACACAAAAGAACAAATATTGCATGATTCCACTACTGTGAAACATCTAGAATAGGCATGTTCACAGGGACAGAAAGTAGACTGGAAGTTACCAAGGGCTAGGAGGAGGGGAGGAAGGGAAAATTAGTGCTTCATGTTTCTGTTTGGGGTACTGACAAATTTTGGAAATGGATAGTGGTGATGGTTATACAACAGTGTGGATATAGTTAATACCACTGATTTGTACACCTAAAATGGCTAACGTGGTGAGTTTTATGTCACATCTATCTTACCACAATAAAAAATAGTTTAAAAAAAGACATGCGAGACCAAAAGAGGTGAGAGACTTTGAAAGACTGCTAGAACAAGATCAAAAAGTTGGATACAAAACTGGGTATGTCTAGAGGATAATAAAACTGTAACCTTTGGTGCTATCTTTCCTACTGGACAGAAATAACGTTCATTTCTACCAGACAAGAATCATTCACAACTTGCCAATGTTCTACAAGTTAACTTTTAATTTTACAGAGGGGCACCTGGGTGGTTCGGTCGGTTAATGTCCGACTTCGGCTCAGGTCATGATCTCATGGTTCGTGGGGTCAAGCCCCACGTCAGGCTCTGTGCTGAAAGCCAGCTCAGAGCCTGGAGCCTGTTTCAGATTCTGTATCTTCCTCTCTCTCTGACCTTCTCCTGCTCATGCTCACTCGCGCGCGCTCTCTCTCTCTCTCTCTCTCTCTCAGAAATAAATAAAACATAAAAAAATTTTTACAGAGTGGACCTTATTCAATAATGAATAGTCGGGGCTCCTGGGTGGCTCAGTTGGTTGAGCATCGAACTCTTGATTTCAGCTCAGGTCATGATCTCACAGTTCATTGTTTGAGCCCCACTTCGGAATCTGTGCTGATAGTTTGGAACCTGCTTGAAATTCTCTCTTTCTCTCTCTGTCTGTCCCTCCCCTGCTGTCTCTCTCTCTCTCTCTCTCTCTCAATAAATAAATAAGCAAACAAATAAATAAATAAATAAATCTTTTAAAAAATAGTGACTAGTCAAGCAGCCTCACTGATGATACTCTCATATGTTCTTTAAAGAGTGCTCAGCAATCTATTTTGCCTTGTCAAGTTTTAGATAGATTTTTAATACCTCAAATAATACACGACAAACCACACTCCCATGTGCATCTCCATAAAAGAACCTTAACCTTAACTTCAAAGCCTGACTCTCATGTGGCATTTACATCTTGGTGGCATCTTCTGTGTGGCAGCAAGCAAGTGTAGTCCTGGGTCACTTGTCAGTCCCACATTAGTCCGTAATTGCACATCACCACCAGACCAATCCTTCAAAGCACCACTTTCATTGTGTTCCTCCCACACACAGAATTGAAATGACTCCTGGTCTAGCCCACACTTCTCAGACTGGGTCACAGAAGGCTCTGGAATCTAGCCTGGATAGAGATTTGCAAAGGAGCTTTCTCATCACACTCAGCCCCAGCCAGGTTGTTCTGTCCCAGCTCCTTGCTGTGACTCAGACCTTTGCTCAAGCAGATCCTCCATCTATCTGTCCCTGGCCCTTCTCTTATCCTATTGGGCCTGTGGCAGTTTCCCAAATTTCAATCATCCATGTACCACTGTCATCAATTCTGTTTACTGTCTATATTATTTCCTAACCAAAGAAAAAAAACCTACTCTTTCAAAAAAGATTTTACTTGCCCAAAGCTGCAGGTTTGATGTGCTATTTAAAGAAAACTTTTTATGGGGCTCCTAGGTGGCTCAGTTGGTTAAACATCTGACTCTTTTTTTTTTTTAAGTTCATTTGTTTATTTTGAGAGAGAGACAGAGAGAGCTAGAGAGAGCAGTGGAGGGGTCGAGAGAGAGGGGAACAGAGAGAATCCCAAACAGATTCACAGCCTGACACTGGGCCCGACCTCGCAAACTGTGCGAACATGACCTGAGCTAAAAGCAAGAGTTGGACGCTCAATCAACTGAGCCACCCAGACGTCCCTAAGCATCTGAGTCTTGATCTCAGCTCAGGTGTCGATCTCCAGGTCATGAGTTCAGGCCCCACACTGGGCTCTGTGCTGGCCATGACTTTAAAAAAAAAAATTAAAGAGAAAAGTTTATCTGTGTACCACCTGAAATCACATTTATTTCCTGCTTGACTGTGTTCTAATTGTTTAGTATGTTTGGTCTCACTTGAAGACTCTAAGTTCCTTGAGGACAGGTACCATGTCTTTGGCATCTCTCTGGCCTGCACCGCTGACCTAGGCACTAGATATGTCCCCACCATGTACCCTTTGCTTGACTCAGTGTCCCATCTTCTTAGGTAAGTTTCTCATCAGAACACTGATGGCTTTCCTTTTGTCCCTTTAAGTGTGCACAGAAGCATTGAAAATGTCCCATTCCTCTGGGGACTTCTACTCTGGGTGGGGGATAAAAAGCAGATATTCTTGGTGAGGCAGGCAATCTTAACTCCCTCTTGGCCAATTTCTATGTATGTTACATTGAACAAGAAGCCTTCCTACCCCTCATTTTCCTCACCAGTGAAATGACAATAATAATGATAGTACCTGCCTTGTCTACCTCATAAAACAGAGAGGAGCCTCCATTGAAACGATAGATGTGTAAGTGGTTTCTAAAAAAGAAAATGACATTCACATGAAACCAAATGATTTCATGAATACTAAATAATACAAGATGGCCAAATAAAGAATGTTACAAGGCAGTTTCCTAAGCACCAAATTAGTCCCTGTGGCACTCACTCACTAATGGGTGGAAGGCTCCCAGAAAGCTTGCTCGAGATGGGTCATGAAGCATGAGTGGAAGTTCTGTAAAGTCTGGGAGTGGGGCGGGGTAGCCTATCTAGGTATGGAGCATGAGGGAAGCGAGCTGAATAAGGGAAGAAAGATGGACACCTGCTTGGAGCTGGTGAGGAAACTAACTGGGCTGCACAGAGGGAAGTGTGAAAGGGCAGTGGGAGAAATGCAAGGTAGAGGCTGCCAGTGCCTGGCTCAGGCTGTCTGAGAGAAGTCTCTGGGTGGCTCTTTAATGGAACAGCATGTGAGGAAGTCAAGCTTTAGAATGCAGATTCCTCTAAGAGCGCACTTCTTGCCCTCCTCATAATTTATTTACCATTTATATGTTTGCCTTGCAAAATAAAATACAGACTCATTATACCAAAAAAATCTAAAGTAAGCCAACAGGTATTTAGAGTCAAAAATGAAAATCCACCTTTAACTCCCTCTCCCCTTCCCTGGCCAATTCTGGTGTCTTTCAAGGACTTCACCTGTTATCAGCATATTGTGACTCGTTCCAGATCTTTTCCTATCAATACACCTAGTTGTGTGTGTGTGTGTGTGTGTCTGTGTGTGTACATATCTTTTTACATAAATGGGATTCTATTATACATTTTGTACAGAGCTTTGATTTTTTTTAACTTAATCTGTCTATGGACATCTTTCTATGGCAGGATATCTCCTTTTGAAAGGCTGTATAGCATTCCTTAGTAAGAATATACCACAATTTAGTTAATCAATTCCCTATTGATGAGGACTTCTGCAATTAATTTTGCTTTTTCTTGTTTACTTTTATGACTTTAAAGTAGTAAGTGCATGTAGCAAGGGACATTAAACAGTATAAAAGAGTGTTTAGTAAAAAAAGTAATCTCCTGGCTGACCCTAACTCCCCACCCCACTTTAACAGCTCCCCCTCTCTCAAGAGGCATCTACAGTTACCTATGCGTCCTTCCAGAAATTATCTATGTGTATGCAAGTGTGTGTGTGAAAGTATGTGTGTTTATGTGGAGATGGAGGGAGGAGGCAGAGAAAGAGAGAACATTTCATGTAAGCACATATTGTAGCTACACGATTCTTCCTTTTTCATGTTTGTTTATTTATTTTTGAGAGAGAGAGAGAATGAGAGAGAGAATCTCAAGCAAGCTTCGTGCCATCAGCACAGAGTCTGATGTGGGACTCAAACCCAATAACCATGAGACCATGACCTGAGCCAAAATCAAGAGTCGACGCTTAACTGACTGAGACACCCAAGTACTCCTCTACATGATTCTTCTTAATGGCTGCAGAGTATTGTGTGTGGCCAGGACACAATATATCTAACCTGCCTTCTGGTGAAAGGGATTATTGCCAGTAGGTAGTCATTACATGTAGTACAACAACGGATATCATTGCTCACGTATCTTCCTGTGCACTCTATCTCTAGTGTGAATTCCTAGAAGTGGCACTGCTGGGTAAAAAGGAATGTACATTTAAATTTTTGACAGGAAAAGCCAAATTGCCCTCCAAATAAGTTGTTCCACTTGACCCTCCTCCTAACCATGCCTGAGAGTGCCTGCTGCTCCATACTCTCTCTCCCTATCACAGCATGTAATAAAACCTTTCATCCGACTGGGGAACAAGATGGAAACGAGGTGGTTGTGTGGGAGCATGGTTAAGAAAGACAGAGATTGCCCAGTTGTTCCCCACGAGTATGGTTGAGAGTCTCGTAACAGCCCAATAGTAGATGTAACTTCACAAACATTGGTATCTAGTGACACCCAGGAATTACTCATGATCCACAAACCCACACAGTGCAGGTCCTCAACTGCCAAAGAGGTTCTTTGGTTTCTTGTCACCCTCTTCCAGCTTCACACAGAACCTCTTCTGGACTTCCTTATGTGCATCACCAGCCAGGACTGGGAAGCCTAGATGGTATTCTGCTGGAGACTGGGCCTCCAGCGAAATGTATTTTCACCCATTGTCCCCACATTCACACGCACACACCAAGAGGACTGAATGTAGAACTCAAGACCCAGGGTCAGAAATGCAAGCCCAGGACTTGTGATGAGCAACTCTTTTGTGGTCTGAGTTCCCAGAGACTGTAGGTTCCGTGGCCTCTTTCTGGCTGCAATACTAAGGAGGTGCTTAAGTTTCCTTGGGTAGCAGAGCATGAGTGTAAAGATTCATATGCAATTGAAAGAGAGGAAGTCATCTCTGGCAGCCACTACCCTTCACAACTGATGCCTCAAGAGTGCTGGACAAGACAAGCAAAGTGTCTGCCACTCTTTTTTTTTTTTTTAAGGTATATTTATTTTTGAGAGAGAGAGAGAGAGAGCTCATGAACTCATGGTAGCAGAGGAGAGGCAGAGAAAGGAAGACATAAGATCCACTGACAGTAGAGAGCCGGGTGTGGGGCTTGAACTCACAGGTTGTGAGATCATGACCTGAGCTAAAGTCAGACGCTTAACTGACTGAGCCACCCAGGCGCCCCATGTCTGCCACTTCTACCACTCAACTTCTCTCTGTCACAGCCTCTCCTGCTGCTCCCTATGGCCTTCCTTTGCCCATTCTCCATGGCTTCTGCCTACTGCTATCTCCCTACATATCTCCTGGTTTCTGGGCCACAGCACCACATGTGCTCCTCCATATGTAATATGTCACATCACGTTCCCCAGGAAAGGACCCTCATTGGGTCAATTGGTCACTCTGAAGTCTGGAACCATCCCTGTCAGTCTGGGCCCTCATAACAGAACATTCATAGGCCACTGGGCACTCTCAGACCCAGCTGAAGATGGCTACCATTGACTCAAGCACACGCCCCCTAGTCCATTCAGTTGAGATCAAAAGCACAGTGCCTGGCACAGAGTAGCCATTCACATAAAATTTACTGAATGAGTAAATAGTAATCCAGATTCAAGGAGTCCCTTGTGTTCACTTTGTTCATAAGGGGGCTGTGGGTGAGGCAGGCACACAGAGCACTGTAAGAGTCCTTTCTAACATATTGGGCTAAACACCAAGTTTAGCAAATTAATTATCTGGGTTTATGATATACTTCTGTCTCTAAATGTAAAGGGGCAACATGTTATATGGAGAAGACTGCAGGATTTGTCACCAGACAGACCTAAGTTCAAATGCGGACGGTCACTAACTATGCAGCTTTGGACAAGTTTCTTCCCCTCTCCATGTCCTTACCAGTGAAACAGGCCTTATAATATCTACCTAGTGATGTTGGGAAACAGAGTGTAGACAAAGACTGCAAAGTGCCCACTGCAGTGTCTAGTTCCATAAAGGTGTTCGAGAGGTAGTAACTACTGTGATTATTAAAGTCATTTTTTAAAACCTTTTGGCTTTATCCACTAAGCTCCCAGTAAACGAGAGTATGCTTGCATTTTTAGAGATGGATCTGAATTTCTCAAGTCAGATGCCACCAGTCACCTCAAACACTTCCTAATATTGATGTTCATTGCCAAAGGGAAAAAAGCCTTTTCTTGCTTTTCTTTCTATGGGTCATTTAGCTTTGAGACAAGGCAAGCTAGCTCATCAGTTTGCTGACACTTCTTTCAAATCCTTACAAATTCTGTTTCTCTCTGATAGCTCCCCAACCTGAGTTCTAATTTCTTCCCGGGACTATTTCCCTATTTTTATTGGAATAGATTGCTGGGAAAAGCACCCTCTCTGCAGATGTGGGACTCTGGCCAGGACCCCATGTGGCAATAGTGAGGGCATCTCCATGTAAAATACAAGCGGTTACAAGTCACTTCCCGGGGAAAGGCCTCCACTTAACACTGCTTCCTTCCAGAGCCTATGGTATTCTCTCGGGTGGGTGTTCCACAGGTTATTCAACTCTCCAGTGATAGGCGTTGAGATTTAGTTGTTAAAAGTTGTTCCTTCACTCAACAGATAAGTGTCCACTACCAGCCAGGCCTGGGGATAACGGAGGTGAGCAAAACAGACAAGGTTTCCAGCTTTACCCTATTATTAACAGTGTAGCAATGAGCATTCTTGTTTCATATGTCTGTGTGTATGTGTACAACTATTCCCCTAGTAAAGCTTTATGAAAGTGCAGTTACTGAGCAAATAGTGTATGAATAGTTACTTTGGATAAATACCAGAATATGGCCCTTGAAAAGGCTTAAAAATTTACACTTCCACTTTTGATCTCAACGATTATATTCCTAGGTACCTGTCTTAGAGAAACTCTCATACAGGTGAACAATGAATGTTCAGAGCACTAAAGGTGAGAAACAGCAGGAGAATAGATAAAATTATTGTACATCCGAACAATGGAATACTACGCAGCATGAAAATGCCTGAACCAGAGCTACCTGTATCTACGTGAATATTTCTCAGAAACTCAATGGTGAGCAAAGAAAGCACACCACAGAAGGATATGTACAGTTTTAAGGAATTTATACAAAGTTTAATAACATGCAAAATAGTTCTGTATATTGTATATTGCTTATGAGTATATACATAGTACATTTTAAAAATGCATGGGAGGGGCACCTGGGTGGCTCAGTCAGTTGAGCATCTGACTTTGGCTTGGGTCATGACCTTGCAGTTTGTGAATTCAAGCCCCACATTGGGCTCTGTGCTGACAGCTAGCTCAGAGCCTGGAGCCTGCTTCAGATTCTGTGTCTCCCTCTGTCTTTGCCCCTCTCTAGCTCGTGCTCTATCTCTCTGCCTCTCAAAAATAAATACACATTTAAAAATGTTTTTAAATAAAACATACATGGGAATCATAGATACCTGATTCAGGAGGATGGCTACCTCTGTAGGGGAGGAGAATATGACTGAGGAAGTACACGAGGGGCTTCAACTAAACCTGTAATATTTTATTTCTTTAAGAAAAACATTCTGGGACAAATGTAGGAAAATGTGTTCATGCCTAATACTTTTCTGTATGCTTGAAACAGTCCATCATTGAAAAAAAGAAGAAGAAAATCAGGGCAAAAGGTCCTGCTTCTCTTTTTTTGCAGATGAGGAAACTGAGGCTCAGACAGGGTTGCAGCCCAGCCCCTGTTGGAGCCCACCTTTTTGTCCAGGGGCACCCAGTACATCGGAGAGACATGTAACCTCTTTGGGAAGAGACCTTGCACCCTGATTTGCTGAGAATCAATCCCCTTCTTTCCCAGAGTCCAGTACAAATCCTTGAATTTATGATTCTTGGCTTCTGGGCCCAAGAAGACGATCACTTAATGTTTGCTGCCGTCACCCCAATGCTGGTGCTTGCCTGACTGTCTGGGGGTTCTGGGTATACTCAACCAAGTTTAATGCCTGTGTGGGGTACATTGTCAGCTCTAGTTCTGATTTGGCAACAGCCTTTATCATGAACCCACCATTGCAACACAAAGCAGCAGCATTGCAAAGCTTTTACTGGAACCACAGTGCCTCTGGCCATCAGCATTGCCCTGATTAGGTGACACAATGGGACCATCAGGCCCTATCAGCAGCTCTTGGTCTAAAACAGAAACTAGGAGGGGAGGGGTAGGAAGGGCTGTCCTCAGTGCTTGGCCCTGTTGCCATGGCCCCAGTTGCCATGGTCCCCAAGCACTTTTTTTTTTTTTTTTTAAAAAGAGAGAGCGTGAGCTGGGGAGGATCAGAGAGAGAGGGAGACACAGAATCCGAAGCAGGCTCCAGGCTCTGAGCTAACTGTCAACACAGAGCCTGACATGGGGCTCGAACCACAAACTGTGAGATCATGACCTGAGCCGAAGTCGGACGCTTTACCAACTGAGCCACCCAGGTGCCCCCCCAAGCACTTTTTGCTTATTATTATTTCTTTCGATCATTCATGTCAGCCATTAGCAAGCAGGATCCAGAAACTCTTTGAGGCAGGCCAGGAAGAAAGTGGTTAGCAGAAAAGATAAGCTAGACTAGGGAAGTCATTAAACAAACAAAAAGTATGGGTGGAAAGGATTTGGTGCACAGAAACAGGAGGCCCAGAAAATGGGTTTGTTTGTTTTTTAAAGAATCATGGGGCGCCTGGGTGGCTTAGTCGGTTAAGCGTCCGACTTTTGCTCAGGTCATGATCTCGCGGTTCGTGGGTTCGAGCCCCGCGTCGGGCTCTGTGCTGACTGCCAGCTCAGAGCCTGGAGCCTGTTTCAGTCTGTGACTCCCTCTCTCTCTGACCCTCCCCTGCTCACGCTGTCTCTCTCTCTCTCTCCCCTAGAAATAAATGAAAACATTTAAAAAAAATAAAAAAAATAAAGAATCTTAAGGTGTCATAGACTGAGGTGGCTGGGTCAGAATTAGCTAAGAAATACCCCTTATGTAGCTGCCATATGTTACAAGTACAGCAGCTCTGTGCACCAGATTTTTGAGAAAAGTCCTAGTTTCAAGTATTTGGTTGTGTCCGTCAGGCCAAGAGTCCTGTTCTTGTGTTAGTCAGACCAAGATTCATAAAATAAGGTCACTGTGGTTATAGTAGCTCTTGAAGTTATCCAGGAAAGGCTGCCTTAGAATTCACTCTGCCCTCACTAGTTGGCTGAGAATCCCCACAGGGCCTGCCCCTGGGTCACAAAGGCCTGAGCAAAGTGGCTCCTTAAACAGCCAAGAAACATCCAAGTGCCTCTTGGACTCTGTGCCCCCCCCCATGCCCCTATAGCTCTCCAGGGAGGGTGTATCAAAATATCCATAGGTTTTGGCCCTCACTGACCCGAGTTTCATCATGCTGTGCCTTAACTCTGTCAACTTGGGCAATGCTCTGGGCTTCAATTTCTTCATGTGTAAATTGAGAACAATAATACCCACGACACAGGGTTATTCCAAGCATCCAATGAGGGGTTTACCTTTAAAGCTCATACAAATATTAGTTGTTACAATTCGTTCCTTCCGAGCGCCTGGGTGGCTCAGTTGGCTGAGTATCCAACTCCTGATATCAGCTCAGGTTGTCGTCTCAAAGTCATGGGATTGAGCCCTGCCTTGGGCTCTGCACTGAGTGTGGAGTCTTCTTGGGATTCAATCTCTCCCTCTCTCTCAAAATAGATAAATATACTTTTTTTAAAAATTTTTTTAAAATGGGGCGCCTGAGTGGCTTAGTCGGTTAAGCATCTGACTTTCGCTTAGGTCATGATCTCGCGGTTCGTGGGTTCGAGCCCCACGTCGGGCTCTGTGCTGACTGCCGGCTCAGAGCCTGGAGCCTATTTCAGAGTCTGTGTCTCCCTCTCTCTCTGACCCTCCCCTGTTCACGCTGTCTCTCTCTCTCGCCTAGAAATAAAATAAAAAACATTAAAAAAATTTTTTAGAGACAGCGTGAACAGGGGAGGGTCAGAGAGAGAGGGAGACACAGACTCTGAAATAGGCTCCAGGCTCTGAGCCGGCAGTCAGCACAGAGCCCGACGCGGGGCTCGAACCCACGAACCGCGAGATCATGACCTAAGCGAAAGTCAGATGCTTAACCGACTAAGCCACTCAGGCGCCCCAGATAAATATACATTTTTAAATAAAGATAAAATACAATTCATCCCTTCATTCAAAAAATAGGTGTCCACTATATGCCAGGTGTGAGGTCAGGCTGGGGATACAGAAGTAAGCAAAACAGACAAGGTTCTTGCTAGCATATAGCTTTCAGCCCACGGGGCTCAGCAAACATTAGCCAAAGAATCACCAATCCAAGATCCATGCAGAGGAGGGAAGAGGTAGAGTTGCTCTTTTTATAAAATTGACTCTGGCTGCTGTGTAGAATGAGACACTGGCAGATGGAGGTGGACGCCCTTTAGGGGGCTTCTGCCAGAGATGGTAACCTGGCCTAGAGTGGTTGCAGTGTTGGTGAGAAATGGTCAGATTATGGACCTGTTTTGGAGGCAGAAGCAATGGAACATGATGACGGACCGATGTTTGGGAGCAAGGAGGAGGCAAGTATCTTAGCTGATTGTGTGCCCAGTGTTTAGGCCACTGGAGCCATAAAGACAGTTCCAAGGCTGCTGAAGGCTGCTGTGTGAAGGCTCTGCCCTTACTCAGCAATGCAACTGAGAATCACAAACATTGAGATTCTTCAATCTAGGTGATCTCCTCAGTATAAGTTCTTTAAGCTGTATTCGCTTCAAACCTCTGGCTCAGGATTTCTTGTTCTGAGAGGCTAGAAAAGAAAAGAGACGGAAAGGGGTGGGGAGTCAGGAAGGGCCAAAGACAAGGCTGGATTTTGTAACAATAGTTGACCACACTTTATAGTTTTCAAAGGAATTGCACACCAAGAATTTGTTGTCATATATTGCAAATTCAGGACCAGAGCCATGTCCTGACTCTCAGCCCAGTGTTTTGGCTACTTAGTGCATTGCCAGATCCTTCACATTTTTAGGGGGGTGGGGAGGAGCAGGAGTGAGTCTCTCAAAGGAAAAGAATTTCTAATAGACATTCCAGGCCATGCTTTATTGAAGCGATTTATTCCATTTGCATTGAGAACGATTGTTAAAAGAAAATTTGGTTCTTTTCCCACACTACTTGTCCCCTACACACATCAACAGGGCTTTCATTTCTCCATCCTAACAGGCCCACTCTTCAGCAGCTATTATCTGCTTGACAATCAAGTGAGACCTCTTGTCTTTTTCCTCTCTCAATTAAACTCTAAGGATTGAGGTTCCCATCTGCCTTGGAGCAAACCAATCTTTTGTTTGTTGTATTCGTTTCCCAGAAGCTGGAGAGCTTTTTTCCTCTCTCCAACCTCTATAGTTCTCTTTTCAAGCACTTGACCCTTTTAGTGATTTTTAACTGCATATGGCAAATTAAATTGGTTTCCCAAACTGGGATCAAACCTTCTCTCCAAAGCCCACTGCTTTGATCCTGCACCCATCCATCCCTGAACTAGGAAAGAAAAAAAATCACATGCACATTTTCCTAAGTGAGTACTTTGCTCTTTCTCAGCAGTCTTACCTTAACACGAATGCAGCAGACTTGCTAGGGAGAAACTGTAGAGTATATTTCTGCCTGGTCAGTTTTTCTCTCTGCAGTGGATAATGGTGTCTGTGGCTGGGTATCATCTAGCATAGCACCTTCTTCCTTTGTGGGAAGACAGAGGTAGCAGGAGATGCCAAAGCCTCAGATTAAAGCTGAACAAGGAGCCACCAGAAGTGGAATGGCTCTCCATTCACAGATTTTTGTGTCCTTTGCAGACGATAGAAAAGAGAAGGTAAGGATGGGAGAGGGCAGAAGAGAGGGGACTGAGAAAGAGGAAGGTGAGATGGGTGTTTGCAAGCAGAAATAAAAGAATGAGAAGAATAATATAAGCTCTGATATTTTATTGAAAACTATTCATTCTTTTAGAGGCGCCTGGGTGGCTTAAGCGTCTGACTTCAGCTCAGGTCATGATCTTACAGTTCCTGAGTTTGAGCCCCACATTGGGCCCTCTGCTGTTGGCATGGAACCTGCTTTGGATCCTCTGCCCCTTCTCTCTCCTCTGTCCTCCTCTTTCCCCCACTTCTTTCTGCCCCTTCTCTGCTCATTTTCTCTGTCTCAAAATAAATAAACTTAAAAAAAAAGAATAGAAAATGATTCATACTTTTATATTATTATATGAACCATTGTAATAAACTATATTCCAACATATAAAATATAAGTAAAACGGTGTCTGACTGGGTCAGTTGATGGAGCATGCGACTTTTGATCTCAGGGTTGTAGTTTCGAGCCCCACACTGGGCAGAGAGATTACTTAAAAGTAACATCTTTAGGGCCTCTCAGTCAGTTAAGCATCCAAGTTTTGGTTTTGTCTCAGGTCATGATCTCATGGTTTGTGGATTTGAGCCCCATGTGCTGTCAGCATGGACCCTGCCTGGGATTCTTTGTCTCTCTCTCTCTCTCTCTCTCTCTGCCCCTCCCCCACTCGTGCTGCCTATGTCTCTCTCAAAATAAATACATAAAGTTAAAAAAACATTAAAAATAAAATATTAAGATAAAATAAATTAATAAAGTTTTATTTTTGTAACAATAACACATTTGTGTTTTTTAATGTTTATTTTTGAGACAGAGAGACAGAACATGAGAGGGGGAGGGGCAGAGACAGAGGGAGACATAGAATCTGCAACAAACTCTGTTGCTGACAGCTCAGAGCCTGATGTGGGGCTTGAACCCACAGACTGTGAGATCATGACCAGAGCCGAAGTCAGACACTTAACTGACTGAGCCACCCTGAGACTCCAGTTGTTAAAACCTCAAATAGTACTGAAAGATTTAAAGTGAAAAGTACAGGCCAGAGTCTTTTCCTTTCCCTCTCAAAGCCCTCCTCATACCTCCAAGAGGCCATTGATGGTAATAGTTACCTGCATGTCTGTGCAGACTTGCTCTGTGCATATATAAAGACGTGTGCTTTCTTTTAAAATTTTATTGATTTTATTTTAAGTAGGCTCCACGCCCAACGTGAGACTTGATCTCACGACCTTGAGATCAATTGTTGCATGCTCTACTGACTGAGCCAGCCAGGCGCCCCATGTGTGATTTCTGTATGCACAAATGAGATCATACTATACACGCTGGTCATTCCTTGTCCCTTCTTTTTTTTTCTTAAACTTAACAATAACACTCTGAATTTTTCCCACTTCTTCTCATAGAGATCTACTTCATTCTTCTTAATGGCTCCACGGCAGCCCATTTGGTGCCCTGTGGTGTGTGAAACCAGTCCCCTGTTGATGGACATTTAAGTGAAATAGAAAGTCCAGCACAACATTATCCAATAGAAATAGAATGTGAACCACAAATGTGAGCCACCTATGAGGTTTTGAATTTTTTAGTAGTAGCCACATTTGCCCCTCCTGTTTTGAAATGCCACCTTTATTATACATTACACATGGATAAGACACCTACATTATACATTTAGAAATGCCCTTATAGAAGCAAAAATAATATAAAAACAGGGAGGGGACAAAAAACTTAAGAGACTCTTAAATACGGAGAACAAACAGAGGGTTGATGGAGGGGTTGTGAGAGGGGGGATGGGCTAAATGGGAAAGGGGCATTAAGGAATCTACTCTTGAAATCATTGTTGCACTATACGCTAACTAACTTAGAGGTAAATTTTTAAAAAATTAAGAACAATTAAAAAAAGAAATGCCCTTATATACATGAATTTGTTTGGGACAATTTTATTTCTTTCACCAATTTGCCAGTTTTGCCACCAGTATCCCCCTCTTCCAACAGTCACATGTAAAAAGTAAAAAGAAAGATGAAATTAATTTTAATAACATTGCATTTAATTCAATGTACCAAAAATTCTGTTTTGACATGAAATCAATATTAAAAATTATGAATGAGACATGTTACATTCTTTGTTTCATATTAAGTATTGAAAATCTGGTGTGCATTTTTTAAAATGTTTGTTTCCTGTTGAGAGAGAGAGAGAGAGAGAGAGGTGAGCATGGGAGATGCAGAGACAGAGGGAGACAGATGATCCAAAGCAGGCTCTGCACTGACAGCACAGAGCCTGATGCAGGGAGGGGCTCGAACTCATGAACCTTGAGCTGAAGTCAGACGATTAACCAACTGAACCACTCAGGTGCTGCTGGTATATGTTTTATAGTTAGAGCACATTTCAATTCAAAGTAGCCAATTTCCAGTGCTTAAGAGCCACATATGGCTGGTGGCTACTGTACTGGATAGTGGAGGTCTAGCAGGCAGAAGTCCAAAGTGTCACCATCTCTGTGAGGGGTGGGGATGGATTAGAAGGACAAAGCCTGAGGACAAAAACCTCAACTTCCCCACTCGGGACAACCACTGGGGCCTTTTGGGGCCTTGGTGCGTGGACCCCCATAAACTCACTTCACACGGGCCCAGTACATGGCAGAATAGCCGACACAGGTACAAAAGGCCCTACTGCTTTACCCGTCATAGGCTCCAGCTCTGCTGGCCGCAGAGATAAAGGGCCCTGAGTGCTGAGGAGGTGATTATCTGGAGCCTGTCGCAGGTCCCCCTTTCTCTGCCTCCAGTGGTGCCTCTATTCACAGCTTCTCAGTGTGCTAAAGACCCAATGCCCCATTTCCTTTTTTTCAAAAGCACAGTGGTGTGGCAATGACATTCTGAGGAAAGCCCTGGTGCTGGGGTTGGGGAGGGTGTGGTGGGAGGAACCCACATTGAGGCTTACTCAACTGTGAGATCTTAACCAGTGGCCCCAGAGCTGCTATGGTCTCCGGCGGCAGTAGTGGCAGCATGGCAGCGCAGCCTAGAGCATGGAATGGTAAGCATGGGCACGACTGCATACTGCGAGGGGGTTTGCATTGGGATTTGAGTGAGGTTGGGGGTTGGCGCCCGGATGGGTGCCGGCAGTGTGGGAGGAGGCAGGTGGCCTGAGAGCACTAGGGACATGGAAGCCATCTCTGGCCTGGCCTGAGCCAGGGCAGGGTTGGGAGGCATTTGGACTCCACAGCAGTCTTTAGGGCTCGCCCCTAGGTTGGCAGGAAGCTGAGAAACGTGATTATCCCCTGACGGGCAGCATGCTGTCCCTGGGCAAAGGCGGTGGCCCCATGCCCACCGCCTGACTGATTTCCTAACTAGCCCTACCCCAGCCTACCTTTCCCCCACCCGTGAACCCAAGAACCAAACCCATGGCAGTGGGCTGAACCAAGAGCTCAGAGTGGACTCAGGTGCAGAAGAAAGGAATTTCTTCCTATGGCAGCTTGGGAAGGAGCTTCTCTTTACCTGCCCACCCCCAGTTTCCCTTTGGTTGTGTAGGGGTGGAGTGGCTACATTTCCCTTTAATTCCTACCACTGCCTTCTCCAGCCCTGCAGCCTAGAAACCCTTAGCAGTATCAGACTCCTGAAACACCAGGCAAAACTCAGCTGCTTTCTGCCTGGTTGTGTAAGCTGGAGCCTCCCAGCAAGTGGAGCCTGGGCCAGAGGAAAAGAACTAGAAAGACAGAGAAGCTTTACAGCAAATCAACATCCCATATGCATATGGTGGCCTCACCCCAGCTTCCACTGCTCTACCCCTTTCCGCCAGCTGGCCAAAGGGTGGAAACCCTGCTGATTAGGAATGTTCCTTGAATGTTGGTAGCTCAGCACGTAGTGCAGAGCCTGGCACATATGTGGGATCTACCCAAAAGGGTTCTCTTGGATGGGTGGATGGATGGATGGGTGGCTGGCTGGCTGGCTGGATGGGCAGGTAGATGAGAGGATGGGTGGATGAATGGATCGACATGTTCTATCTATTGTCTTTGCTGTGCCATGTACTCCCAGTGCTCCAAAACTCCAATTTGTTATATCATCACTTCAGTGCCTTCTATTCCAGGCACCTAGACTCCCACTAATCTCCACTAACTAAGAAAAGGTGATGAGTGTAACCAGTTGGGGGATTCCTGAGCATAGGCTGGAAGAGTGGTCTCACAGCCTTGCCTCTCCTCACATTAAATCCATAGATCAAGAGCATGGGGGTTGGGTTCAAGTCTCAGAGTCCTACTATTTCCTATCTATGTCATTTCACCTATCCAAGATTTAGTAGTCTGTTCTGTAAAATGCAGCTAAAAATGTCATCTGAGATTGTGGTAAAGAATAAATGTAGAGCAAATGTATTAGGTTAAACACTATGAAATTGCCCTGAAACAACTGAATATCAGCAATTTTATATGGTTCAACCTAATACATAAAGTGCTTTATAAAGTATGAAGCACTGTAATAAGTAGCCCTATATAAGTACTCATTATTTTTAAGAGATATAATTTGCAAGTCAGAATATTATTTTAGCAATAAGTGACTAATCCCTTTCATCAGAATACAGGTCAAACTAATAGAAGCAGCCGGTTCTCCACCAGTCACAGCTGCAGATATTTTCTGGAGCAGTTTGGCCTGGGAAATGGGGACCAGGTATTTTTAAGAGACCAGACTTCGTGGAAAGCAAAGGAAGTGAGGAGCAGGGTGACTTGTGGCAGTTCCTAACTGGAAATGATTTACCCACAAGAAAAGAGCAGGAGTCAGCACCTTCTCCCAACCTGGATAGGGGTACCCACTCTCCGGCTCGAGTTCTAAGGCAGAGATGGCCTGGGACAAGTCTTCCTTCCCATGGACAGAGCCACCAGGCACTTAGTGGAAACTGAAAGCAGCTGCCTGTCAGCTGTCCTAATGGCAGCTGTTAAGCCCAACTCTTCTGAACCCAGCAAAGATCCAGATCTGACAAAGCTCCAATTTGGAACTGATAGCCACAGTAGCCCAGAGTGGGGGGGGGGGGGAACACCCCCTCTCACCATCCTATATATCTGCTACTCAATCCCAGCCCTAGTGCACAGGTCACCGAGATTGCAGGCCAGAGGGGGACGGGAGGGTTCAAGAGAAATGCCCATTGATGGGCCATGCCTCAGATGGTGTCACCCCAGGCCAACAAAGAACCCTGAAACACTAAGTAAACATTTATAGACTGCCTACTCAGTGTTTCCTACTGAGGGCATAATTGCCATTTTGTGCAGGACAATTCTTCTTTGTACCAGACCGTCCCACACATTGCAGGACGTTTAGCAGCAAGATAAGGGTAGGATGCATCCTGTAAGCTTGAGAGCTGAGTGAGTCCCAGCTGTTAAGGCTCCATAACTATGCGTTGGCTTGATAGCTGTGAGCTACCCCACGAGCCTGGTGCCTGGATAATCCTGGCTGGGTCAGCAGACTCATGTAGAGTTGCTTGGACAGGGTCTGGGACCCGAGAAAAGAAAAACCACAGAATGGCTTCTGCCCCTGGTGGGCAGTGAGTCACTCTGCTCAAGGCTGTAAGCCCTAGCCAGCCTGGGCCAGAGAGTCCACATGGAGAATGGGGCCAGCTCAGCCCAATGCTCAAATGTCAGTTTCCCAGTGTCAACCAGGATGCCTGAAATTTGTTCAGGGAAATGCAAATCTCCAAATTGAGTTACAGTGTAGTCTCCCCATAGCACAAAGGTGCTTGACCAGGAATCTGTGTGCTTGGATGGGGAAAAAATCACAACTGTGTCTTCCTTAATCTCACCTTTCTTTCCGTTATGAATGCAGGCAGCACACCACAGTAGTATTAGCAGTACCTGTGACTTTGTTCCCAATTGGAAACACAGAGGGTTTTGTATTTCATTACCATTGCTGCAGATATCTTAAGGTGTCATTACACTCATAACTACTTCAAAAGTATGGTAGTTACTGGACCCACCACTAGATCATGTTACTTAATGTGCTAATAATGAGACATATATTACAGTATTATCAGTTTTAAAACATACATTAATAACTGCCTTTAAATATAATTGACTTCCTACGTAACCCTATGCATCTGATTTTATGCTTACAAAAACTTTCCAAGGAGGGGTCCATAGGTCTCCTCAGACTCCCAAAGGAGTCCAAGCTATAAATATGTTAAGAACTCTTGGATTAGAGTTGGCATGAAATCTGTCTGATTGGGGTCAAGGGGGAAGGCTTGGAATGCAAAGAGAGGCAGCATGGACTTGTGCTCATAGGCACAAAGGGGATGCTAAAGGTCTCTAAGCAGGAGGCTCCCCAAGTGATGCTGACTGAGGTTTCCAGCCAGGGATTCTAGAGATGGCAGTGGCATTAAGAGAAATCAAGAAATTGGGAGGAAAGGCTGATTAGGTTAGTGGGAGAAGGTTCTGCTTTAAACATATGAAAATTAGGGGGCACCTGGGTGGCTCAGTTGGTTGAATGTCTGACTCTTCATTTCAGCTCAGGTCATGATCTCATGGTTTGTGGGTTTGAGCCCTGCATTGGACTCTGCCCTGGCAGCCTGTTTGGGATTCTCTCTCCCTCTCTGCTCCTCCCCCACTTGCACACTCCGTTTCTCTCTCAAAATAAACTTCAAAAAAATAAAAATAATAAACATTAAAATTAGGACTAAAAAAAGATGGACATCCCGCTGAGGTTGTCCACCGCCTCTGGGAAATGCAAGAGGGCAGACTGGGAGAGTGGCCATGGCAACAGGAAAAACGTGGGAATTATCCTTCAAAATGATCATGGAAGCATTTGGAGTGATTGCAGTCATCGAGGGAGAAAGGGCAGTGAGAGAAAAGAGGCCAAGGCAAGGGGCTGTCATAAGCTGACTTCTCTAGGACAGAATCTGAGACAGAGATTTGCATGCAGGTTTGTTGGGGATTGCCTTCTAGCACCTATGGGGGAGTAACAGAAACAGGGTTGGTCAAAGTCAGGAGTTGAACTGAAATACACTTGCACTGAAGACCTCAGCAGATGCCACGGGGAGCTCTGATTTGGGATGGTCCTTCAGATGGCCCCAGCTGAGTCTAGGCAGCTGGGCCTTTCTCCTCCCAACAGTCATCTCCCCCACCCCACCATCTATTGACTAGCCTTTGGTTGCAAGCTGCCTTCCAGGGAAAGGGTGTAACCTTAGAGGGGACCCAACTGTGAGCCATCAGGCAACACCTCTGGCCGCCGGGAATGAGTGCCTTGGTCCTGAATAAGGGTGTCAGGCAGCTCAAAGTCTGTTGTTCCAGCCCTGCAGAAAGTACATCTGGCTGCCCCCGCCCCATTGCAGGCCTCTGGGAAAGCCCACATCCTGTTATAGGAGTCCCAGGGACAGGGAGCCAGGGCCTAAAAGGAATTTGAGTTCTTGATGCCTGCAATTCAGAACCCTCAGTATCTCTTCCCCATTTTTCCATTTGAGGCTAAGCTGAATGGGATAGAGTGGGGGTGGGAGGTTGGAGGGAGCTGAGCCATTGCCATCCTCTGCAGTTTGTTTTTAAGAGGTTACCAAACTAAGCAAACCAAACACTACAGAAACAGGTTCTGTGGCCTCTCCATCCCTTCCTTCCTTCTGGGGCGACCCACATCTCAAGGAGGGGATGTCACCACAATTGAGTTTTGAGCACTGCTCACAGGGTCTGTGGGCTCCCCAGGAAATGATACTGCTAGAGCTGCCAAGTAAAAGGAGGTTTACATTACCAACAAGAAATGTAAAAATTGACTTTTGATTTTGACTTTCATGTCCTTATATCAAAAAAAGCAAACAAAATAAAGCTACTGAACTGGTCAGGCATAAACCTTTCCCAAACTGTGAAATTTAGTGAAGCTGTAGGAAACTTGAAGCTAGAAAAATTCTTTCCTTCCTTCCTTCATTCATGACACACACACACACACAAATAATAAAATAAATAACAAGCTATGGGTTTGCAAAAATGATAGCCCAAAAAGACCAAATGTGGCCTGAAGGCCAGTTGTTGTTATTATTCTAAACGTTCTTAAAAAATAATTTTAGTTCATTGCCAATTCACTTTTCAAAAAAAAATCTGAAGGTCTGACGACAATGGACATGGCAGCTAATACCGAGGAGTGCTGCCCCTTGTGGGTGGGCGTGGGGCTCCCCAGTTCACCTCAGGCCTCATTCAGCCTGCCTCTCTCTCTCCTTAGCCTGGGCCTTGTCATGTCAGAGTTCATGAGTACAAAACTCAGTGAAGCTGCATGCTGGGGCTGAGTTGGTGAACAATGTTATGGCTCTACTTACAGGGCTGTCTCCTCTGCCTTTCACTGCTCACCACCAAGTATGGGACTTGGACCTCCCCCGCCCCCCCCAAGCAAGACATCACAGACCCATGTGTACCAACAGACAAAAAAGAGAGCGTACTGTGATGCCTTGGGAGAAGGATCGACAAATATGGTCAAGAGAAGTTGGGAAAAGCACAGAGATTCTAGGAGGGCAGAGAGACTTCTGTTGGGTAGAAGAAGGCAGGGGTGGAGGAAGAGGCATGTCAGTGCAAAGGAATAGTAGGGGCCAAAGAATGGTGCTTCTAAAGGAAATGAGTGACATGTGTGAAGCAGAGAGGGGTGGAGGCCAGATTGAAGAGGACTTTTCAGCCAGGCCGAGGAAGTAGCGTTTTATCCTAGAGGTTTTGAGGCAGAGGCATGAGCTGATTTGACTTGTGGGACTACATGATGACTCTGGTGGCCCTGTAGAGAGCAAGATTTGAGGCAGGAAAGACAGGCAGGAGGTTCTGCCTCCTGTTTTTACTAAAACAGTAAAACTGTTTAGGTGAGAAATAATGGGGGTTTGATTTGGGGAGGTGCCAGTGAGTGGAGGAAGGGATGGATTCAAGAGGTATTTAGGAGGTCAGATAGACAGGTCCTGTGATTCTTCAAAATGGGTGGGAACAGCTGCACACCATGGCACACTGGTGAGCTCTGTGATCCTGACCACAGCAGTAGCTGCCCTTTGTTCAGGGTTCTGTGACATTTGCACTTGCCCATCCATTAGCACACTCTAATCTCCCAAAGACAGCCAACCTACTGTCTATCCACAAGGCAACTGGCTTCTTTTGGGGAGTGGGGGGAGCTCTCATAATTATTTTCCTTCTAAAATGTTATTTATTTATGTATTTGTTTTTAAAGTGTATTTATTTTGAAAGAGAGAGAGAGAGAGACAGATGCAGAAGAGAGAGGGAGAGAATCCCAAGCAGACTCTGTGCTGTCAGTGCTGAGCCCCATGTGGGGCTCAAACTCACAAACTGAAACTCATGAACTATGAAATTATGACCAGAGTCGAAATCAAGAGTCAGACACTTAGCCAACTGAGACACCCAAGAGCCCCATTCCAAGATTTTATTTAAATTCAAGTTAGTTAGCATATAGTGTAGTATCGGTTTCAGGAGTAGAATTTAGTGGTTCATCACTTACATACAATACCCAGTGCTCATCCCAACAATTGTACTCCTTAATACCCATCATCCATGTAACCCATCCCCCCACCCACCACCCCTCCAGCAACCTTCAGTTTGTTTTCTATAGTTAAGATTTTCTGATGGTTTGCCTCCTTCTCTGTTTTTATGTTATTTTACTTTTCCTTCCCTTCCCCTATGTTCGTCTGTTTTTCTTCTCAAATTCCATATATAAGTGAAATCATACGGTATTTGTTGTTCTCTGACTTACTTCACTTAGCATAATACCCTCTAGTTCCATCTACATAGTTGCAAAAGGCAAGATTCTTTGTGAGAGGTGAGTAATATTCCATTGTATGTATATACCACATCTTATTTCTCCAGTTGATAGACTGGATGAAATTTCTCCAAATTTCATCAGTTGATAGACATTTGAGCTTTTTCCATAATGTGACTATTGTTGATAATGCTGCTCTCAACATTGGGGTGCATGTGCCCCTTCAAATCAGTATTTTTATATCCTTTGGGTAAATACCTAGTAGTGCAATTGCTGGGTCATAGGGTAGTTCTATTTTTAACTTTTTGAGGAACCTCCATACTATTTTCCAGAGTGGCTGCTCCAACAGTACAAGAGGGTTCCCCTTTCTCTGCATCCTTGCCAACATCTGTTGTTTCCTGAGTTGTTATTTTTAGCTATTCTCGATAGATATGAGGTGGTATCTCATTGTGGTTTTGATTTGTATTTCCCTGATGATGAGTGATGTTGAGCATTTGTTCATGTGTATGGTTGGCCCTCTGTATGTCTTCTTTGGAGAAATGTCTGTTCATGTCTTCTGCCCATTTCTTCACTGGATTATTTATTTTGGGGTTGAGTTTGATAAGTTCTTTATAGATTTTGGATATTAGCCCTTTATCCAATATGTCATTTGCAAATTATTTTCTCCCATTCCATAGGTTAAAGCAACTGGCTTCTTGAAAAGCTCCCTAGCTTCCTTCCTGACACCCTGGCAGAGTACACCCATCCTACCTTTAGCTATAAGGACAGCAAGGCTTCAGATAGTACTCACTATGTGCCTGGTGGAAGGCTTTTCCCACAGAGCCACTCACTGGATTGTCAAACTGTCCTGAGAAATAGACACCACTCTTACACCTTTTTATAGATGAGGACACTGAGGCTCATCAAGGCAACATGACTCTCCCAGGGTCTCACAGCTAATAAGTGACAGAACAAGGATTTGGTGCCCTGCAGTCTGCTCCAGAGCCTCATTCTGCTGCTGGTGCAAGACAGAAGAGTGGAGGCCTAGCACACAGACCTAGTGCAGATTGGCATGAGCTGACCATGCCAGCCCCATAGCATGTGCCCTGGTGAAAACCCAGGTGTTAGCTAGGCCTTCGGATTCTGAGAACTTGGGGAGATGCAGGCCAGGTGGGGGAAGAGGTGAACACAGCCCAGGTTGGCCAGCATCGCAGGCAATGAAGGAGAGTAGTCAGGTCACATCACTTCCTGTCTCCACCCCAAACCATAAACCCTCCAATAGCTTTCTATTGTGCTGACAATCAAATCCAAATTCCTGACTGTGATCGTGAGACCCTGAAGTAATCTGGCTCCTGCCCACCTCTCTGACACCTTTCTTAGCACACTTCCCTATATTCCTTTCGGTCATTCTTTCCCACCTCAGGGTCTTAGCATTTGCCACTTCCTGGGCCAGGCATGCTCTCCCACTGCCCTTTGCATGGCTGATTCCTTCTCATCATTCCAGTCTCCTCTGTTTCAGGTGCAAAGTCCATGAAGGCAGGGACTGTGTCTGTTCTGGTCACCACCATATCCCTCAATGCGTATGCACCCAGTGCGCAGAAAGGACCCAATAAGTCTTCATTGAATGATGAACTAATTATTTTGACACCTACTGTGTGTCAGGTTCTTTGCTAATATCAATTCATTTACTTTTCAAAGGATCCAAGTGAGTTAGGTGTGATTATTAGCTCCATTTTGTAGATGAGGAAAATGAGGGACAGAGAGGTGAAGTGACTTGCCCAGGGCCACTGGGCTTAGGAAGGGACAGAGTTGGGATTTGACTTCTGATTTTTGCTGGCTCGCCTACAATACATTGCTCCAAAGGGTGCATTCAAACAGGATCTTATTGAGGTCTAGGGCTCTATCATTCCATGTACTCTTTCAGATGGCTGACTTGGGCTTCCCCAGAAAGGAGCTGAAGCCATTCGGATGGACTCTCAGCTGGGGTTAACTACCCAGCTCGCCCCACTTCTTCATTCGTATTTTTTTAAACCCCACAGAGGGCCACCTGGGTGGTTCTGTCGGTTAGGCGTCCGACTTGGGCTCAGGTCATGATCTCACAGCTTGTGAGTTCGGCCAGCCCCGCATCTGGCTCTGCGCGGCCAGCAGGGAGCCTGGAGCCTGCTTTGAAATCTGTGTCTCCCTTCTTCTCTGTCCCTTCCCCCCCTCTCAAAAATAAACATTAAAACTTTTTTTAATAAATAAAAACCCCACAGATTTAGAGAAGTACCTCAGAAAGCAAAGCGGAGTTTACTTTCCAGTGAGAAAGTCATGCCACCCCAGTGGTACATGCAGCTGAAACCCACAGGAGTGAACATGCCCTGGAGGATGCCAGGGAACGGAGAGGCAAAATGCGTCCCTCTGGCCCCAGTGTATTTTCTCTACCAACTCCTCAGCTATTGAGGGTGTGGCCTGAGAACCAGCAGTAACGGCAGCACCTGGAAGCTAGTTAGGAGTACAGAATCACAGCACACGTCGCTCTCCTCACCCACTGATTCAAACGTGCAGTTTAACAGGGGATTCATTGGCACAAAAAGTTTGAGAAGCGCTGGCTTTGAGGATAGCCTCTGAGACTGCCCTGGCTCCTCACCAGACTGGAACTCCCTGAGGGCACTCCCAGTGGGTACTCAGTAATGTCTGTTGAACAAGTAAATCTGTGAAGGAATCTAGTCACATCCAGCCGGCTTAGGCACAGATCGAATCATTTACGAGGCACACCGCACAGCTCTGCCACCTCCTGTCACCACTCGTGCAAGCTGCCCAACACAGAGGTCCAGCCCTGGGACTCCCTCCTGGCCTGTGGTCCCATGAAGGAGGCCCAGGAACAGGGACATTATATATGCCTTAGACTTTGGACAGGATGTGGAACAGTCCTATCCCTTCCTTAGGCCCTCAATCCTCTCACCCCTAAGGAGGAACTTCTGAGGTACTCATGCTCTGTTCGTTGTTCTCCTCACTGAGGGCACGGCCTCCTCAGCACACGTGGCCACCAAAATCCCTGTGCCACTTCTCAAATGGCCCCCTGGAAACCTAAGTCCCTTCCGAGGTGCAGAAGGGGCTGCCAGGTGCTGGCTACCAAGCCCTTACTGAGTGTGGAACCAAAATAAACCCGTGTTGATATGGAAACGGGTCGAATTATTTTAAGAAAAAATTGCTGCTTCATTAAGTCACGTTGTTATGGCAACCAGGATTAGGAAAGTAACTTGGCCGAGGAGGTTATGTGCAATGTTTGGGGACTGAGAGCTTTCAGAATAGTGGAAAACAATTTGTGAGCTTGCTCCCTGCCCTTGGGTCTGCCAAGGAGAAGGAGAGACGGGATGAGGGCCAGCTGAGGATCAGCTCATCCCACCTTGGTGGGCCTGTGCGGAGTGGCTGGGGACTGCCATCAGAGGAGCTGCCTGTGGCGATGCAGACCAAGGTCATGATTGGCTATGTGGGAAAGGAAGCTAACCGGGAAGAGGCTGTCCTGACCAGAGATCCAGCACTGAGTATGCAAGTGAGCCTCCCACTCAGCCGCAAGAGGAGTGCCCCAACTTCCCAGCAGTGGG
The DNA here is from genome assembly GCF_003009895.1 of Hyaena hyaena. Lineage (NCBI taxonomy): Eukaryota > Metazoa > Chordata > Mammalia > Carnivora > Hyaenidae > Hyaena > Hyaena hyaena. The sequence continues at coordinate 596,104 of NW_024081476.1, read as the reverse complement.
GGAAGGTGGGAGAATTGAGGAAAAATAACAATAGCTGCTCTTGACTGGCATTGTATGCCAGGCACTGTGCCAAGTTCTTGACACACTCACATTCAATCCTCAAGGCAACCTTTCCGGCTGTTATTATCTGAATTTTACAAATAGGGAGACTGAGTCTTAGGTTAGCAGAGTGACCTGTCCAAGGTCACACAGTAAGTACGGACCTAGGATTGGAACCTCAGGCTCTACTTGCGGTCTCTACTGCAAAGTCAAGGGACCATTAAGCTGCATCACAAACCCAGGCTATTATCTTAGGCCCTCACTCATGCATTTATTTGTTCACTTAATTATAATTCCTTTACTGAGTTCCTACTCTGTGCCAGGCCCTGAGGAAAGAATGGCCATATTACACTTTTTTTGCTTTTTTTCCCCCTCTTTTTTTATGAGAGCAAGGGCCATGCCCTGTTTTATTCTGATTATCCGGTGATGATAGAAATCATTAATTTTTGAAACAGTTTTTCTAATTTTATTGAGGAGTGATTGACATACCTCACTATGTAAGTTGTTTGTTTGTTTCTGTGAGTTAGCATGAGTAGGGGAGAGGGGCAGAGGAAGAGAGAGAGACAGAGAGAGAGAGAGAATCCCAAGCAGGCTCCACTTAGCATGGAGCCCAATGGAGGGCTCAATCCCACAACCCTGGGATCATGACCTAAGCCAAATTCAGAGTCGGATGCTCAACCAACTGAGCCACCCCGACATTCCCTTCACTGTGTAAGTTTAAGGCATACAGCATGATGGTTTGAGTTACATATATTGTGAGATGGTTACCACAGTCTGTTGAGCTAACAACCATCTTCTCATATACACACAATAAAAAGAAAAAGAAAGAAGAAAGGGGGAAATATCTTCCTTGTGATGTGAACTCTTAGGATTTACTCTTAACAACCATCCTCTAGACCACACAGCAGCAGTAGCCATAGTCACCACGTGTACGTTCCATCCCTAGTACTGATTTATGTAAATAAGTTCCTGCCTTTTGAGCACCTTCCTCCAATTTCGACCCTCTATTCCCGCCTCTGGAAACAACTCTGATCTCTGTTTCTATGAGTTTATTTTTGTTTTTGTTTTTAGATTCCACATATAAGTGAGATCATATGGTATATGTCTCTCTGTCTCACATATTTCACTTAGCATAATACCCTTAAAATCCATCCATGTTGTCACAAATGATAGGATTTCATTGTTTTTTTTTTCCTACAGCTGAATAATATTCCATTATGTATGTATCTCACAACTTTCTTACCCATGCATCCACCGATGGACACTTAGGTTGTTTCCATGTCTCGGCTACTGTAAATAATGCTGCTATGAACGTGGGGGTGAAATTATCTCTTTGCTTAATGTTTTTGTTTCCCTTGGATATATTCCCAGAAGTGGAATTGCTGGATCATATGGTAATTCTATTTTTAATTTTTTGAGGATCCTCCATACTTGCTTTTTGCCTTCAAGGAGTCCAAGCAGGAGTGGGAGAGAAGCCTTGCAATAAGGTGCACACTGACCCAGGCAAGATGCCCAGCAGTGGAGGAGCCCAAGTGCCCCAGCTAGAATCAACAACAAATTCGCCTCTCCTCAAAGGGACTCTGCTCTCCTTTCCAGCTTCCCTCTTCCTTTCAGATATTCTGAAGGGCTACTCAAGCTCAGGAAATGCTGGCCCTTGGAGTAGGAACCAAAGAGGTTGAGGGGCTTAAAACAACAGAGGAAAGGGGCAAAAGCAGTGGATACTCCAAAAGTTAGGAAGGGAGAGCACTCAGATAAGCCAGCCTCAGCCAGGTTTTCTGCTTCCTATCCTACAAATCTGGGAAATGCATTGTGAACCTTGGAAGTTGCAGAGTTTAGAAGGCTGCTGTGAGGTGTCTTGGGCCTACTGGATAAAGCAGGCTATGTCCCGCGATGCCGGGCCGTTGTGCACCAAGTTCTTGCCTTTTCTTTTCTCTTCTTTTCATAATATTTATTTATTTATTTATTTATTTATTTATTGGGAGAGCACGAGTGGGGAGGGGCAGAGAGAAGGAGACAGGATCTGAAGTGGGCTCTGTGCTGACAGGCTAACAGCAGTGAGCCTGAATTGGGGCTCGAACTCACGAACTGCCAGGTCATGACCCGAGCCGAAGTTGGACATTCAACCAGCTGAGCCACCCAGGGACCCCTAAACTTTTCTTAGTACATCGCAAAATCTGTTGCTTATTTTGAAATTGCTAGTCAGTATTAAATAAATAGTGCTGAAGCCCTTTGCCCTCTTTCTAATCTAGACTCAAATAGGCTACTGTTGTGAGATTATTGCCACCCTGTTGTACCCCAGTTTGCTTTGTGTTAGGCAGCTGTCAGCATGGCCGAGGCCTAGCTAAATAACAAGGGCTAATAAACAGCCTTCACCCACCTGAAAGATCATCAACCCGGGACCCAGCAGGGTGCACCCTCACCCCAGCACACTCACCCAGGAACACAAATGGGATCCAGTCCATCTGCACTCAGGAGATCCGGTGAGGACTCTCCACGCTTCATACACATAGCAGGTCTTGTGCAGTTTTGAGTAAGGGAGTAAAATTTGCTGTCATTTAAACATCTCCATTCCCATTTAATCAACGATGTAAGGTAGATGCTATTTTTTTCCACTTTCTGAGAGATTAAAAAACAAACAAACAAACAGAGGAGTAGTGACATGCCCATCCATGGCCATATAACTGGGATGTGGTAGAGCTGAGATTAAGAACCACGGAGTTCTGTCACTTAATCGTCTAACTCTGATTTCGGGTCAGATCATGATCTCACAGTTCGTGAACTTGAGCCCTACATCTGCCAGTGCAGAGCCTGCTTAGGATTCTCTCTGCTCTCTCTCTGCCCCTACCCCACTCATTCACTCTCTCTCTCTCTCTCAAAATAATAAATAAATTTAAAAAAGAAAAGAAAAGAAAGGAACCACAGACTTTCTCAACCCTCACTGCTTCCTGGGCCAGAAGAAGCACCCAGAAAACAGCTGTATGAGTCTGTTGACTGCCTTGGCAGTCCAAGCACTATTTATATTCAGCCCAGTGTTAGCAATCCCACAGCCCACTGGAATCATTGAGGATATGTGATTAAAAAATCATATCTGTTTCTGCAGGCTGGGCTGAGAAATTAACTGCCAGAGAGAACAGAATTTAAGAGTAAGGCTATTGTTTACTAACTGTGTGGCCTGGACAGTTTCCAGAGCCTCTCAGTGTCATTTTTAAGATGAACGTTCGTTGTAGGAATTAGAGATGATGTGTGTACAGGGCTTACCTTATGTGTGACATAGTGGGAATTCAGTAGAGGATTTTTAGGAGAGGACCAGAGGCTACATCGTGGTAAGGACTTTGCATTTCAGTGTAGTGTGATGAGAAGCGATGGGGAATATGCTGGGGAACAATGGGACATGATATGCTCTCATCTTTAACAGCAGCTTTATTGAGATATAATTGCTGTACAATTCACTCATTTAAAGCATACAGTTCAATGGTTCTTAGTACTTCCCCAGATATGTGCAACCATCACCACTATCTAATTCCAGAACATTTGCATTATCCCTCCCAACCCACAGCCACTGGTAACCACTAATCTACTCTCTGTCTCTATGGATTTGCCTATTCTAGACATGTCATAGTGATGGAATCATATAATGTGTGATACTACATATTTGGTGTCTGGGTTCTTTTCACTGAGTATAATGTTTTCAAGGGTCTTCCACGTTGCAATATGCAGCAGAGCTTCATTCTCTTTTACTGCCAAATGATGTTCCATTGTGTGCATATACCATATTTTGTTTATCCATTCATCCATTGATGGACACTTAGGTGTTTCCATATCTTGGCTAGTATTGCCTAATACTGCTGTAAGTATTCATGTACAGAGTTTTTGTGTGACAAAGGTTTTCGGTTTTCTTGGGTATATAACCACAAGTGGAATTGCTGAGTCATGTAGTAAGTCTGTGTTTCATTAGTGGAGGAACTGCAGCCTATTTTTCACACTGGCTACATCATTTGACATTTGTTCCAGCAGAGTATGAGGGTTGCAGTTACTCCACATCCTCACCAACACTTGTTATTATCTGATTCTAGCCTTCCTAGTTGGGAGCAATGTGGGATCTCATTGTGGTTTTGGTTTGCATTTCCCTGATGACTAAAGATGGTAAGCATTTGGGGCACCTGGGTGGCTCAGTTGGTTAAGCATCCAACTCTTGATTTCGGTGCAGGTGGAGGTCTCATGGGTTCATGAAGTCGAGCCCCTCATCACCTCAGGCTCTATGCTAACAGTGAGGAGCCCGCTCGGGATTCTCTTTCTCTCTCTCTCTCTCTCTCTCTCTCTCTGCCCCTTCTCCCCCACTCTCTCTCTTTCAAAATAAATAAACATTTTGAAAAAGATGTCAAGCATCTTTTCATGTGTTCATTGGTGATTTGCATATGTTCTTTGAAGAAATGTCTATTTAGATCTTTCACCCATTTTTTAAAAATTGGGTTGTCTTTTTATTATTGAGCCATAAGACTTCTTTACATATTCTAGATACAAGTTCCATACAAGGTGTATGATGGGCAAATATTTTCTCCAGTTCCATGGGTTGTCTTTTCACTTTGTTGATGGTGTCTTTTGAAGCACAAAAGTTTTTAATTTAGGGGCGCTGGGGTGGCTCAGTCAGTTAAGCAACCAGCTCTTGGTTTCGGCTCAGGTCATGATCTTACTGTTCATGAGTTTGAGCCCTGCATCAGGCTCTACTGGCAGTATAGAGCCTGCTTAGGATTCTCTGTCCTTCTCTCTCTGCTCCTCCCCCACTTGAGTGCTCTCTCTCTCTCTCTCTCAAAATAAATAAATAAAATTAACAAAAAAAGTTTTTAATTAAATGAAGCCCAGTTTATCTATTTCTTCTGTTGTTTGTGCCTCTGAGAATCATATCTGAGAATCTGTTGCCTCATCCCTGACTTTTGAGAATGATTCCTCTGGCCAATGTTCTGGGAACGAATGGGAGGCAGGGCTGCAGAATACTGAGCCAGAGAAAGCAATGACAGTGGCAGCAAAGGGGTGCTCTGTGCACAGCTTGCTGAGTCCACCAAGAACCAAATGCAGAACCTCAGCCTCCTGATTGAGGGCTGGCCTCTGAACCTGCAAAGTAGCCCAGACACAGGCACAAATACTGACATGCTGTCGTTGTTTTCTTGCATTTCTTTTATGAAAATCCCACTTCCTGCTTTTCTCCTGGCTTGAACCTGGTGAGGCAACTCAGATACCTGGAAAGACAGGCTCAGAGCCAGGTCAGGAGGTGATCTGGATGGCCTTGGGTGACTGGGGAGGGGCCAGTGAGTGATAGACACTCACTCAGTGTGGGACCTAAGAAAAAGCTCTTTTTCTTTCTGGGCCTCGGTTTCCACATCTCTATTATCCGAGGGGCCTGGGTTAGGGTCCTTGGTTGCCTACAGGTTTCTGAGTGTTCACTTCCTCATTCTCAGAGAGTAACTTAACGTACCTGGCAGAAAATATTTGTTGTGGGACTGAGAGACAGTTTAAGCAAACCACAAAGCAATATTACAGTATGATCCCACATTTGTCTGGCATCAGAGAGTTTTCTGGAAAGATATATCCAAGGTAGCAGCACTGCTTGTCTCTGATGTGTAAGATTGTGTGTTATTTTCTTCTTTCAGTTTGTCTGTATGTTCTGGTTTTTCACTGTGATGCACATATTTTGGTTTTGTAATAAGAAAAAGAAAGCATAAGAGAAAGAAATTAAAGTTGGCTTTTTAAAGTTTACTTATTTATTTTGAGAGAGACAGAAACAGCACAAGTAGAGGAGGGGAAGATGGAGAAGGAGAGAGAGAGAATCCCAAGCAGGCTACACGCTGTCAGTGCAGAGCCCGATGCAGGGCTCGAACCCAGTGCACCGCGAGATCATGACCTGAGCTGAAACCAAGAGCTGGACACTTAACTGATGTAGTCACTCAGGCATCCCAAGTTGATTTTTTTTTTTTTTAAAGAGAGAGGTTGCCTGGAAGCCATCAGCAAGAAAAAGGAGCGAGAAGGGTAGCAGCCCACCACATCTGTGCTAGAGATGATGGGAATGTGAAGCAATCCACCTTCTAAACTGTAGAGCACCACCCCTGCCAAGGGAGGTTGGGTGTCCCAAAAAGTGGACTCTGAGATGGACATTAGTATGCAGGAAGGTTATTAGGGAGGCTCTTGGGATCAACAACTGTGGAAAGTGGGTAAGGAAGCAAAATGGTACAGAGGGGATACTGTAAGTTGTACCACAGTCCTGACCAAGGCTTCAGTCAGTCTAAGCGGGAGACTCTGGTGATGAGACAGTCCCTCAGAGTTGCCCTAAATTGGGATGAAGGAGCCACCCCAGGAAGGAGGTGTGATACTGGACAAGGCAATCACCAAAGAGGGCTAACAGCACAACGCTGCCTTAAGGCAGCTACGCCAACACTCAGGAGAGTAAGTTGTCCCTGAGGTATGATCTGGGTGGCCCCTCACAGCATCCACTATAAAGGAACTGCCTGGAACAGGTGACCTCCATGAAGGACAAGGTTATAGGCAGATATTAGGGGGATTTTCCAAGAAGAAAACCTCATTTCTGAACTCACAGGCCTGGCTCCCTCCATCATTGTAAGCTCTGATCTCCATTCCTGAGTTGTCTCCTTAGGCAGTGATCTTTGTGGGCCATAGATGGGCCAGCTTTTAGTTGAGATGTTTCCTAGGATCTAAAACATTGCTCCAGGCTTTGTCTCCTAGGATCTTTTTATTGCTCTGGAATGCAGAGAGGGTGGAAATATTATCTGTCCCATTTTATCAATAAGGAAACCCTGGGGGGGTGGGGGCGCCCAGGTGGCTCAGTCAGTTAAGCATCTGACTCCTGATTTCAGCTCAGGTCACGGGCTCAGGGTTAGTGAGACTGAGCCCTGCATCAGGCTCTGGATCAGAGTCTGCTTGGGATTTTCTCTCTCTTTCTCTCTGCCTCTCCCCCACTCATTCTCTCTCTCCTCGCCCCTCAAAATAAATAAACATTTTAAAAGATTTTAGTAAAGAAACCTAGGTTCAGAGAAGAGATATAGCTCAGTCGAGATGAGGCAGAGTCTCATAGCAAGCTCTGTCCAACTCCAGGTCCCCTTGCCCTCGTGCCACAGCTGCCCAAACTTTCAAGTGGTTTGTTTCATGATCAAGTGAACACATCCTTTCCTCTTCATTAGTGCTAGACCAGTTTGTTCCCCACACTCACCAATTTTCAAATGAACCAGTCTCAGTCCTACAAATCACAAAGCGAAATTTGATTCAGTTGATACCAGACTAAATGGCCCTGACTCTCCTGGAAAGCTTCTCTCTTTGTAGGGGAGCAGAACTTTCTTGCACCAAGGGAAGGCCTGAGTGTCCCCAGTTTTGGGGACCCATGAGGCTGTAGGCCATCTTTTCGAGTTACTCTTATCAACCTGTGAGATCAATTGGCTGCAGGCACCAGGCAAGTGACAGCACAGGCGTTAATTCAGCAGTGGCCGAGGCATCCTGACAGCTAGGTACTGATTTATCAGTCTTTTTAATGAATGGGATCGCATTTAGCTAATTGAGTCTGAGACTGACATGAATGAGACCTTTCTCAGGCACCCTTCCTGTGATGTGCTGCCTCTCAGTGGCTGCCCTGCCAGTGCAGAGGGAAGAGTGAGGGAAGGAGAAGAGGAGGCAGATGGCAAGGAATGCCCCCTTCCTGGCCACATTAAGGACTGGTTTGGGGATCCAGGTATTTCCAACCTGTCCGCCGCTGTCGGGAGGCAGTGCGGTATAGGGGCAGCAGTTCCCAGATGTGGTCCTCACACCAGCAGCAGTGGCGGCATCGCTTGGGAATTTGTGAGAAATGCGGAGTCTTGGGCTCTATCCCACATCTACTCGATTAGAAAGAAACTCTGGGAGCAGGGCCCAGCAATCTGTGTCATAACAAGCCCTCTGGGGAATTCTGATGCTCACTAAAGTTTGAGCCTCCCTGGAGAAGTTATGAGTGCAAACTCCGGTACCAGGCCACCTGGGTTACTAGCTGTATGACTTCGGACAAGCCACCTAACCTCTCAGTGTGTCAGTTTTTTGCATGTTAGATGAGGGAAATAATAGGACCTGCGTTTTAGGGTTGCTGTGAGGATTAAATCTGCCAAGTGCTTAGAGCAATCTCCAGGACATGGTAAGGGCCATATATATAAGTGTTAACAACTGTTATTATTGGAGCCTATAATAGAGCCTAGGACTTCTGTCTTCTCCCTTAGCATGGCAGTGGTTCTAAGTAACATGCTGGATCATAAAGTTCCTATGATGTTATAAATTAAAAAAAAAAAAACATGGTGCAAAATTGTATCTTTCCAGTGATTGTTCATATATAAAAATATGTCTGTAAATGGACAAGATAAAATTATGGATGATTTCTTTCTCTAATCACAAACTTGTGAAATGTGGCTAAATAGGATACATCCTGGGAATCAAAATGTTAAATACATTTAATTGGACAAAATAAATGTACTGATGGCAATGAGAAAGAATGAAATCTGGCCATTTGTAGCAACATGGATGGAACTTGAGGGTGTCATGCTGAGCAAAATAAGTCAGGCAGAGAAGGACAGATACCATATGTTTGCACATATAGGTGGACTAGGAGGAAGTTAACGGAGGATGATGCGGGAGAAGGGGAAAAATACTTGGGGAGAGGGAGGGAGGCAAACCATGAGAGCCTCTTGAATACTGAGAACGCACTGAGGGCTGATGGGGGTGGGGGAGAGGGGAAGGGGGGTGATGAGCATAGGGGAGGGCACTTGTTGGGATGACCACTGGGTGTTATATGGAAACCAACTTGACAATAAACTATTTAAGGAAAAGAAAAAAATAAAATAAAATAAAATCAGAGTTAAACGATTAAAAAAAAAAAAAAGAAATGTACTGAATCAGAGATAACCATGGGCAGAATTGAAGTAAACACTACTCCAGAGTACTCAAGATACAGGATTGCCATACCGGGTCTCCATCTCCACTCAGGAACAGGAGGGCTGTCCTTCTGAGCTCATCAGGTTACATCAGAGCAAAACATAAGGTCCTTCAGGGTTAGAAGGGATGAAATGCGAGCCAGAGTCTGGTCCAACTGAGGAACCTCAATAACTAATACCAAGGATGGTTGGCCCCAGGAAGGACACTGGGAGTTGGGCACGAAAGCTGAGCAATGGACTCATCCTCAGGAAAGGAGAAAGAATCCAGCTGAAAACCAGCAGGGTCTTGGAAGCTGGGAAATCTTGCTGACTGGTGTGGACAAGTCTCCAAATATGGTGAGAGCTGTAAAAGAGTGAAGTACAGCTAGCCAGCAGGGTCTGTATCTCCATCTTGCCACCTACATATCTCCTGGTACCAGAAGACTTCTGAATGGGCTATAAAATCCTGGCATAGGTCCAGGATAGCTGACTTCAAAATCAAGATCCAGGTCAGATTATTGGGGTGGGCGTGTGGTAAGCTTGCAGCTCCATCCATTTGTGCTGCTCTCAGCCCCAATTTCCTCTTTTAAACTATGGTACCTAGAACGAAAACACTCCAGTAAGAGTTTGCTAAGATCCAGTACGGTGCTTGTTTCTACAGAGTGTTTCTATGCACCCCAGGAAATAGTTTACTTTTCAATGGTTGCATCCCTATTGATACATGGTCACTACAGAATATTCTGAGATGCACTAGAATTTCTGCAGTGTATCACAAAGCTACCCTGATCTCATATCGTGGACTTCGTTTTGAGGTTTGAGTATGATATTGTGTTATGTTTCTCAGTTACCAAGCTTCTTTTCTGTAATGAGCTTTATTGAGACATAATGCGTGCACATACCATACAATCCACCCACTTAAAATGTACAATTCCATGGGTTTTCGTATATGTAAGGAGTTGTGCGGCCATTACCAAAATTTTAGAACACTTTCAAAACCCCAGAAAGAAACCCTGTACCCCATTTCCCCCCAGCCCCTTTCCCAGCCCTAGGCAACCACTAATCTATGGTCTAGGGGTTTGCTTCTCTTAGACATGTCACATAAATGGAACCATTCACTATGTGGCTTAATGTGACTGGATTCTTTCACATGACATGTTTCCAAGGTTCATCCTCGTAGCACGCATCAATGCTTCATTCATTTTTAAGGCTGGATAACATTCCATTGTATAGCCATACCACATTTTGTCTATTTCTCCAATTCACCAGTTGATGCACATTTAAGTTGCTTCCACTTTTTGGCTTTTATAAATAATGAGGCCATGAACATTCACATACACGTTTTTGTGTGGACATGTGTTTTCATTTTCCTTGGATATATGCCTAGGAATGGAAACGCTGGATCTTATGATAATTCCATACTCAGCATATTGAGGAACTGACCATTTTCCAAAGCAGCTGCACCGTGTTACATTCCCACCAGCAATGTGTGAGAGTACCAGTTTCTCCACATCCTCATCAACATTGGTCTGACTTTATTATAGTCATCATGTGAAGTGTGAAGTGGGTGCGAAGTGGGATCTTGTGGTTCTTATTTGCATTTCCCTAATGACAAACGATATTGGGCATCTTTTTATATGCTCGTTGGCCATTTGTGTATCTTCTTTGGAGATATGTCTATTCAGATCTTTTGACCATTTTCGAATTGTTTTTTTTTTTTTTTGTCTTTTTATTATTGCTTTGTAAGCCATGTTTATGTATTCTGGATATAAATCTCTTAGACATGTGATTTGCAAATATTTTCTGTTATTCTGTAGGCTGTCCTTTCATGTTCTTCATGGTAGTACAAAAGTTTTAAATTTTGATGTGTTCCAATTTATCTATTTTTTTTCTTTTGTTGCTTGAGCTATTAGTGTCAAGCAAGAAATCATTGCCTACTTTGGGGTCTCAGAGATTTACACCTATATTTCTTTCTAAGTTTTATAGTTTTAGCTATCACATATAAGTCTTTGATCCACTTTGAGTTTAATTCTGTATGAGTGTGAGAATAAATTTCAACTTCATTCTTTTGCACGTGGAAATCCAGTTGTCCCAGCACCACTTTTTGAAAAGACTGTTCTTTCTTCATTGAATGAACTTGAAGACCTTGTCAAAAGCCAATTGGCCACAGATGTATGAGTTTATTTCTGAACTCTCAATTGTGTTTCACTGATCTATATGTCTATCCTTATGCTAGCAGCACACTATTTTGATTACTGTACCTTTGTATAAAGTTTTGAAATCAGGAAGTGTGAGGGTCCTTCAACTTTGTTCTTTTTCAAGATTGTTTTGGCCATTCTGGGCCCCTTGAATTTCCATATAAATTTTAGGATCAGCTTGTCCATTTCTACAAAGAATCTGGCTGGGCTTTTGATAGGGATCGCATTGAATCTATACATCATTGGGGGGAGTATTCCCATATGAACAGTATTAAGTATTTCAATCTATGAACATAGGATGCCTTTCCATTTGTTTCAATTTCATTTAGCATGTTTTGTAAGTTTTCAGTGTACAAGTCTTGTACCACTTTTGTTTAACTTATTCTAAGTATTTCATTCTTTTGATATTATAAATTAAATTGTTTTCTTAATTTACTTCCGACTGTTCATTGCAAGTGTATAGCAACAAAAATTTTTATATTGACTTCATATCTTGAAAACTTGTTGAACTTAGTTATTAATTCTAATAGCCTTCCAGCAGATTCTTTAGGATTTCTATATACAAGATCACGTCATCTTCACATATAGTTTACTTCTTCCTTTCTAATCTTCCTAATGCCTTTTAATTTCTCTTATCAAATTGCTCTACCTATAACCTCCAGTATAATGTTGAGTAGAAGTGGTGAGGGTGGATACTCTTGTCTTGTTCCTGATCTTAGAGGGGAAAAGCTTCCAGTGTTTCACCATTGTGATGTTACTGTGAGTTTTTCATAGATGCCCTTTGTCGGTTTGAGGAAGTTCCTTTCTATTACTAGTCTGTTGAGTGTTTGGGGGTTTTTGTTGTTGTTGTTTGTTTGTTTTTTATCATGAAGAGGTGTTCCATTTTTGTCAAATCCCTTTTCTCTGTCTATCGAGGTAATTATGTTTCTGTTTTTTATTATATTGATATGTGTGTTTCATCAACTAATTTTTAGATGTTACAAATTTGCATTCCTAGGATAAATCTTACTTGGCCATGATGTATGATCCTCTTTATTACTGGATTTGGCTTGCTAGTATTTTGTTGAAGAATTTCGTGTCCACATTTATAAGAGATATTGGTTTGTAGTTTTCATTTCCTGTGTTTTTGTCTAGTTTTGGTATCAGGGATTATAATACTGGCCTCATAGAATGAGCTGAGAAGTGTTGTACTGTGAAGTAGTTTGTGAAGAATTGACATTAATTCTTAGATTAAAGAATTAATTCATTTAAAATTGATTACTTTTTAAATAATTATTTAAAAAATTTTAAGTTTTTAAATAATTATTTAAAATTTTTAAAAGACTAAATGTTTGGTAGAATTCACCAAAAAAAGCCATATATGTCTGAGCTTTTCTTTGTGGGTAGTTTTAATTACTAATTGGGTCTCTTTACTTATTACAGGTTTATTTTGAGTTTCTTTTTCACTCATTTTCAATAGTTGGTGTCTTTCTAGAAATTTATACATTTCATCTAAGATGTATAATTCATTTGTACAATTGTTCATAGTTATTCTTTATAATCTTTTTTTCCCCCAGTTTGATTATAATGTCCCCTCTCTTGTTTCTGATTTTAGTAACTGGGATCTTCTCTCCTTTGTTCTTGGTCAGTCTAGCTAACCAAAGTTCTTTTGTATTTTCATTTGGTCCTCAGTCTCCTTCTGCCTATTCTGGGAGACTTGACCAATCTAAGAACATACATATATTTCTTTTATAGTAAATAAAATTAAGTCTTCTTCACATTCCAGCATATGGAGCTCTCACCCTGCTTCCTGCACCAAAAGCATACTGTTCTGTTCCCTTGACTAAATGAGGTAGATCCATTCTGAACCAGCTTCTGTACTAGCCAATGGCTATAGTTCATAAAGCTATCGCAATTGTACCCTCTGACTTTGGAAAATGAGCTGCAGCCTTTTTAGCACATGGACATCAGCCAAGTGCTGCTCATTTCTGGGTAAATATTAGGGCCCAGGGAAGAGCAGAAGGCAAGAGATCCTGGCCAGCTGGGACCTCCAAGCAAGGCATTGTGAGTAGGCTTGGGGACTGGTTTTTATGAACAGTGCTCTCTTTGAGTCTTGAATGGGAATAGAGGCAAGTTAGAAAAGCAGAGGCCTACTGCTGTTTTGACCATTTGTCTCCTTGGCCATAGTGCCCAAGACTGTGCTGCCCTGGTTGGCAGGGAATCCGCTGACAGGTGGCAAAGTCAGGAAGTCAGGAAAAAAGCATTTGGTATTTCGGGAAAGCGTCAGTTCTGACTATTGTTCTGGGATTCATGGCACAGTTAGTAATCTTTCCCCTTCCCTCTGTGAGCCCCAAAGCCTGGCTGGGATGCTAAGGTAGAAGAATCCATTAGCTCAGAAAATATCTTAGAGCCAATAAAATGTCCACTTAAATATAATTTCCAGACTAATGAGAAATTTGTGTATGCGAGCAGGTCCAAATTTTAAAATGGAGTAAAACCCATCAAGATTTCACTGGGAAGGAAGTGGCAAGAAATCAACTCTTAGGGATGGGTGTGTGGTGAGTTTAAAACTCAAACCAAGTGTGACAGCCTCGGCCCCACCCTGGGCTGCTGACTCAGGACCAAGAGGAAGAGGGAGCTGCCAGACTTCATGATTTCTGTAAACAGTTCTGAAAGAGAAACCACACACTTGTCTTTCTGCCAGCCCCCAGCTTCTCCTCACAGCTGACAGTGCAGCCATTGTCTTTTCTCTTGACACCCAAGGGCAGGGCTCCTTACCTTGAGCTCCATGAACCTCAAAGGGGTATGTAGAGAGAATTTAAGGGATCTATGAACTTGAATGGGGAAATTATTTGATCTTTTGTCCACTGATCTCTAACAGAAATTTAGCATTTCCTCGAGTTAAGAATGTAGGCAACAAGCCAAAATAGTATTAGCAGTATCTGTTACTTTATCCCTAATAGAAATCATAAATATTTTCATATCACATTACAGTTATATTTCAAAAAAGTTACTTATGCTCATCATCACTTCAAAACTTTTACCTACAGAGATTTACCACTAAATCTTGTGATTTAATGCATTATTAAAGTAGTAATATAAGTAGATCACAATTTCTTTAAAATATTTTAGAACTATTGCAATATGATTGTTTTCCTCTGTAATTTTATGGATTTTATTTTATGCACCTGGAAACATAATTCTGAGAGGGGGTCCAGTGGCTTCACCAAACTGCTAGTGGGATCTTTGACCTAAAAGAGATTAAGATCCCTGCCCTGGATCTTGGTGCTCTCCTGCTCCGCTGGCCTCATTTCTGATCCACAGACCTGTCCTTATATTACTTGGAAGGCTCAAGAGCACTTACATGCTAGTGCTATGACACTGAGCAAGTTAAACTTTCCATGCCATTTTCTAGCCTGCAAAATGGGGACTAATAACACTACCTACTTCATATGGTTGTAATCATTCAATGAGTTAGTGTCCAACAAACAGTAAGTGCTAATAAGTAGTAGCTATTTTTATTGTTGTTAGTTCATATCAATTGTTTTGCTAATATACACTATTATTATCTCCAATTTTAGAAGGAAATGGGGCTTAGAGAGGTGAAGTAACCAACCCAAAGGTATCCAACAAGGAAGTGGCAGAGCCAGGGTTCAAAGCCAGGTCTGTATGATTCTCAAGCCCACTGGGCGTTACTCTGTGCCACACAACTGAGAGTGAGCAGTGCCCCCCCCCCCCAAAGGGATGGAGGCCATTGACAGGGTGCTCAGTTGGGAATGAACGACCAGTTCTGCAAACTCTTGCTTTCTCTTGGTCAACTTCTTCCTACTGTCCACACCCCCAATTTGACTGGGGAGTGTGGAGACACAGTGCTTGCATCAGTCGGCCCTCAGCCAGATCTTTGGAGTATTCTTCTAGTATTCTTCCCAAAGACCACTGCCAGTGCAGCCCCCACTTGCAAAGGGAACAAGTGCATGTTCTCACACTGAACAGCAAGCAGCCTCGCAGCAACAAACTCGTTTGTAGTCATGAACTAGCCTCTGCTCCAGGTGGAACTGGAGCTTCACAGAGTAGTGGGATTGGAAGTGGGGAAGCAAGCGAGGGCTCAGAAGGGCAAGAGTTTGTCTGTGGGGTGAAGGCGGCTTCATGAAGGAAGTGATCTTTGAGCTGAGAAGATTGCCAGTTGGGCCGGAAGTGCTTATGAACTCTTAAGGCAGAGGGCAGAGGGTACACAAAGGCCCAGAGGCATGAAAGGGCCTGGTAGGTAAGGAAAGAAGGGAGTAACTCAGGATGTCTGGGAGTTGGACTGAATGGAAGAAGGAAGAATGCTGGCATGGGTGGATGAGACGGCACAGGTAGTTTATGACCAGATAGTGAAGAATGCCAGAATCAGATCTGCAAGTCTTCCAATACAGGAAGGAGAGCCCTTGAAAGGCTTTAGAATAGAGGCAATGGGACCAGATTTGTGTGTTCAGAGGACCACACCCAGCCACCCGCAAGCTCTCAGGAAGGTGGATTTATTAGAAGGGGTAGAGACAAGCAGCTGGTTAGGTCAGCAGCGAGGCCACTTTAGTAGTCCAGGTGAGAGAGGAGAGGCTGGACTGTGGGGGAAGAAGTCTGGGACTTCCGGAATTCTCTCTGGTTCTTGTCTCCATGTAAGGGGTGGGGAAGAGATAGGACCAAAATTGCTAGGGGCACTTGCCCTCCTCGGGTTTGGTTGTACATGGGTCTCATGAAGCAGGGCTTCCTCAGGCCAGACAATAATTGCCATGAATGCATATTCTAACACTTTCCATTTATTAACAGCCCACAGCAAAAGCAAATTCAAAAGCCAGGGCCCTACTGTCTGGCACCCCTCCCCTAGGGGAGTTGCCTCAGCTATACCCCTTTGTGTGGCAGGCAGGAAGGGGAGAGGGGACGTAAGGAGCAAGCCAGAGCCTGCCCTCTGTCAAAGGAAATATCCATCCTCCTAAGCATTTCAAGAGACTGTTTTCTTCCAAGTAGGTCCCATTGTTACCATGGCAACCAAGAACCCTGGGCTTTGTGTTTCTGTGTCTGTTGAGTCTCTGGGGAGAAGGGGCCTTCAGAGCTTTCCCTAGGCTGGTCAGGATGCAGGAAGTGCTAGCCAGAGGTGGATTCTCCCAACCCCATTTAGGGGGCAATCTCTTGCCTTGTTAATGCCTGTCCTTACCCACCAGGGAGAAGCCAAGACTCCTCATGAGTCAGTTCTGGTGGTCAGGGTTAAAGGCTTAGGCTCCAATGAACCTGGTTTCTCAGGGCCAGACTTCTGCATCCATCCTATGGCACATCTCTTTCAAGAGGGTGCAATCTGAGCAGGTGTCCAGGAGGAGCGAGCTCATACCCGACCCTGCCACATGCTGAGGGATTGTTGCACAAATATTTCTTGATCACTTACTATGTGCTACTACAGGATCTCTAGGCTTGTTTTTGCTCCAGGGGAGCTCTATGGGAAGGCTCAAAACCAAACTGGCCATCAAATGTCAAGGGGATAGTTAGTCCCCAAGGCTCTTTTCTGCATTAGGCTAGGCATTAGAATTGCCTAGGGAGCTTTTCAAAAATAGAAATTCCTGGAGATTCTGATTCCACCAGTGTGGGTGAATGGAGGGTGGAGGTTAAGAGGTCTGGATGGCCAACTGCTGGATTTCATAGTTGAACTCAAGCAAGTGACCTTGAGCTGCTAGGTCCTTACAGAATGAATAATGGGAACTGTGGGGCCCACTTCACAGGCAGCAAGATGTTCTCTGCTTTCCTCCACAAATTGGGGTCAGGGTTTTTATGACTCTTACCATCTTTGCTGCCCTTCTATTGCCCCCATCTTTTGCTTCCTTCTTCCTTTCTTTTATGCCAATATTTCCTTGCTCTGGGCATGGAAAGGGTGAGGTGCAACCCAGCTACCTTCCATTGGGCAGCCAGGACCCCAGGAGGGGATTTGCCTATCTCCTGGGTCCCATACTCTGTTGCAGCAGCCCAGGAAGGCATTCACATTTCTGGCATCCTCGGCAACCTGCTGAGCCATCCTGAGCCCCTATCAACTCAAGTTCTCTGATTTTTTTTCCCACAAGTTTCTCCTAAGCCACATCTTTCCCACTCAGGCTTCTGCAGTTGGTTTTCTGAACTTCACTACAAGATCTCACATGTACACCTTGTAAAGGCCATTTCAGCACACCCTTCCAGGTTAGGGAGATTGGGGAAGGGGCTCATGATTCCATTATGGAGGGGATCCTCTAGTCCTCCAAACTTCATGTCATCTACAGATGCCCTTGGCAGGCTGCCTTGAGGTTTCCATCCAGCAGCCCACTTATTCCACTCATTTCTTCATTCATGTACCAAACTAGGTTTGAGATCCTACTGTGTACCCAGCCTTGTGCTGGGCACCAGGGACCCAACAGTGACTAGGCAGATGTGGAAGCTGTGGCCTGAATAGGAATACGACTCAGGCCCAGTCCCAAATCGAGTCAGTGTCAGGGCTTGACTGGAATCCAGGGCTCTTTCCCCTATACTCACAGGGCCTTCGGCTGCAGGGTTGGGGCAAGGCTCACCCTCCTCTTCTTATCTTCTTCCACCTGCTCTGATGGACCATGACACAACCTGGGCTTACCTATCCCTACTTGTGATGTCATGAGAAACTCTAGGGATGCTAGAGGCCTCGTCTGACCCCCTGAAGCAGAATGGGAAGACCCAGTGCTCACTGATGCAGCCCACAGCGCAGCAGCTCTGTCCCCAGAAGGGGCAGTCAGCCACACATGCATACTCATCACCTTAAACTCAGCACCTTACTCTGCAGGCCCTTCGCTGCAGGGCAGAGCTGCCACCTGGCTGGTTCTCCCAGAGCCTCCAGTGACAGTGCACCTCATGCACATATCTGCTTGCTTTGGCAAAGACCCAGAATCCAGTCAGGTTGAGACATGAGCTCATTGAGAGGCTTTCTTGGGATCAGTGTAGGGTATTAGAGTTGAGAGAGTATGGGTTTGGGAGTCACAAAGACCTGAGTCCCCCATGGAACCTAACATCTCTGAGATTTTCGGGTCTTTCAGCTCTAAAAGACACATTACCTGCTGTGCTGAGTTGTTGTGGGAATGAAATGAAGTGTTGTTGGTGAAAGTTGGTCAGAAATCCACTCGTTTCCTCTCTCCCTCCCTTCCCTCCCCCCTTATCTTCCTCCCTTCTTCCTCCCTTCTTCCTGCCTGCCTGCCTGCCTGCCTGCCTTCCGCTTTGCCCCCAGCCTCTTAAAGGGGCAAGACAAATGTGCCTCTGAAACCAGGCTCTGTTTCTCATTGTGCTCCTATAAGCTGGGGGCAGGGTGGGCAGGACAGGGTGGGTGCACAGACCTAGGAAACAGTAGGGCCAGTGAGTGGAGGCAGAAAGGGGCAAAGTGTCCCAGGAGCTAACTCCTAGGCAGCCATGGAACTGTGGACAAGCTACTTGCCAGCTGTAAACCCTGGGCCAGTGACTTCTCCTCTCTAAGTCTTTGTTCCCTCATCTGTAAGATGCGGATAAGATGAAATGAGATAAAGATGTGAAGTGCGGGGGGGGGGGGGGGGGGGGGGGGGGGGGGGGAGGGAAGCACTTGTACCTAGCAGGGGGCTCAGTAAACAGTCCCACCCACTGTCCCAGGGGGAAAAATTCCAATTCATAGCTGAAAAATGTTACCAAATCCAAGAATGGGATTCAGCTTCTTTTGACCCTACAGTCTGTAAAGTGCAGAGGAATCTTGCTGAGAGGGTTTCTGTGTGAGCTGCTCTGGGCATGTGTCTTTAAAAATCTTCAGCCACCAGCTCAGCGGTGTTCCATAGCACCACCTAGTGCCACAAAGTGGATGGGTCCTCCGACCTCACCGCCCTGGCCTCCCATCCTCCCTTAAGTCGTGTGTGTGTGTGTGTGTGTGTGTGTGTGTGTGTGTGTGTGTGTGTGTGTGTTGGGGCCTGGGAGGGATGCTGTTATAGGATGACAGGACTGGGCCACTCATACCTTTATATCCCAGTAAGTGGAGAACTATTGCTATTTTTCAAGATGACTAATTCTTTTACCTCCCTCCCAACAACTGCAATCCACAAATGCGTAGGACTCTAGGTAGGTCTCTTGAGCCTCGCTGAGCCTTAGTTGCCTCATCTAAGGGTCGCAGGGCTTCAGGCTAGGGTTGATACAGGCAAGGCACCTGGGAAATATCTGATGACTACTGAGTAGTCATCAATGTTTGCTCAATAATGCAGAGAGACACAGTCTTTACACACCCTTTATATTTTTATTGAGGAGAAAGCTTTAGCATACAGAACGATTTCTTATCTTCACAACACAGTAATGCAACAATAACACAGTAACAATAACACATTTGTTTCAAACGGGTTCCTCCCGAGTCTCTGGGAATCCTTGGGCTGCCTTCATACCCACCCACCCCCCCCCGCATGCATTTCCCCACCCCCCACCCCTCTTTCAACCCAAGAAAGCACCCAAAGCCCATAGTTCCTCTTACAGCTCTTGTGGCTGTTACATCACAACAAATATTGAAGATCTGGGAAAAGGGGGGCAGGAAAGAGGGTCAAAGGGAAGCCCAAGCCCCCCTGCCACCAGAGGGCCAGAAACCAGCTCACTGTTCATCCGCTGTTTTCCTGGCTGAGGCCACAAGGGCTCAGGGTGAGAAGCACCATGGGAACAGGCAGGGCCTGTGCTGAGGGGTCCCTGGAGGTTGGGGTGCAAGGCGCCTGTCCTTTGCACTTCTCACGCAGGGACATGGACAGCAGGGCCAGCGTGTCGACCATCAGCAAACAGGGTCCACAGCCTAGAAGAATAGCAGTTCCCCTTCTGAAGCTCTCTCCTGAGGAAAATAGCTGAAAAACAGACAACATTTTCTTTACAAGGTTGTGGACTCCCGTACTGGTGGGAATGGAGAAAAACAGGCAACTGAAAGGTCCAACAAATCGGGAGAATGCTTAAATAAATTATTCAGTATGCATGACTGCATCGGTGGCAGCCATTTTAAATCTTGCTGATCAAGAGCTTACAGGATGATCTCAGCTTTGAAGAGACAGAGTCAGAACATGCTAGAAAGAAAGGCAACAAAGTGTTAATAGTATTTGCATCCATATAGTCAGGTCCTGAATGTTTGCGGGTGTTTGTCCTCAAAGCTTTCTTTATTTTCCACAATGATTATCTATTATTTTTCTCCTCGGAGAAGGCGGGAACCTTTCTAAGAGGTAGCAACAGGTTCCGGGAACCCGGCTCTGATCCCCAAGGCTAAGTGTGTTATAAACAAAAGGGCTGCTTACCTCCCAGTGATGAATAGAGACCTCACCAGAAACCAGCCGGAGGACTGGGTTTCTTTGTGACTCCTCTTCCTCCAGCTCCTTGCTCTTGCCTCCAGACTCAAAATCCTAAGGCTGGACTGAGGTTATCTGTCAGACTGCGGTGAGGAACAGAGGCAGAGTTCACTATGTTTTCTTCCCTCTGGCCGCCGACACTGTGGCTGCCTGTGCCCAGCTGCCAGGCACTGGGCAGGAGGCTCAGTGTCAAGGGCAGTCAGGCCAGCAGTGGGTCTGGCTGGCATTCTGTGGCCAGAGTGACATAGTATGTATTTTTTCACTGCAGAAGCAGTATCTTTTGGACCCAAGACAAGCAGCAGGACCCTTTATGAGGGCATCTAGGTTGGTACCCAGAAGTCCCAGGGGTTACTAGGAGGCAGTCACCCGCTGAAGCCTCATTGGCAGCCCAGCACGAGGCCACGGCTGGCCCCCAGGTGAGAAACATGAGGATGTTCCAGCTTAAGGCTGCAGTGGATGCAGTCTCTGTAGACAGAACCTTCCTCTAAGGAATCCTTTAGGTCGAAGTTAAAGAGCAGGCCTTGGGCCCTCTTTCTCTTTGGCAGTCCAGGAAAAAAAAAAAAAAAAAAAAGGCCAATTAGGCCTCCTCTGAAACCTCAAGGAAGGCAAGTCTCCTGCAAAGACCTTCGGCTGGGGATGCAGTCCAAGGCCTGGCCGGGGAAGGAGACCGCCGTCCCTGAGGAAAGAGTCACTCCTTACAACATCAAACTGACTTGTTGCTGCTGCTTCCTCCTCCTCCTCCTCCTCCCCCTCCTTCACCTCTCAGGCAATGCCGAGAAAAGGGATAGAGCCTAGAACATCGGGGTCTGTCGGCTGGGGATGCCCAGGAAGGCAGTGTGGTAAGAGGAGAGGGTCCCAGACTTGGCAAGCTGGTCCAAGGGCCCGGATACAGTAGTCTGTGTGGAGGAGGAACAAGCTTGCTCAGTCAGTCAAGAACAAATCTCAGCCAAGTTGTCCATCTGAGGTGTGGCTTTGAGCGTGCACACTGGGCTAGATGTAGGCTTCTCTTCAGGGCCCTTCCGTTGGAGGTGTGGCTTGAAGCAAGTGTCGGTTTCTAGGTACATCTCCCGATACCATCCTGCTCTCTGTTGATTAGATCTAGTAAGCGGCCACAGTGCCTTTAGGAGTTCAGGGCAGCCTGTCCTTTTGCTCATCGGTGCAGGGGCAGATCTGTGAGGCATTGGGTGAAGTCCTGGTGATCCAGTCAGAGGATAAAACCGTAGAACGCAGGGTGAAGGAACACAGGAGAGGGGAGAGTTAGGAACAACTAGAGGGTAAAATACAAGAGGGTGACCAGTTAGTTCTTTTATGGGAACAGGCCCAGAAACCTGCTCTCTAGCTTGTGGCAAGCCCGAGCAGAGCGCAAGCCAAGGGGACAGCGACTGCTGACCCCTTCTTTCCCAGGCGGCCTCGGTTGGATGCGTGGCACTCACTGGTCAGGGCTGCAAGGCGATCTGGCGTTCTAGTCTTCTTCGGGCTCTGCAGGTCTGGAACTCCCTAAAGCACTGGTCAGCACATGGGGCAGGTGTGGCAGCGATAGCAGGGGCAGGGGACGCAGTAGAAGGGTGTGTTCCGCGTGGCGAGGTCGCCCCAGCGCTCACACTCGAATTCGGCCACGTGCAGCCCGGTGGCCCCCCTGTCGCGGAGTGAGGCGGAACAGCACCGGGGGACGTCTTCGGATCTGGCGTTGCCCCAAACGACCTGCGCGGCGAATCAGCGGCGGCGAGCTGTAGAACGGGGAATTAGTGCCCGGCAGGCCCTCCAGAAGCGGGACTCGGTTCTGGTTCCTCCGCCTGCTAGGCTGTATGATGGGGGGCGATGCATCCAGGAAATTTTCATGATAGTAGCCAGTAGTCTGGGATGAAGCGTGGGCAACGGTTGGCTCCATCTCCATCAGCTCGTCGAGGTCGTCATCTTGGGTCTCATCCTCTGACTCTTGCTCTTGTTCTGGCTCCTGCTCTGCCTCCTGCTCTGCCTCCTGGCTGCCATGCGCACCTGCCTCGCCACCCTTGTCTTCATCCCCGCTCGTCTTGAAGATGTTCACCTCCACACCCACGTCCACCTCCTCGTCCTCATCGTCCTCCTCCTCCACTTCCTGTTTCTGCTTCATCTCCTCCAGCTGCTTCTTCCTCATCTCTTCCTCCTTCTTCCTCCTCTCCTCCTCCGTCTCCTGAGGAATACCTCTCATGCGCCTTCGCTGGTCCCTGTCGTAGAGCCTGCGCCTGCGTGCTTCTTCATCCTCGTCACTGTAGCACTCTTCATCACTGTCGTCGATGTTAGGGTCCTTGGCAAAAGGGAAGAAGATGTTGCGAACCCCGGGGAGAGGGATCGGCTTGGGGACACGCACTTTTCTTTCTATCTCCACGCATTCGAGAATCAGCTCATCCAGGTCGGCCATTTCGGTTGACCACAAGAGCTCCTTGCGGAAGAATTCTGACAGGCCCTTAAGGAATTGGTTTTGAAGGCGGCAGTCGTCCCAAGACAAGAATTGGGCCAGGAACTGAAAAGCATCCGCATAGCTGCCTAGGGTACAATTCCCCTGCTTGAGCTTGCGGATGGCCTTTTTAGCCACACTTGGGGGGATGGGCCCACAGAATTCCTTACGGATCTCATCCAGGAAGCGTGGGAAGTTGGCACGCAGGGGGCTTCCTTCCCGGGTGACTGAGATGGCCCAGTCCTTGGCTTCACCAGTGAAAAAGGAGATCAGAAAGGCCACCCGCTCAGCGCCCCCCGGGAAATGATCCTCGTGGTCAGCTATGAAGGTCTCTAGCCGCATCAGGAATTCAGCCAGGTAGACCGGGTCGCCGGAGAAGGGCTCTAACTCAGGCCGCTCCAGCGGCGGCAGAGGCGGCTGCGCCGGCTGCTCCTTCGATGGGGGCGGGGGCAGCGCCGGCGGGGGCGGGATGGGCAGCGGGGGAGGGTCGACGGGCGCGTCGGAGGTACCGCAATCCTGGATCACGCTAATCAGCAGTTCGTCCGAGGCGTACTCGGGCTCCGCTCGAGGGGGAGGCCAGCACAAGAAAGGCAGCTCTCCCTCGGGAACTGCGTCGATCTCGCTCAGCGGGAACTCAAAGTTCTCCTCGGCAAGGACCGGCACCACCGGCACTGGCCAGCGGATGTAGCTCGACACGTTGCCCCGCAAGGAATTGACCTCGGCTAGGGCTCTTCCGAGCTGAAGGCCCAAATTGGCGTTCTCCCCGCGAAGGGCATTTAATTCTTCTCGCAGGGCCACGTTCGCCATGCGCAGGCTGTTTAGATTTCCTGCGGCCTCGGACATTAGGATTAGCTCCGGGGCCCTGAGTCTGAGGGCGGGGGCGAGGGTAGGGGTAGGGAGCTGGAGGCCGCGAGAGGAGGCTGAAATGCGGCGGCGGGGCGCGGGGGGAGGGGACCGAAGTGCCGCGGCGGGGCGCGGGAGAGGGCGAGCCACACCCACTGGGGCGAGCACGGAGGGCGGGCGCTCCAGGCGGAGAGCCCAGCGGCTCGGCCCGGGGCGCTTTACCTCGTCCTGGGGATCGGAGAGGGCAGGTGGCGGCGGGAGCCGGGAGGCGCCAGGCGGAGGACGCGGGCGGCAGGCGGCGGCGGGGCGGGCAGAGGCCGGCCGGGCAGGAGGGAGTGGACTGCGGCAGGATCTGTCGAGGAAAAATCTTGCGGCTGGCGAGTCCCGGCCTTTTAAGCACAGCCTCGCTCCGCCCCCCCCCCCACCCCCGACAAGGGCGGGTCTTGGGGAACCGCGAGCGCCCACTGGCCACCGCGCGCCGCCACCCCCACCCCCCACCCCCACCCCCCGGCTGCGCCTCTCACTGACTCTCTCCTTCCCTAGCTGCAGCTAACTCGGGTCGGGAAAATGCGACAGCGACTGCCCACTCGAGGTCGTCATGGCGACAGCCAGTGAACGTGTTCCTCTCCTCGGGCAGGCCCCCGAGTGTAGAGGAGCTGCTTCGAGAGGCGCAGCTCAATCTCCAGAGCCTGTTGCAAGGTACTGAGAGGGAGGGGGGCTGCGGCCGGAGCCCACAGGCGAGATGCGCAACGGCTGGAGGGAGGCGAAGAAGAAAGAGGACAGGGACCAGCGAGAGAAAAAGAGAGAACAGTTTAAACCCACCGAAAAACGAAACGCACATTTCCCATATCTTTACCTTCCAAACTAACGATTCTAGAGGGCTCGATTTCTACGGCTGTTTACTCGCACCCACCCACCCCCGCACCTCACCCTAGCCCTTTTATTTTGCAGTTCAGAAGTCCATGGGGGGTGGGGGGCGAGACAGAGGCAGAAGCAGGGCAATGGTCAAGCCATTTGCCAGGAGAGCTGGGTGAGAGACTCCCCCTGCGTGGGCTCACAAACCTTCTAGACCATCTCTTGCCACATCACCCATGCCTTTGGAATCCTTGCACCCGAAGACAATGGAGGCATCTGCAGGGTCTCCCCCTCAGGGCTTCACTCGTTCTGCTCTTGTCTTAACCTTGCTCGTGTGGCTCCTAGGTAGCTAGCTACTGCCTCATCAAAGGAAGCCCAATACACAGCACCCAGAGCTCTCCTCGTCCCCTAAATCCCAGCCCGGCATCTTGGAGTATACAGATGAGCACCCTCTCCACCAAGCTGGGTCCACACGACCCGGAAAAAGAGCCCAGTTGCAGTGCCAGAGCAGTCAGATTGCATGCACCAGGCAGAGTGAGAAAACCCAGACTTCGGAATCAGACAGACCTAGAATCTCACTTAAATCCCACGCCTAACCAGCTGTGGGACACTGTGCAGATTACCCAACCTCCCTGAGCTTCAGATCAATCTTTCAAATCAGATTCGAGCTCCCCACATAGCAAAGTTTTGTGAGAAGTAAAAATGGTATGTAACCTGCTTGGCAAGAGTATCTTGCAGCTGAGGAGACCCGGATAAGATGCACTGTCACCTCCCAGTAGTGTCCTGTGGAACGCAGGGCGAGGCTGGGCACGATAGTAAAGTTACCATAAAAGAAAAGATGGTTCGGTCCCTGATAAAACCTTGCAATGTGAAAACCATACTCGTTGATCGGAAGGATTTAGCCAACGTGAGTGGCAAAAAGATTAAGCCTCAGTGCTGTGCAAGAGGCTACTGGGGTGTTACAGTCTCTGGGTGGAGGTTACAAGGGACATAGGTATGTCAAAATTCAGCCAGCTGTGCATTTAGGATTTGCATACCTTACTGTAGGGAAGTTCTGTCTCCATGAAATAATACAAATAAAACCTCAGCAGTAGTCGCAAGCTCTGTACCTATGCCAGGCACTCGCTGTCCCACTTGGGCCTTTTTCAAAGCTTAGAAGCCCTTCCTCGCTCTCCCAACCCCCAATCCTCATACTTTCTTCAAAGTTGCCTCACCTAAAAACTCCTTTAACACTAGCTCTGCACTTTGCATCCGTCCCCGCATGAGCACTCGTGTCAGCCACCTTATGCCATCCAGCTCAGGAGGACTTAGATAGTTCTGAGCTGCTTTTTCTCTCATTTGTCCCTTCATTTATTCATTCACCTACTGGTCCTGGGTGTAGACTTTGTCCACCTGACCAGACTGAGCGTCTCCACATAAAGAATGACATCTCTTCGTACCCTTGCCTTTCCAGAAGCACCTGGCACAGCCGGATCCCCGGGAGGGGCTCAGTAGACATTTGTTGAGTGAACGTTAAGTGTGAAAAGAAGCCTTACCGGCTCTCACTTATCCACGCCGACAAGGGTTAACTTGTAGGGGGACTAGAAAACAACAGCTGGGCCACTCAACTGGACTACAGCCCAAACCCTCGCCTCCCTGACAGGGCAGCGGCGACCTTAGAGAAGCAAGATTCCAGGGGACACCGTGAGCCCTGTGTTCAGATAAGAGAGGAGCTATCATGCAGAAAAAGAGTCCATGTGCTTTATGTTGCCACCATGGGCAGAATTAGGACAGGTGGGCAGAAATGTAGCGGGAGGCAGATTCCACCTCAAGATAGGAAGAGCTTTCCTGACACGCCTGAAAGCCCCGATCGTTCGTGGATGGAATGAGCTGCCTTGGGAGGGAGGCTGCCCTTCCTTCTCTGCAGGACCATGTGGAGGCTGAAGAAGCAGCTAGAAGGGCTGCTGAGGAAGAACTCTGAGCCCACAATGGGGTGTTGGACCAGCGAACTTTTGAAGCCCCTCCTGAGTCCGAGCTTCCAGGAGTCTTGAAGTCTGTTCAAATGTGCATAGAGCCCCACCTGTTGGTTCTTTGCTCTCACGTTCCTCCTTTACTCATCGAATTCATCACTTAAATGGAGCCATCCAAGTCTGTGTGTCCTTTGTACTCGCTGACAATGCCCCTCCACTCCTCCTGCCTTCTATGCTACTACCTCTGCCTTCCCTCTGCTTCAACTGAGTCCCCCTCGGCCTTGCACCGCCCACAGTGGGACCAGGATGCAGGGAACTAGGCCCTCAGAGGCTCAAATAAGAGTTCTTGACATCCAAGGGAGCACTCCGCATTGGACTTGCCAATGCACATGTCTTCGTGCTTCACACAGGTCCTTTCCCTGGTAGGGCTGCAGAAAACCTGAAGAAGTGCAGGGTTTCAGGGAGGGGACCCCGCAGCATAAACTAGCAAGAGGTGTCTGCCTCCTGGACCTCTCCTCCAGGTTGAGCACCGAAGGTGGGAGCCATCAAGACACAGGCTTGGTCTCAGAACTGGCACAACTCGAATTCATCGACTCTCTTTTCTCCTCTGCGTTCGTAGTCCTGGGACGTAGGCTTTCTTTCCAATTCTGAATCCAGAGGCTCAGAAGCCGGGAAATATCCTAGAGAAACCATGCAAGTCAAGCCCGGCAGCTAGAGCAGGAGACCCAGCTCTTATGGTCCCTTCCCAGCCCAGGGCTTGACTGTGGCCCCCTCGAGTGTGTATCCACTGTGCTATTTTTCAGAAGAATATGAGGAACAGTACTTGGAGGCCAGACTCCTGGGGCAGACCTTCCGCTCTGCTGATGAGGCCCCTGAGCCCACCCCTAGCCCAAGGCCCCAGGCTGGCAGGCGTCTGCAGTTTGTATTGATGGTGAGTTGCCTCTTCCCCCACCTGTGAGAGCCAGCATGCAGAGCTCTCTCTGCACTTATTGACAGGAGTCTTCCAGCTGCTTACGTTACCCACCGGAAGCTGCTGCTCACCTCTGCCTACCAGCAGAGCTACCCTGAGGCCTTGCCCAGATGGGCCGTACACAAGCAGGTGTCTGGCCTGACAGCCTGTCCACACTTTCCTGCCTCCCAGACAAAGCCTCCGACCACCCTGCCTAGACAGCCATCCCATGGGCATGGCTCATCTCATCGGGAGCACACCCTTCCCATCACCTTCTTTCCCAACAGCCTACAAAACGGCAGCTGAGCGAGGATGAGACTACCACCCAGGGCGTGAGGGCCCCTGAGGCCTCCCTGAGCCTGTCTACCACAGCCGACAAGCAAGCTACCTGGAATAGCCCCTTCCCTCTGCCCTTCCTAGAGGAGAAACGGTGGCTTCAACCTTGCTCCACGCACTCTGACATTGTGCCCATCAACATCTCTGGTAGAGTTGCTTAGCACCACCTCCGTTTGCTTCTCTCCATGCCAACTACAGACCATCCTCTCCAAATGCACTGGGTGCCGGGGGAGGGAGCGAGACTTTCTCTGCTACTGGCTCACCCTGCACTGTCAAGGTCATGGCCCTCACTGGGGAACAGAGGCATGCAGAAGAGGGGGCTCTGGCTGCTCTTTCCTCACTCTCTGCTGGCACTGCCACACTAACTGAGCCCATCTGGTAGCAAACAAATCTCTCTTAACAGAATACCTTAAAACCTTGTGAACTTGTGTGTTCTTTGGTACATCTATGGAAATTGCAAGTTTGTGAGTTCTGTTCGGTTTGGGGAAAGAAAATTTCTTGTGCCAGAAGCCAGGTTGGTAGTGCACAGATAGGAGCCGGGGTGGAAGTGCAAGGTCTGTAGTGCTGGTGCTAGAAGGGAGGATCATACCCGGGACACAGAGCAAGGGCCTTGTGGCGCTTTCAGTAGGCATCCGGACTTCTAGTGAGGTGGGCCTCTTCAACCGGTATGGCAAGTGTTTGAGAAGGTGAGTAATAGAAAGAGACCGAGCCAAATGAGGCTTGGCTGGCTGTGACTTTGGGGACATGTGGCACCTTCTTCTATGCCCATCATTAATTCATGCTCCACACTCCACCAGCTGTAAGTGGAAGAGGAGGAGGGTCAGTCATTTCAGAAGGAGGTAGGCCAGCGACCAGATGAAATGAAGACTCCCTGACTTAAAGGGACCAGAGGCACCCTGTGAGCCAGCACTGGCCAGTGGTATGCTGGGAAAAGCTGATGAAGACAGTGAGGACAGGTCTGGCCACATGTGGCAACATTCCCTGGATGTGGGGCCATTCAGCACCCCTGGCATCCTCTCAGGAAATCAGAGGCAGGAAACAGAGCTCAGAGCCGAGGGAGACATACCAAGAGGAGTGAGGGCTGAGAAGAGACACTCACAGAGTGAAGGTGGGCACTTTGTTTTTAAGCTTCCACCTTACTTTCAGTGAGGCCAACCCTGATTTTTCCCGCAGAGCCACTTGCTCAGGGCAGGGTGGGAAGTGGGGACACATGCAGCCATGGGGCTGAGAGGGGAAGGTGTGGCTAGCCTACTGATGAAGAGAGGCAGTGGGGGGGGTGGGGGTTCAGCATGCCTCACCCCACCCCTGCCCCAGAAATTCCCCTGGAGCAAAGACTGTCCCAGTGTTTTAAGAGAAACAGATTTCAATCACTACCCAAGGATGAATGTTGATAAAATGTGATCAGGTGACTAGAGGACAGGCTATCAGGCTGCTTCCTGGATGCTGGCGGGCAGTGGGGCAGCCTCTTGGAGGCACTGTCCTTACTGGCCCATACAAAGGCTTTCTTTGAGAAAAGATTACAATCAAGCAACATCTAGTCTCAACCTGTCTCTCTACACCAATGGTTCTCACCCCGGGCTGTACCTCTGAACAATCAATCACCTGGGGAATGCAAGAAAATGCTTCTACTTGGGCCCTACAGCCAGAGATTTAAGTGTTCTTGATGGGGTTCAGGTATTAGAGTTTCAAAAGCTGCTCAGTTGGTTTTCCCACGTAGCCGCAGTTGAAAACCATGGCCCTCGGCCACCTAAGACTCACCGGTGACCCTGGGTATGACCTTACAAAAGCCAACATGTGCGCCCTGGGGCTGTGGGTATTCAGGGCCAGATTGGGAGGGAGGAGGATGAAGGGCCACCTGCCTGGACTCTATTCATGCTCATTGCTCCTACCATCATCCATTCTCTCCACCTCAGACCGTTGTACTGTAAACAGAAACCAGGATGCACCCAAGTGTCTTTATTTTGGCTACAGGGCAGCAGTTTGATAAACACGCAAGTTTGCGACACTCGTTGTTTAACACAGAGACAGCCGTGAACCCCAAATCCACCCTGAGGCGGAGGCGGACCATTATTGGATTCTCTAACTTTTCACAGCGAGACCAAGGTGACCCCACCACAGCTGATGCCCCAGACCCTTCCCCTTGTTCATTTCCACCAGTCCTGCCACCCAGGAATAATTCATAGTGCGGGATGGTGGGGGCGGGGAGGGAGGGCGGTTGGATGACCTAAAAGAAGCCAATGTGGTAATTAAGGACAACCAAGGGCCTTTTGTCAAGGGCATCAACAGAATATGGAGCACAGGTCTCTCAGGCTAATAGGTTCATTATGCTATTGTTTCCCATTCTAAATGGAATATAGCCATTTAGAATATCAGAGAGATATGGATGCAAGTCCTGGCCTCTCCACTTATTAACCATGAGGCCTTGGCCAACTTACATAACCCCTCTGAGCCTCAGTGCCTTCATCTGTAAGTTGGGGATAATAATACCAACCTGGCGGACTTGTCATGCATATTAGAGTTATTACATATATTTGTCTACCATGTGCCTGGTACATAGTAGGTGTTCAGCAAATGGTGGCTGCTGTTATAAATTATTATAGTAGTAGTAGTAGCAATGATGTAACAGTAATAATTTTTGTATATGAAAAAGTCTTTGGGGATTTTGAACATCCAAATGGTTTCCTCACATGTGTAGGTCATCCTAAGTCTCTCATGTTGCAAAGCTTAAAAGGGACAGGTGCCAAAAATGCCACCAGACCCTGAACCTTTCAGCTGTGGCATACTCCAGATTCATTGCTGGGGCTGAAAGTCACACAGTGCTATCCTTTATCAGTTCAAACTCCTCTGCTCTCATCTCAGGAGAGGTGAGCACTGAAGTCTGTGATGGTGCATAAACCTGGGGTGAAAGCTGGGGAAAAACCCAAGGTAGTCCCACCTGCCGCTTCAGCTCTAAAAGGAATAATCAAAGCCGACAAGTCTTTGGCTTGGCAGCCTCCCGGACAATTCAAGGGCAGGCATCCTGTGACTCACTGTGTGGTGATGGGCAGGGACCCAACTTCCCCCAGCATCCTCATCTATGGAAAGGAAGAACCAAGGCATCCCGACCAAGCTGTTGGCAAATGCTTCTTGGCAAAAAAAAAAAAAAAAAAAAAAAAAACCCTTGGTGCTCCTGTCTCAAGACAGCTGCCGCGGGATCCCTGGCTGCACCGCTAACTTTCTGTGTTTACCTTCTCCAGGTCACAGCGACAGCCCAGCAGGCAGCGTGGCCCACTCTGCCACCTCAGACATCAGGCTCAGTCATTCAGTCCCAGAGGGCGTCCATGGAAGAGTTGCAGTTGGTCAGGAAGCTCGTTTCCCAAATCTCACCTCACCGGTACTGAGGAGTCCTTCGAGTGATCCAGAAGAAGCTCTCCAGGCACGTGGTGGTGCACACCCTCCTGGCATGGAGAGCATAGGAATGGTGTATAGCGTCCCCAGTTCTTGCAATGGACCGACCGAGTCGACGTTCTCTGCTTCCTGGAAGGGAAATAGTTTTACCTACATGACTCCAAGTGCCACCAGTCAGAGCACTCAAGTCAGGGAAAATGGAAAAAATCCTTCCTCTGGGAATGCTTGGGTCTCTCTGCACACACTGCCACCTCTAGTTCCTAAGGAGGCTGCTACCCTCTTTGTTACTCGTGATAACCCAGCAGGCTGCAGTGGGTCAGCTGGCTACTCTGAGTACCCTACTCAACAAAGGCAGGCAGTGGAACGACCCTCCAAGATTGGCCTTCTCACTAGTGGTACCTCAAGGCTGGAGACAGGCCCAGGTGGGGCCAGCAGGTTCCGGGAGAGGTCACTGTCTGTGCCCACAGACTCAGGCACTGCAGAGGTAGGCTATGATGAAGAACAGAAGGCCAATGAAGCCAGTGCCCTTCCTTATGCCAGTACAAGTTCTCAGGGCAGTAACAGTGCTGACAACATTGCCTCCCTTAGTGCCCAACAGGAGGCCCAGCACAGAAGGCAGAGATCCAAGAGTATCTCACTCAGGAAGGCCAAAAAGAAGCCTTCCCCACCAATGCGCAGTGTCTCACTGGTCAAAGATGAGCCAGTCCTCTTGCAAGAAGGTGGGTCAGCCATACCCAAGGACCAGAGGCCCAGGAGCCTTTGTCTCTCCTTGGAACACCAAGGACGTCACTCATCCCACCAGGATGCTCAGGGTCACCCAGCTGTGCCAACCTTCAAAGATCCAGAAGGCACACAATTCTCCCACCACTGGTATCTTACTGACTGGAAGTCTGGTGACACCTACCAATCCTTGTCCAGCTCCAGCACTGCCACGGGCACCACAGTCATTGAGTGCACGCAAGTTCGGGGCAGCTCAGAGTCTCTCGCCTCCCCTTCCACGTCCAGAGCCACGACACCTTCCCAGCTGTCCATCGAGGTCGAGGCCAGGGAAGTACCCTCCCCAGGAAGGCCTACTGGGCTGATGTCACCCTCCAGTGGATACTCCAGCCAGTCAGAGACACCAACACCCACTGTCTCCATGTCCTTGACCCTAGGCCACTTGCCCCCTCCAAGTGGCAGTGTCCGGGTGCGTCCAGTGGTACCTGAGAGGAAGTCATCACTACCCCCGACATCACCAATGGAGAAAATGTCCAAGTCACGGCTCTCGTTTGACCTACCATTGACCTCATCAACCAACCTGGATCTGTCTGGGATGAGTATCTCCATCAGAAGCAAAACCAAGGTGAGCCGGCATCACTCAGATACAAATTTTGGGGCCAAGCTGGCCCAGAAAACGAGCCCCAACCATCCAGTTATGCCCATGGTTACTCAGTCTGATCTACGTTCTGTTCGCCTGAGGTCAGTCAGCAAGTCCGAGCCCGAAGATGACATAGAGAGCCCTGACTATGCTGAGGAAGCAGGAGCAGAAGTCTTCACCTTGCCAGAGAGAAAGATGAAACCTCCCATAGCTGAGAAGCCCCCCGTGGCCCGAAGGCCTTCAAGCTTGGTCCACAAGCCACCATCAGTCCCTGAGGAGTACCCGCTAACTTCCCCTACCTTGGCTATGACCCCCAAGAGCTCCATTCAACACATGAGGCCACTCCCTCCAGACATCTACACGGTGGTGCGGAAACCAAAGTCCTCCAGCCCTGAGGGCAGAAGCCCAGGGGAGTCAACAGCACCCTCATCTCTTGTTTTCACACCTTTTGCTAGTTCCTCTGGTGCTTTCTTCTCAGGAACACAGCAACCTCCCCAGGGAAGTATGGAGGATGGAGGCCCCAAGGTGAAAGCCCTGCCTGAAAGAATTAGCCTCCAGAGCCAGGAAGAAGCAGAGAAAAAGAAAGGCAAGATCCCACCTCCTGTTCCAAAAAAGCCCAGCGTGCTGTACCTGCCTCTCACATCACCCACAGCTCAAATGGAGGTGTACGGGACAGAACCAAGGCTGTCACTCAGCCCCATCATCACCCTGCAGGAAGAAGCCAGGTGTCCCCCCACCAGTGACCACCTGCAGTCACCTGGTACAAGGACAACTTCAACACCGGAGGCTGAAGGTGAAAGGAAGGCAAGTCCTCTAGGTTAGTAAAACTCTCTGCTGGCTTTTCCTTTGAATCCCAGGAAAGATGAGGGTGAGGGTGGCGTGCCAGAGACAGAAGCAAATGACCACAAGTAATGGTCCTGAGTCCTGAGGATAACCAGGTCAGTTGGAGGTATCTCTTGAGGGTTTGGGTTATTCTGAGCAGGTCTCACTGCCCTTGGGATTAGGAGTGACCCAGGGGTGGATCTCAAGATCCAGTTTGGGTCAATCTCCCCTGGAACCCCCAGTACTGAGATACTGAACTCAAACTAGTTCTTAGCACCCTAGGATCTTAGAAGCCGATCTACCTGCTCAGGCACACATCCCCTGCCCTAGGAACTCTCTCTCCACCTCCCGGTACAGGACTCTTCGCTAGCCACGTGGATTTTAGTCTTATGCATGGGACTCAGTACCCTCCCAGGCTGAGTTCAAGTGCTATGGAAGGCTTGTAAGCTTCTGAAACAAGGGAACATGTTTCTAGCAGCAGCCTTTCTTAGCGCTTTCTGGAGGAAAGGGAGCTCACTTCTTGGATGCTTTGAGGCTAGCTCTTCCTGGAACAATACGACTAAACTACATGATGTTCCTCATCCTTTTTTGCAAGTCTCTTCTTTTGTTTGTTTGTTTTGTTTTAATTGTGGCAAAATTACACATAACATAAAATTTATCATCCTAACCATTTTTAAGTGCACAGTTCAGTGGTACATTCACAGGGTAGTATAATCATGACCACCCACCATCCACCTCCAGAGCTCTCTTCATCTTGCAAAACTGAAGTCTGTACCCATTGAACAAGAACTCACCATTGTCCCCTCCCCCCATACCCTGGCAACCACTATTCCACTTTCTGTCCCTACGAATTTGACTCCTCCAGGGACCTCATGTAAGTGGAATCATACAGCATTGGTCTTTTGGTAACTATCTTATTTCACTTAACTTATTGTCCTCCAGATCCATCCACATTTCTCATCCTTTTTTAACCTTTAACACCAAACATCAAAATCTTATGGCCTTCCTTAGGCCAATTTGGACTTCCAACATAAGTTAAATCATAGTGGCTAAAACAAGCAAACAAATCACAGCCACAAGTAATTTTTAGAAGATGCATCATCAAACTCCATAGGCTCCCTCCGAGATTCAGATAGGTCCCGCTCCCACCTACTGGTTGAGTCATTGCTTTAGATATCTCTCCGCTTTTTGATTTTTAAAAATGCTGCATTCAAAACAAGAGAATGCTCAGGCAACCTGTTGTGCAGTGGAAAAGGCGTGAGAACATAGGGACCCATGCTGATCTTTGCCACTCACTGCACCTTGGCTAAAACACTAACCTTCTGAACATCGTGTTCCTCTGCAAAATGGAGACATTAAGAGTCTCTGCCCTGCAGCCCTTCCAGAGTTGCTTTGAACATCAAATGAAATACCAGAGGAGTATGTGCTTTGTCCTAACTGTTAGTGGTCAAAGTATTTAATTCCTTCTGGTTCTTATGCCTAGGGAGTTCTACGGAAGCAAGCACTGAAGAAAAAAGTGTAATTAGTGATAAAACAGCCGAATGGATTGCCGAAGAGGACGATGACGTGTTTGTGGCTTCACGCACAACTGAAGATTTGTTTACTGTGATACACAGGTCTAGACCAATTTTCTTAATTCCTATTGTAATTGTCTACCCTTCTTATATCAAAAGAAAAGCTGCTACCTCTAAGTAGCCATTAGAATTGCAACTGGAGCCTAAGTTCAGATACCCACATATGTGAATGCAGCCCACAGCCTCACATATGCAATTCACTGACATCTTTGGGTGAAGTGGAGGAGGGGCAGGGAGGGGAGGACCAGGTGCCGAGTGAGAGGCCCCTCGTCTCCTAGCAACCGCTCGGCCTATTGTGGCTCCATCTGCTCTCTGGAAGCTCGGTCTACAGACGGAGACATTTAACCCTTTACAGAATTCTTTGTACCAAAAACATCTTATCAAAAAGTGAAATGGGGCAGCGAGCCAAGCATCAAAGCAGGAACTTGGGCAAAGGGGGACCAGACCGGGCCCCGGTTATTGGACAGGGGCACAAAGCAGGGGCTTGGCGATGAGGGGAAAAAAAAAAAAAAAAACACAAAAACTAGAAAGAGCCCAGTCATTAGAGCTGGAGCACCAGTTCAGAACAGGATCAGCTCTCAGGCTATCCTGATTCAGAGTCACTGGGCTGCTGGCCTAGACTCCTTAAATGCTTCCTTGGTCCCAGAACCTGAGCAGAACTGAGCCTGCAGGCACAGGCTAAGCGACTCCAGCTGTGGGCATTGAAAGGGGTGTAGAGACAGAGGGCCAGAAAAGGGACTCTGAGGACTTAGCAGTGAGAGAGAAAGCTGGTAGGTACAACTGCCCGCAAGGCTGCTCTATGGAAGCTCCCAGATCATGTCACTGGCATTCATGAAGTTATACAAAGCATTTAGGAAATGTCTGCTGCGTAAATTCACTCAAAGTAAACTTTCTCTTATTTAGGTCCAAGAGAAAGCTGCTTGGTTGGAGAGAGCCTGGTGAGGTCTTTGCTGGTAGCAGCAGACCAAGCTCCCATTCACCAATAAAGAACACAGCTGATTCTCCAATCAGTGAGTCAGCTGCTTCTGCAGGGTCAAGTGGCAGTGCTAACCTAGATGCTGGCAGAAACGATGATTTCAAGGCCTTGCTACAGAAGAAGGGAAGCAAGGCAACTCCAAGGTCCCGCCCTTCAGCAGCCGAACTGCTGAAGACCACTAACCCACTGGCTCGGAGAATTATTGCACAGTTTTCAAAGGACTATGAAACCACCGATGACCCCAGTACCTAAGTCCCAGGTTCAGCAAACAGGGTTTAGTTACCAAACTTGAGTAGATGAAGCGGAAGAGAAAGGGTTTTAAAAAGGAATCATGGAGATAACAGAAGAGCCTACATTTCTTTTATGTTAACTCACACTCTGGACAGCAGGAGAGAGGCCACTTTATCTAGAACTAAATCATCAGGCACTTTAATCATCTTCAGACATTTTACATTTTCATACTTACAATCTTGCCATTACCCAACTACCAGTTTTCTCCTTATCTTCCCCCAGTGTTGTGCCCTGAGAAGAAATTCTCAGATGCCAGGGCACATGTGCCACCTTTTCAATCAATGACCAGGCTGCTCCATCCCTGACTCCTGTCACTGAGGGGTACAGTGTGAGAGCGGACTGGGGGCTGCCAAAACTGGAGGTCATAGGGTGCCATTGCTGATTATTCACTTTCCTGGTAAGGCCTAGATGGCCCTGCCTAGAGAAAAGACTCTGGTGCCTCTCCATCCACACTTAAACTCCCCCCACCAGAGAGGTTTGTGGGTGTGCCCTTATTTCAGCACGGGGTTGACTGGATGGCTTTTGTCATGCAAACTATGAATGTGACTCTGTCTTGAAATTCATGCCTTTTTCAGTTTGATTGTCTACACGCACGCGCGCGCGCGGAGATCAGGGTGATGAGTTTCAGTATACATGTAGACCCTCCCCACCCCACCCCCCCCAGCTATGAAAAGTCAGGACTGGCTTGCTTTGGATGAACCAAGTTCAGCCAACAAAGGAGGCAGCCGTTTGTTCACTCAGATCTGTCCAAGGTAACTTGCACGTGTGCCTTGAGATTCTTCAAGTGTCTGTCAACAATGATAGCTAGGATTGGTGCCCAGCTCATGCTGCATTCTAAGAACTCTTGTTTCATTTGCATATAACCTTCATTACAGGAAGTAATTAGCTGAAGGAAGAGCATCATCAAAGGCTCAAGAAGGAGAGAAAGTAAGTGTAACTTGTCCACCTCCATTCAGTTTAGATTGTGGTTTGTGGTCGCTTTTGTTTTTGTTTAAAGGAAGTCTTATCCTATTCCCAAGCCAAGAATGTATGGACTAAAAAGGATATATCCAAAACCTAAAAGGCACCCTTGCAAGTGGCTATGGCCCATAACACACACACACACACACACACACACACACACACACACACACAAAGGGCTACTTTTTGCCATTTAGGTTCCACTGTGTGACCAACTTTCCATTAACTATGCTGGGGGAGAGTGTAGGCACTGGGGGAGATGGGATGCTGACAGAGCCCCAGAGCAATCATTGTGACCCCTTCCTTCCCCACACGCACAAGCTTATAGGCACTAACTATTCTTGTCAGTTCAATTTTCTAAGCAGAGCAAGAGTAGTGATTCATTTGATTTTCATGTCTGATTTTGCGGAGGTTGGGGGGAAAAACTAGACAACGCATTGAACAAAAACTGGCTGACCAATAACAGACCAAAACGTTAATGGTCCACGTTTCTGAGAAGGGAAAAGTCAAATGAAATTGAAGCCTGCTTCCTGGACCCCTTCCTACTTCGCCGCCACCCCCCCCAACCCAACAGATTCATTGGCCAACCTCCCGAAGGAATCAGAAACTGCCCCAGAAACAAGCAGATCTTTATTTTGATAGGTCGCATAAATCACCAATGAGAAGCAAGCCCTTAGCTCCACTGCCCGCACTCCTGCAGACAGAGCAGCTGAAAAACTACACTGAGAGCTGAGAAGACTTGGGCCTCTCTCATTTAGAGGTCTTAGGCCTAGGCACTTGGCTGGTACAGGTCTGAATTCTAGACTTCTGAGAGCAGGCCAAGCCCACCAACTTCTTTGCAATCAGCATGCCCCCCTGATTTAGACACAGGCCACTTATATTGTAAACAGCGAGACCCCAGTTGCTTTCAAAAGCATTCAAATTATTTAGTTTGAAGGTCCTGATCGAATTTCAGGGGTTTTGCCTGAAATAAAATAGATTCATTCCTGGCCTGAATTTATATCTGAATGCCACACTTGTCTGCCCCAGACTCAGAATTCCAAAAGACAGAAACATTTTTCCTCCATAGGGAAATGAAGGGGTGCTTGTGCTTTAGCCTAACAAAAGTGAATGGGTGCCAGAGCCTTCTCCTTGGGAACCACTTTGAACAGCTGAGCTTTGAAGCCAAATACAAGACTCACATAGTACAGGATGTGTTACTTCTGCTGGTTTTTCTGGAGGCTTCTTGTTTGCTACTTCTAGTGGGTTTCACCTTTCCCCTTGCCTTGCTACCCCTGGTGGTTTTTGTAAAATATTCTAGAGCTGTATGCCCAGACACCATTAT
The DNA here is from genome assembly GCF_003009895.1 of Hyaena hyaena. Taxonomy (NCBI): domain Eukaryota; kingdom Metazoa; phylum Chordata; class Mammalia; order Carnivora; family Hyaenidae; genus Hyaena; species Hyaena hyaena. The sequence continues at coordinate 557,569 of NW_024081476.1, read as the reverse complement.
GTTTTGCCATCACCTTGAGTCTGCTTTTCCTCTTCAATAGTCTGTGTACCTGGAATTTTTATAACATTTGCATCATTACTGTGGCCCTCAAATGGCCAGTGGTGTTTCCATTAGCATAAGAGGATTTAGGGCAGAGATATTATGGTCAGAGGTAACATTGAGGGCTAGAAATATTCCTTTAATATTTTGCAACAGGTGGACACAATCCCAAGCAAACAGGCAAACTGTAAAATTTGTTAGTCACTGATGACTAGAACACCAAACATCTTTCCTACTCCTAACCCTCAACCACTCTCGTCCCTGTGATCATTACACCAACTCTCCCACTGAGGCATAGAGCACAATGTTTGCTGCCCTCTGTATCGACCTGTTAAGACCAGAGAAGAGAGGCTGACAGCCCCTCCATGCAGGCTTTCAGAGAACCTAGTACTGTCACGATTACGTGTGAAAATAATAGTGATCCCAATTTTTGAAGGTGGAATACAGAAGGGGTTCAAGTAAAATGAAGTTGTCCCCAGGAGGTGAGCTACCAATTCAAGTTGTTTCTATCTTTTTGTTGGCTCTGATTCCAACCGATAGCCACAGGTGGCTCTGCTGGACTAACCTCAGTGTAGTCATGAATAGAGGGAGTCATCCCCAGGAGAGGTCAATGGGTAGCAAAGAGTGCTTTGCTCTTAGTGGGCATTCGTTACGTATTCATGGTTCAAATGTTGAGAGTAGAGAGCAAGCCATTCTTGGTACAGCAGGAAGCCTCGCTGGTGTCTCCTCTCCTTTGCCTGCCTCATCTCTCACCTAAGCCTCCCACCTGGCCCCAACTTGTCCCTCAGCCCCGACTCCTGTGAACTGCATCCCTCACCTACAACTTACCCTTTAAAGAGGCACGACCACAAGCAGCGAAAGAGTTCATGTTAGCCTAATGACCTAAAATCGACCAGTTGGTCTGAAGGCATCACTCTGAATGTGCAAAGAGTAGAGGAGATTCTACAAAGGCTTACAACAAGCATTTCACCAGACATCTATTTTAAGTCTCTAGACAACACGAATCAGATTGTGATCCCACGGTACCTACCTGTCTGAGCAGATGTGTCCGTGCACCTGCCCTCTTCCTCATAAACAAACTATTCCTTAAAACATTGAGTTTGTGGCCAGTGCTCTGTTCCTCACCAGCACAGCCTTCCATCTTTACCAAGTCTGTAACACAATAGTAAGCTTTCACTTTAATCTGATTTGCCAGGGCCAGGACTAGAGTGAGGTGAATGAAGCGCCCATTCTCAGGGCTGCACAAGTGCCTTACCCTCGTCCCAGCCCTGCGCTTTGCACTCTATAAATATCAGTTTATCTTCTTCCTGTGAACAAGTGTGGTTCCTCTAATAACTCCCTGTTGTTGCACCAAATGTTTTATTGCCATCTCTTTTCTCCATTGCTATAAGCCTTTGTATGCCTACACGTCAAAGAATCGACAATATTATCAGAAAACATGGTTGATTTCTAAGCAACCTGCTCTGAGTAGCAGGTTAGCACCCGTTTTCAGTAGGGCTGCAGACAGAGATAGCCCTTCAGCAGAATAGTGAATGAGCTGGAAGTCTGCGGTTGGGATGGATCCTCAGTCTCCTCTTTCTGCTCTATTTTCCCCAGACCTTGCTTCCCTGCCCCAACTCTCCTGAGTGCCTCCTAGTTTGTTCTCCTCATTAAGAAAACCATGCTCTCAGGAAAGGGATAAAGTCCTTTGCTTTGACATTGTAAGGCTTAATGCTACCTTTTTTGAGGGTCGCTTGCATTATAATAGGGGAAAAGCCCTAAGCCAAAGGAATTGGAATTCTGCATGTAGAATTCTAGGCCTCGATTAGCCACGAAGTGTATTTTTCACCACAAAAGGCCAAATTCCCTGAAAGCTAACTCCAGAATATAGAAAATACCTTAATCTCCTGGAATTATTGTATTAAACTGTTGGTGTTTGATTAAATAGTCCTGATACCCCGTGCTGTTCTATTGGACATAGGACTAAGGGACCACATCTACCAAGAGACTCTCAGAAATGGCTACTGAAAGCCACTGAGAAGGCCAAGATCATTCATATTGTACATTAACATTTTTACACAAATGGAATTAATACTAGTCATTTTAGTAGAAGAACATAAGGACTTAGAGTTTGTGAAAATGTGTCCTGTTCGTGCAAGGTGAAACTGTCTGATGAATGTCTGATCCATGTCGGTCTCCCGGTGTTGATGGTAATTATTAAACTTACTGGAGGTACAACTTTACTGAACACAAGCCTCTGCTTCCCCTGCCCTTATTTATGTTTTGTGCTATCACTTCAGCTTGGTGTGAGAGAGACCAGATCTATACCAGAGCACCCAGTCCCTCCAAAGCCTTTGCTTGTATTTTAGCTATAAGTCACCAAGGTATTAGGGATTTAAAAGGACAAGAGAGTGGGAAAGAGGTACAAAGAGCTGCCTTAGTCAAAGGGCAGCAAAAGTGACAATTTAAACAATGACATGTAATAAAGTTTTAGAATATTCTGACACAGATTTATATAGGAATATGGCAGTAAATGGTTACAGCCAAATATTTGAGGCGCTTTTCCTATGTTTAGCAAAAATAAATTTGCATAAGTAATGGGTTGTGTGAAATAGGAATATATGTTTGTTCAGTAAAAGTTCAAAATCAAGGCCAGTGGTTCTCAAAGTATGATCCCAGAAGCAGCAGCAGCAGCCCTGGAGTGAGTGAGTGAGTGAGTGAGTGAGTGAGTGTGTATTCCAGTGATCTTATGTCTTCAAGCCCCTGAATCACTCTAGCCACGACTGTCCAAATAATTCCAACGTTTCCCACCATTTCTGCTGTCATTACAGCAATTAGTCTCTGGCCAAGTGATATATATTGCCTTGTTGGTCAGGTATCCATTTGTTTGGTGTTAAGAAACTACCCAATTGAATCAACTACTCCCTTAACCTGCAAAACCCTTGATTTGATTTAGCCAGCATGTCTGGCCCGTTTTGGATTTAATTATCTTGAATTCACAAATAGGAAAAAGGAAAAAAAAACATTACTTCGGTTTGGTATTGCCAGCCCTTAAATACCTATCTTCACCATGGTGACTGTTCCCTAGAAGGGCTCTGATTTTAAGATTTTGCCTACATAGTAGAATTTGATATCAACAGATCCATCAACAAAATCTGAACTGGAACAACCAGTTAACCCCTTTCAGCTTCTCTTCAATGCCAAGCTTTATAGAAACTTATTCCTTATGTAGTGTTCTGCTTTTTTTAATGCCCAAATTTACAAATGTTATGCATGCAAATGCAGCATTGTGCTCATTGTATAAGTCACCCCAAATTCATTTCCCCCTCCGTATGTGTGGTGGTAAAGAAATATCAATATGTATGTTCTTACCTCTCCTGATCAAATCTGTAAATTACAAATCTTTTCATTAATTTTTAAATGAGATATATTTACTCCGGCTAGTAGTTACAATTTTATTCTTTTTATGATATTTCATTGCCACTCTTTTATACTGACTCCAAGGCTTACTTTGGGGAATATTTCTTGTTTCTAGGTTGTTGTATTTATCTTATTTCTATATTTATCTGTAGCCATGGAATGTTAGAACTGAAAGGGACCAATCTCTCATCTTATACATGAGGCCCAGAAAGGTCAAATAACTTACACAAGGTCACGCACGCAGTAGCAGGGCCTGGTCTCAGTCCCAGGTCTCCTGCCTCTGGGGCCAGTGTGTTTTCATTTAAAGCATTGCATTTATAGATGACCCACAGCTGGCTTCTACATTTATGACACATGGGTTTCCTGGGTATTTCAATGAACTAATATAGATGCTTTAAGGGAAAGTGCTCAAGATTTCTTTAGTTGAATCCAAAGACAAATTTGATTTTCAATTTAGAAACATTCATTTCCCCTCCAAATTCATTATGTTCTCTACTTTGTATATATTTTCCCCAAAAGAAGTTTGAAAAATGAATTTTTATAGATCAAATTCCACTTTTTTGTAGAGAAGCTTCTTATGCAAGAGGATCTTCTGGTGACTTCTTTTGAAAAACAAAGAATCCTCTTCACAACAGCCCCCAACGTCTCTACTTTATTTTTAGCGTGAACTTTTGTAATTGGTGTTTACTTAAAGTAGGAAAAACCAATATAGGCTTTCCTAGAATCTACTTTATCCTTCCCTTCTTAACTTTATGAGATATCAGACTGTTACATGCTCATGAGATATTTAGTTGTGTTCTAGAAGCTTCACATAGCTTGATGTTATGTCAATCCCTGGGCTCAAACTCTATTTCTATCTCATCAAAAACTAACAAAACTCCATAGTCAGTACTGTGCTCTGCATGCATTCTCTTTTCTGGAACATTCTTTGCCTAGTGTGACTCTCTCTTTAGCTATTCTTGGGCTTCCTTCCATGGTCCATGCATACCTTACTATTCTGTGGAATTGCAGGCAGTGTCCCTTTAGGTCTGTGCTAGTCACATGGAGTGGTATTTCCAGTTATTTCCATTGTTCCCTTGTTTCCACTGGACCTCCTCTGGTTTCTGTGTTCAGGAATGCTCAGAGATTGATGGGATCTAGACCAGGGGTTGACAAACTTTTTTTGTAAAGGGCCAGATATTTTAGGTTTGGGGGGCCACATGCGGCCTCTGAGGCATCTTCTTCTTTGTTGTTGTTTGTTTGTTTTACAACACTTTAAAAATGTAGGTACCATTCTTAGCTCTTGGGCCATGTAAAGCTCCAGGCTGGATTTGACCTGCTTGTCATAGTGTACTGACCCCTGGTCCAGACAATGTTCTGTAACAGGCATTTCTGTGACTGGGGCTCACCGCCCTCCTGTCTACTGAACTGTCAGACCAGTCTGCACAGAAGTGGGTGGAGAGGGGCTGCATACACCAACCCATTATTCTTTGATAGGGTGTTGTTCATCATTATCTCTCTCTCTCTCTCTCTCTCTCTCTGTCTCTCTCTCTCACTGACTACCTTGGTGTAGAAACCCTCATTCTTTACTCCAGACCTCCTGTCCTGGATATCCAATGTGCCTCTTCTTCCTTGGCTTTGAGGTAAACTGACCAGGAAGAATGGATTTCTGAGTTTTCTTATTTCTTTTGGCCCATCATTGGTCTCCCAAACTGTGGCTGGGGGGGACCCCGGCCCTGGGCCATCCAGCCTGACCTGCCCCATATTGCCATCACAAGTTTAGGGCCGTCTCTGGAAAGTGTGGTGACCCAGACCATGAGATGCCAATTGAGCCTGCAATTTCCTAGGGAAATCACCAGCTCTCTTGGTTCCCATAGTTGGTTTTGAAACCCAGAATGTCCATGTGTCCATTTTCTATAATGTAATTTGGATCCGTCCTAGACTTATCCCCAGCAAGAAATCCAATGAGGTATAGAAGGTGTTCTGTGCTCACAGTGTTTTCCTGCTTAAACCTCCTGCCTCCTTGGCCCCAGGATGGACATGGACTCTCTGCGATGCCCTGTGCAGCACCACAACCAGCAAGCATTCAGCACACTACCACCTTCTATTTTCTGAGCCTTTAAAAGGATTCAGTAGGGGCACCTGGCTGGCTCAGTCAGTAGAGCATACGACTCTTGATCTCAAGGTTGTGAGTTCAAGTGCCGTGTTGGGCCCAGACCTTGCTTTAAAAAAAAGAATTCTTTAAATCTCCCTCACAACTCTACATCTTGCTGGATCTCTATCTCTCATGCTACCTGGAAGTCTAAAGCTCAGATTCACATTTTCAAATTTTTCTCATGTAAACACTGAGAGGTATGAGTGAAGAAGGTGTGTGCCTGTGTGTGTGAGCCTGGTTTCTCCAATGGGACTGTGAAGCCCCATTGACTACTGTATCTGTCTCTCTTTTCTCTCTCTCTCCCTCTCTCCTTCTACCCCGACCCCCGCACGCACACATGCATGCATGCGTGTGCGTGCACACACACACACACACACACACACACACTCCATCTAGTGTTCTCATCAGTTCTCTGGTCCAGATCTAGGTCTGATGGGGCTGGTCAAAGAGAAGGGGATGAGGCATCGTCCTGAGGCATTTCCCTTTTCTTGTCTTTTGAAACTTTCTTTCTACTGGTTTGTGCTGGCTTCTCTCAGGGAGCCATTTGAAGAAACTCCTCTGCAACAATTGTGGACAGGCTGACATATAGGGAGCAAGGGCTTTAATCTGATATGAACTCAGTCACTCAGACATACCTCTCGGGCTGCAGTTTTTCCTATCTAAGCAAATTGCTTCTTAGGATCCTGAAACTTCCTCTCTGTCACTTGAGCCCAGGGATCTACCCACGTACTAAAAACTAAATCTTAAAAAGTCAGAGGCACGAGTAACTTTCAGGATTTCCCTATTTGAAAGCATCTATGAAACAGTTTCTTTTTGTCTCTGCTTTAAGATTTCCAGACTTAGGAAGGGAACCAGGCTTATGCCTTGGACTCAAAGGCAACATAAGACCTACACTTGCCAAAAGCAAAATGGGGAAGGAGGACTGGCTAGTCCTACTATGCATAGTCAGAAGACAGACCTTTGATTCATTAGCACTTACCAGTCAGTGCTTACCGAGTGTCAACAGTGCACTTAAGAAAAAATAAAGGAGACAGGAATTTACAGACCAATATTCTAAACTGGAAGGCAGAGCAAAGGCAATTCCCCCAGTAATAAGAAAATGTCCCTGGAGGGGTGCCTGGATGGCTCAGTTGGTTAGGCATTCAACTTCGGCTCAGGTCACGATCTCACGGTTCGTGGGTTCAAGCCCCACATCAGGCTCTGTGCTGACAGCTCAGAGCCTGGAGCCTGCTTCAGATTCTGTGTCTCCCTCTCTGTCTCTCTCTCTCTCTCTGCCCCTCCCCAGCTCGCACTTTGTCTCTCTCTCTCAAAAATAAATAAGCATTCAAAATTTTTTTCTAAAAAAGAAAGAAAAGAAAATTTCCCTGTATAAAAATTTCAAGAAGCAGCAGAAACTAGGAAAGATCATAATCCCAGGCTTTTTAGACACAAAATGGAAGGAAGCCCTCTATGGGGTGATATTATAAAGGGTTTTTCTTATCTTTCTTTCCTTTCTTTCTTTCTTTTTTTTTTTTTTTTTAAGCATTCCATACTGGCTTGCTACCAGCAATTGAACTGTATTCTCTATATAGCTAGAGCTGTTTGTGTCTTCTCGAAATAAACTGTTTCTGTTAAAATCATTTTCTGTTTCACCCTCTGGTTTTCATTGTAGCAGTGATGTCTTTATTCAGACACTAAGCTCAGTTCGTGAGCATGTGTTACCGGCCACGCAAGTGTGGGGCCCACACACGGGGCTTGATTCTCACAAATCCCTGAGGGCCAAAAGCCGATATGCAGGACACAGTGTCTTGCAGAAACCTGGCCCACTGAGCGGTGAACCTAAGCTACATGGGCAGATAATTCGTGTTCAAGGACTTTGTCTCAGGGATTCGAGTATGATCACTTATGGAAGCAACAAGGGGCTGCAGAGGAGGCGGGGCTCTGGTGAAGTGGGCAGCAGTTGCCACGCTCCTGAGAGGAGGAGGTTGCCGTAGCAACTGTGCTCAGGGCATGCACTCCCTCTTTGTTCTCTGGCTCAATGAAGGCACCCAGCAGGGCAGACCAGAGCGAGTCTGGGCCGAGTCTGGGCCGGGGGCAAAAAAACACAGACCAGATGTGGCCCACATCACTTCCATCCCCCAAAAAGAGTACGATCCCACCATGCAGGTAGTGACATCTATATTTAAGGGTGAACTCTCATCCAAAAGGAGCTTTGTTCTCTTTTCCCAACTGGCCCAAGCGTGTAAGGCTGAGGCCCTTGCAGCCAGCATCCTTGTCTCCCCAGGCCCTACATTAGCTCATGTCCCCTGACAAAACCAGGTTGTTCTTCCAAAAAGACACAACAGGGATGGAAACAACCTAGAAAGCTCACAAGGTAAAGAAGAGGGGCCAAGGCAACTCTCAGACAATAGCAGGTGTTAAGGTTTAAGATAAAGGTCAGAGAAAGGCTCGCTGGAGGTGGGACTCATGGCAAGCAGTTCCTCAGTGGGACTTTGTGGTGCAGAGTTTAATGGTCACCCTGGCAGGGTCACAACCACCTTGTGCTACCATACCATGAGCTGGGGAAGCTTTTAGGGACTGACCCACACTGATGAAATCCACAAAAGACATGTCAAAGGCAGGGTCTGGTATATTAATTAACCAAAGAGAGGGTACACCTTTAAAGAACAGGTCATAGGGGCACCTAGCTGGCTCAGTCATTGGAGCACGAGAGTCTTGATCTCGAGATTGTTGAGTTCAAGCCCCAGGTTGAGTGTAGAGATTACTTAAAAAATAAAATACAATCTTGAAAAAATACCAAAAAAACCCACCACCACCAACAAAGCACAGGTCATAAACAGGAGACCTGCAGGCTGAATTGAGCTCATACACGCTGTGTGGAGTACAAACACTGCCTGGAGATGTTTTTCTTTTTCTTTTTCTTTTTTTTATTTATTTCTAGGAGAGAGAGAGAGAGAGAGAGAGACAGAGTGAGCAGGGGAGGGTCAGAGAGAGAGGGAGTCACAGACTGAAACAGGCTCCAGGCTCTGAGCTGGCAGTCAGCACAGAGCCCGACGCGGGGCTCGAACCCACGAACCGCGAGATCATGACCTAAGTGAAAGTCGACGCTTAACGGACTAAGCCACCCAGGCGCCCCTGGAGATGTTTTTCAATTTTTAAAAATTTAGGTGGGCGCAATCTTTACAGTTAACTAGTTCCTAATCACTCCCTGTTATGTTAAACCCAAAGAGCTTCATTCACGTATATTACCTGCTATGGCCCTGAAGGCATTTGAGCCTGTGAATCCCACATCAAGGTGTAGTTGTGGGTTGAGTTCCCTCAGGAAGCACTCCGGGGTGGAATTTGGTGAGCAGGATGTTTCTTAGGGAATGCCCTAGGGAGCGACATCCGAGAAAAGAGAAGGAAATCCGCTTCTCTTTTATCACTTTATTCCTTGTTTGACTTGTTGCCTTAGGGGCTCAATAAATGTTCAGAAGCCTATCATCCTATTCCACTGACTTCACGTAAAAAAGGAGCCTCATACCATACTAAAAAATCAGTTCCAGTTAGATAAAAACCTAAATATGAACAGCAAAAATATGAAGCTTCGGAAGATTATAAATATAGGAGAATATCCTCATGAGCTCGCAGTACAGAAGGATTTCTTTCTTAATGTTTATTTATTTATTTTTGAGAGAGAGAGAGAGAGAGAGAGAGAGCGCAAATGGAGGAGGGACGGAGAGAGAAAATCCCAAGCAGGTTCTGAACTGTCAGTGCAGATCCTAATGCAGGGCTCGATCCCATGAACTGTGAGATCATGACCTGAGCAGATACCAAGAGTCAGATGCTTAACCAACTGAACCACCCAGGCTCCCCAAAAAAGATTTCTTAAACAAAACACAAAACCACTAACCATAAAGGACAAGTGACAAAATTCAACTGCTTTAAAACTAGGAAACCATGGAGAGGGAGGGAGGCAAACCATAATAGACTCTTAAATACTGAGTCAAACCAAAGGTTGATGGGGGATGGGGGAGAGGGGAAAATGGGTGACGGGCATGGAGGAGAGCACTTGTTGGGATGAGCCCTGGGTGTTATATGGAAACTAGCTTGACTATAAACTATAATTTAAAAAAAAATGCAATTTTAAATCAAGACTATCAAAATTAAATGCTAACAATGTAGGAACCAAAAATAAATAAATAAAAAATAAAAGTAGGAAACCATTTAGACAGTGAAAAGGCAAGCCACAGAAAAGGAAAAGATGCTTGCAATACCTATAACCAACAGAAGAACCAGTATTCATAATACACAAAGAACTCCTACAATTTAGTAATAAAAAGCAGAATTCAATAAAAAAAATGGGCAAAATACTTATATGGACTCATGATAATAGAAGAAATCCAAATATACAAGAAGCATGGGAAAGTGCTTAGTCTCATGTCTCAGCAGAGAAATGAGAAATGAGGGAGGATGAATTACAGTGGAGTAGGGAGAAACTTGTGGGCATGATGGTCATGTTCATTATATCAATGGTTTTGGTTTCACAGATGTTAACTCATCAAATTGTCACTCTAAGTATGAGGGGCCAATTATACCTCAACAGAGCTGTAACACACACACACACACACACACACACACACACACACACAGTGACATACCACTTCACATCCACCAGACTTGCAAAATATTTTTAAGTCTGGCAGCAACTAGTGTTGAGGAAGACATGAAGAAACAGAAACTCTGACACACTGCTGGTGGGCATCACTTTGGTTGGTTGGTTCAACCACTTTGGAAAACAGTTGGTCTTTCTCTATTAAAGTTGAAGATACACATCTCCCAAACCCAGCAATTCCACTCCTAGCTATATAACCTAGAGAAATGTGTACATCTTTCCCAAAAGAGATATAGAAGATTCATAGTACAGTGCACATAGGAGCCCAAACTGGAAACAACAGAATGGTCCATCAAGAGGAGAACAAGCAGACTGCAGGATTCTATATAGCAAAGGCAATTAAACTACAGCACATGCAACAACATTATGGAGCATAGAAATATGAAGTTGAGCAAAAGAAGCAAGATGCATAGGAACACATACAGGATGGTTCCATTTATATAAAGTGCAAAAATAAGCAAAACTAAATTCTTACCTAGGGATACATAGGTGGATGATAAAATTATAAAGAAAAGCAAGGAAATTGTTATCCTAAATGTTAAGACAGTGGATTCTATTTTTATTAATTTTTCAAAAAATTTCCACTTACTTTTGAGAGAAAGAGAGACAGACAGAGTGTGAGTCGAAGAGGGGCAGAGAGAGAGGGAGACACAGAATCCAGACAGGCTCCAGGCTCTGAGCTGTCAGCACAGAGCCTGACGTGGGGCTTGAACTGGGGAACTGCAAGATCATGACCTGAGCCGAGGTCAGATGCTCATCCAACTGAGCCACCCAGGCGCCTCAAGAGAGTGGTTTCTTAGAAGCAAATGGGTCAGGGGGCACCCGGGTGGCTCAGTTGGTTAAGCGTCCAACTTCAGCTCAGGTCATTATCTCATGGTCCGTGGGTTTGAGCCCCGCGTCAGGCTCTGTGCTGACAGCTAGCTCAGAGCCTGGAGCCTGTTTCAGATTCTGTACCTCCCTCTCTCTCTGACTCTCCCCTGCTCACACTGTCTCTCTCTCAGAAATAAATAAAAAATATTTAAAAAAAAAAAAAAAGAAGAAGAAGAAGAAGAAGTAAATGGGTCAGGGACACCTGGGTGGCTCAGTCAGTTGAGCATCTGACTCTAGATTTCAGCTCAGGTCATGATCCCAGAGTCGTGGGATGGAGCCCCACATCCACCTGGCTCCGTGCTGAGCGTGGAGCCCTGCTTAAAATTCTCTCTCTCTTGGGGCGCCTGGGTAGCTGAGTCCATTAAGTGGCCGACTTCGGCTCAGGTCATGATCTCGCGGCTCGTGAGTTCGAGCCCCACATCGGGCTCTGCACTGACAGCTAGCTCAGAGCCTGGAGCCTGCTTCGGATTCTGTGTTCCATCTCTCTCTGGCCCTTCCCTACTCACGTCTGTTTCTCTCTCTCTCTCTCTCTCTCTCTCTCTCTCTCTCTCTCAGAAATAAACACTTAAAAATTAAAAAAAAATTCTCTCTCTCTCCCTCTGCCCATCCCCTGCTCATCCCTCCCCCTCCCCCATCCCTGCTCTGCAGAACACATCAGAGTGGGGCTCAGAAACACCAGCCTGTGTCCTCGCAGCCCTACCAGGAATATGCTTACACAAGAGAAAAATGAGCGAAGGCACAAACAGATGAGAATAAATACTATTAGAAGGCAAACATATGGGGAAGTGTCTACTCTTCCTTAATGAGCAAAGACATACACAATTTTAAAAACTGAATGGCCATTTTTTCCTATTATAGTAGCTAAAGTTGAGGGGAGGCGGAAGAAATTACAATATGTCAGACTGAAAGAGTACCAAATTGATGCATGGTTACTGGCTGCTAACACTATGAATAAATGCCATTCCTTTAAAATAAAATCCGGCAATATGCATCAGGAAATTTTTACATGATCATGCCATTGTACTCAGTAATCCTACTTCTGGGAATCTATGCTAGGAAAATTATGCAAAAAGGAAGGAAAAGGCTATATGAATGAATCTAGAAGTGACTCAAGTATCCCTCAACAAGTTAACCATTGAATAGCAATCTTAGGTGCCACTAAGTAAAAGTCATAATTATGATAATGGGAAAGGAAGGAAACTAGCATTTATTGAGTGATACTTTTTTGACCTGTATTATAATAAGTGTATTACTTTATTTAGTTTAATGCAACCACCTCCAAAGTCTTTTATTGTTACTTCCACTTACATATGGAGAAACTGTAGCTCAGAGAAGCTCAGAGAAGGAAGTTAACTTGCCAAAGGTAACACAGTTGTGAGTGGCAGAACACAGGTTTGAGTACACGTCCATCTAAATAATAAACCTCTGTTATTTTCATTCCATTACACTACAATATGAGAAAAAATACTTTGGCATTTCCTGAAGTATTTTTCCCCAAACACATAGAATATTACTAACAGGTTTTTTTTTTAATATCAGACTTTAAAAGCTTCTTTTTTAAAGTTTATTTATTTTGAGGTGGGGGAAAGGGGCAGAGAGAGACAGGGAGACAGAATCCCAAGCAGGCTCCTTGCTGTCAGCACAGAGCCATACATGGCTCTCCTGAACTGTGAGATCATGACCTGAGCCAAAACCAAGAGTTGGATGCTTAACCAACTGAGCCACCCAGACACCTCTAACAGACAGCAGGGTTTCTTTACCCCTAGGCTTCTCAGGGCCTTTTTTAAACTTTCATCCATTCAACAAGTATTTACTGGCTGTGTCAGACACTTAGGTGTTGGGGATACAGCAATGAACCAGAGAGACAAGAACCCTGCCCTTGTGAAGCTCATATGCCAGCCAGCAGAGGCAAAATGCAAATAAATACCCCAAATCACCTCAGACTGCAGCAGAATTAACAGGGCACCATGATAGATTGGAACTGGGATGGGGGCCTAGCCTAGATGGGTTGATTACAGAAGGTTCCTCTGAGATGAGTTTTGAACTGAGACCTCAACGGGACTGAAGGGAGAGGCTTCGGGGCAGGAGGACAGCAAATTCAAAGACCTCAAGGAGGGAGAGAGTTTGCTGTTTTCAAGAAAAGAAAGAACCACAGCATGGCTGGGGGACAGTAAATGAAGCATAGTGACCATGGTAAGGAGTTGGGATTCTATCGTGAGAGTAAAGAAAAGCCATTGGAGGGTTTCAGGAGGGTCACTGACATGCTTTGATTTTTTTTTTTTTATTCTGGTAGGGCACCTGAGTGGCTCAGTCGGTTAAGCATCCAACTCTTGATTTCAGCTCCCGACGTGGTCTCATGGTTCATGAAACTGAGCCATGAATCGGGCTCTGTGCTGACACTGCAGAGCCTGCTTGCAATTCTCTCCCTCCCCGTCTCTACCCCTCTCCCGTTAACACTCGGATGCTCTCTCTCTCTCTCTCTCTCAAAATAAATAAATAAACTTTCATTTTAATTTAAAAAAAATACTATTCTGGCTGCTCTGCAGCAAATAGATTGAAGTAAGAATGAAGGTAGGAGGCCAATGAGAAGACTACTGCAGCAAGCCAGGCAGAGAGGAAAGTGGCTTGGGTTAGGGCGGCAACCATGGAGACAGGGAGAAGCAGAAGGATTTGGGTTATATTGTGAATATTGAACCAACGGGACTGGCTGGTGAATTGCAACTGGGGGACAAGTGAGAGGAGGAATCCAGAATGATTCCTAGGGTGCGGGTTTCAGCAGTTGCATGGATGATGGTGTCATTTATTAGGATGTGAAGATTCGAGAGAGAGGGGTTGGGAGGGCCAGAGGGATGAGTGGTTATGCTTGACATATTTTAAAGCTGAGCTGCCTATTGGGCATACAAGTGGTGATGCCAGGTGGATCTGCAGTTCAGGGCAGTAGTCGGGGCCGGAGAGAAATTTGCGAGTCCTTGCAACATCAATGGTTTAAAGCCTTGAAACTGGATGAGTTTCCCTAAGGGGCAAAAGCAAATAGAGAAGAGAAGAGGACCTAGGATGAGCGCTGGGGCTGTCCGATGTTTAGGCATCCAGTAGAGGAGGAGCAAGCAAGCTAGGAAACTTGAGCTGGGAACTGCCAAGAGAAGTGTCCTCAAGTGCGGTGCTCCCAAGCCTTCTTGATCATGGAACCTGTTTGTCACAGGGCAGCTTGTGCTCAGCAAAACACTGAGGGAAATGCTGGCTTATGCTACAGCAAGTGGAAGGGCAAGCTACAAAATGGTATGCCACTTATCATTGCAACTGTGCACAGCCATGTACAGAACATGCCTGGCACATGTTGAATAAATTAATGAATGACAAGTAATATACATATGGACAAAAACCACAACACAACCACTACCAGGGAGTAAACAAAAATGACAGTAGTTGTTAGTACTGAAATATGACTGGAGATAGTTTTTCCAATTTTTTGGCAGTGTTTTGTTGACTTTCTTTTTCCTAATGGAGTTTTGCCAATTCTGTGCATCCATCTGTCTCTGCTGCATTCAGGGGTACTATTCCCAGACACCGTGTACAAATCCATTCTGCCTGTTTGCTCTTGCTCATTTTGAAATCCTTGACACCTTTCCTGGATTGTTTAATTTTAATTCCATTCAGTTCTATCCACAAATATTTACAGAATCATCTTCAGACTAGAGAGATGATATATATGAGGCCCTGCTTTCACATTGCTCACAGTCTAAAGGGAGAAGATTTGTAAACCTTACTCAAATTCCACTTCCCCTCTAGTCCGCTCTAGTCTTCTTCAGTCGATCTCTGAATTTTGTTTATGCTGTCATGCTTCCAAATCAGTTCCCTCTAGCCTACCCCTGCCCCTACAACTAGCCTATTAACGTACCTAATTAACAGAAATAAGCCCCACTGGCAAATATCCGGAATAAAAGATTACAGTGGAGTTTCCACCACAAAGATGATTTGAGTTCCGCATAAATTGTCTTCACAGACAGACATGAACAGACACTTCTCCAAAGAGGACATCCAGATGGCCAACAGACACATGAAACGATGCTCAGCATCCCTCCTCATCAGGGAAATACACATCAAAACCACACTGAGATACCACCTCACGCCAGTCAGAGTGGCTAAAATGAGCAAATCAGAGAACTCGAGATGCTGGCGAGGATGTGGAGAAACGGGCACCCTCCTACACTGTTGGTGGGAATGTAAACTGGTGCAGCCCCTCTGGAAAACAGTGTGGAGGTTCCTCAGGAAATTTCAATAGAACTCTCCTATGACCCAGCAATTGCACTGCTAGGAATTTACCCAAGGGATACAGGAGTGCTGATGCATAGGAGCACATGTGCCCCAATGTTCAGAGCAGCACTCTCCACAATAGCCAAAACATGGAAAGAGCCTAAGTGTCCATCAACAGACGAATGGATCAAGAAGATGTGGTTTATCTTTACTATGGAATACTATATGGCAATGAGAAATAATGAAATCTGGCCATGTGTAGCAACATGGATGGACCTTGAGGGGGTTATGCTGAGCGAAATAAGTCAGGCAGAGAAGGACAAATATCATATGTTTGCACGTATAGGAGGATTAGGAGGAACTTGACGGAGGAACAAGGGGGAGAAGAAGGGCGGAAATGGTGGGGGGAAGGGAGAGAGGCAAACCATGAGAGACTCTTGAATGCTGACAAAAACTGAGGACTGATGGGTGTGGGGGGGAGGGGGGATGGGCATGGAGGAGGGCACTTTGGGGATGAGCACTGAGTGTTATGTAGAAACTAATTTGACAATAAACTATTTGTAAAAAAAAAATAAATAAAAAAAATAAATGTAAAAAAAAAATTGTCTTCACAGACATTTGTTCATTGTTGGTGTTTGTTTGTTTGTTTGCTTGCTTAAAATGTTTATTTATTTTGAGAGAGAGAGAGAGAGAGAGAGAGAGCGTGAGAGAGCACCAGCATGGGTAGAGGCAGAGAGAAGGAGAGAGAAAATCAAGGGCAGCGCTCAACAGAGGGCTCGATCCCACGTACCATGAGATTATGACCTGAGCTAAAATCGAGTCAGATGCTTAACTGACTGAGCCAACCAGGTGCCGCTGTTCATTGTTGTTAAACATGTGTCTGTGTGTGTGACTGTTGCTTCTCTTTGTTTTTGGAATAGTTCCTAAGGATTTTCATAGGTTTTGCTAGGAGAAGGCACCTTACACTGTAAAACACCCCACTATCCACCAGGATGTCATCTCATAGAGTTTTGATTATATTAACTGATACATTTTGCAAAAAAAGAAAAATACTGGCTCATGCAAACATACTTGCTTATCTTTGTTAAGAGGGTACTTACTATATGTCAAGCATTGTTCTAAGTTCAAATTAATGGTTTAATTCTCCCAACACCCAATGAAGAAGATACTAGTATTACCCTGTTCTACAGAGGAGATCCAGGAATGATTAAGTAATTTACCTATGATGTTACAGCTGGTAGGTGACAAAACTGGTGACAATACCCATACAGTTGGGCCTCAGAGCTACCCTTACTATACTCGCTACAAATTACTCATATATACAGATAAATCACACATCACTTTTTGTGTTGTCAATTAACATTGATTACTACCTGGTTCATACTAATCCCTTAAAGCAAACCTAGCACACTTTGACATCATTAAGTTAGAAAGGGAAACACTTTGAGACACTAAAATGATCCACTAGACCATGTGAACTTTATATCCTTTTTGGAGAAAGCATTTTGTTGAGGTTACAGAGGAGTAACATGTCTAACTTTGCTAAAAACAACTACTATCTTGAGACGTTTTAGGTGTAATCCTAATCTCAAAGGAAATAAGCCCCCCAAAGGCCTGTAATTAATTTACTTTGCTTAAGAAATGTTGGTTCAGCGGAGCAAAGACTACCACATTGGAACCTTGCCATGGCACTGTTCCCTATAGAACCAATTGAGTATTAGGCCAGAGGCCTTGGATGGAATCCAAAGGAGGTTTATTTCTGAAGTAATGAGATACCCTTGCTAGATGGCAACATCACTTCCTGAGGCAGTACTATGGCCTGGATACAGAGAAAAAGTTTTGTAGGAAGATCTTGCTATACTGCTAGCTAATTGAATGATCAGTGTAGCTCTTTTAAGAATAACAAGTTGGTGGAGAAACCGGCACCCTTACACACGTTCAGTAGGAGCACTGGCTGATCTCTCTTTGGAAACAAGTTTGACAATTACTATGCAAAATTCAAAATTCAAAATCCTTTGTCCCAGCTGTTCCATATGTGGGAATCTATCCTAAATATATCTCACGTCTGTGTAAAATATACCTTTAAGATGTGCATTGCAGCACTGTTTATCACAATAAGAGACCAGAAATCATCTCTAAGTGTAAATCAATTGGAAAACAGTTGGATAAATTATGGTACATCCATCTAATGAAATGCTATGGAGCCATTAAATAGGAGAAAATATTAATACAGTGGAATACTACCAGCAATTTAAGAATATAAACAAACTGCTGCTACTCACAAAAGAAGTCAAATACAGAGGAATGCCTACTATATGGCTCCACCTATATGAAGTTCAGAACTTCCCTTTCTGGCCAAGACGGAGTAACAGGGACCAGATTTATTTTCCTGTCTAAAACAACAACAACAACATAGAATATATGAAACTTTGGATTATGGTTTTCAAGACACTGGACAGCAGTAAATGAAAAAAGCAAATTTCAGTGATCCCTGAGAGACGAGAAACAAACTAGGTGAGCCCTACAATTGTCCTGGCTTACTACTGTGTAAGAGTCTCCAGGCAGTGGCGCAGGGAGGGGGAACCCAGTTTGAGCCCAGTGGACTTTCTGAATTGAGTAAATGGGGCTGAGATTCCAGGAAGACCAAAGGAGCTAGAGTTAGCAGGACAGTATTCCAGAAAGGAGGGCACAGAAAGAGAGAACCTCAGAGATCTGCAGAGAGTATTCCTCAAATATTCAGATGAGTACTGATGAGTTTGAAGGAAACCACCTAAAAGGAACAGGGACAATTGCTGGAGCTACATAGGGCCCTAAGTAGTTCATGTTCCTACCAAATAAGAGCCGAAAAACCCCTAACTCAGGAGGAATTGATTAGAATCTTCAGAAGGCTTGCCTCAGTAGTGGGGCCAAATTAGATCTAGACTGAAGGCTATTCTGAGGCTCACTTAACAAAGCTTTATAATGAACCTCATGGGGCACCTGGGTGGCTCAGTCGGTTGAGCATCTGACTTCCACTCAGGTCATGATCTTGTGGTTTTGTGGGTTTGAGCCCTGCGTCAGGCTCTGTGCTGATTGCTAGCTCAGAGCCTGGAGCCTGTCTTCGGATTCTGTGTCTCCCTCTCTGTCCCTCTCCTGCTCACGCTGTCTCTCTCTCTCAAAAATAAATAAAACATAAAAAAATTAAAATGAGCCTCAAAGGAATTGTTTCCAAGTAACTTAATTGCCTCCCAGAAAAAAAAAGCTCAAGAATCCTTAAAAGAATATAAAAATATAGCACACAGAACATAAAATTCACAGTGTCTACTATCCAGTCAAATAATAACATTGTGTAAGGCAGAATTACAAAATGGCTCCCCAAGACTTCCTGACCTAATCCCAAAAACCATGAATATGGTCTAAGTGTGCCCATGATTATGTTAAGTTTGATGACAAAGGGTTGAGGAATGTAATTAAGAATACTAATCAGTTGAGGCACGTGTGTGGCTCAGCCAGTTAAGTGTCGACTTTGGCTCAGATCGTGATCCCGTGATGTGTGGGGTTTGAGCCCGCCTTGGTCTCTGTGCTGACAGCCCAGAGCCTGGAGCCTGCTTCAGAGCCTCTCGCTCTGCCCCTCCCCCACTCACACTATGTGTCCCTCTTTAAAAAAAAAAACATTAAAAAGTTTTTAATATATAAATAAATAATAAAAAATACTAATTGTTGACTTTGAATTAATCAAAAGAGAGATTATGCTGGTGGGTCTAATCTAATCACTGAAATCTTAAAAGGGGAGAGTTTTCTCTGCATGGATGTAGAGGAGGAACTGAGAAAGATTCCAAATGTGAGAAGGATTCAACAACACCATTATTGACTTGAAAATGGAGAGAGCCAAGTGTAAAGGGATGAAAGTGGCCCTGAGAAACAGAGTGGCCCGAGGCTGTCAGCCAACAAGAAAACAGGGACCTCAGTCCTACAGGTGCAAGGAAATCACCTGAATGAGTTTTGAAGCAGATTCTTTCCCAAAGGTTCCAGATAAGAGTCTCGATCAGCTGACTCCTTGTTTTTCGGTCTTGTGAGACCCTAAGTAGAGAATCCAGCCAAGCCTACCCAGACTTATGACCTATACAACTGTGAGATTATAAATAAGTGTTGTGGTTTGAAAGTGCTAAGATTGTAATAATTTGTGATTGAAAAAACTACTAAAGTCATGTAAAGATGCAAAAAATACAACCTATAAAAGAAGAAAAATCAACCAATAGAAACAGAATCAGATGATATATTTAGTAGACAGGGATGTTAAAACTGATATTAAGATATCTTTCATATATTCAAGAAGAAAAAGGAAAGAATAGCATAATAAGAAGAGCAACGAATAATATTTTTAAATACCCAGATTAAATTTCCTATAAATAACTGAGATGAAAAATATTCTAGGTAAAACTAACAGAGGATTTGCTACTGCAGAAGGCAAGATTGGTGAACTTGAAAGCAAAAAAAGATATTAGCAAGGACAAAGAGGGAAATTACATAACAATAAAGGGGTTAGAGAGGTGATGTCGGCAAATTGGCTAGGCAATTCCAGATGCTCATCCTTCCACAGAAACCTCAAAAAACAAGCAGAATCTTTTAGAGCGAACTTTGCCAGAACTCTGGAAAGTTTTACAGTAACTAAGCAAATGCTGAATCAAGAAAGAGGAAAATTTAAAAAGTTAGGGAAACTTTGTAGCTTTGCACGTTGTCCCCCTCCTTCCCTGGCTGGGTGTTGGTTCTGAAGATGACAGCCTAACCTGTGTGGCCCTGGTCCCTGGTTTCAGAGGGAGCAGAGAAAGTTTAATTTGAAAATCATTTTGTTTGTTTGTTCTAAGCTGTCTGGGGATTATCTCAAGGACTGATTGAAAATGCTTGTTTCTATTTTACTTACCTCAGAACTTGCTCAGGGAAGAAGGGTGGTAAGCATTGCCTGAAAATTTGTAAGGTGAAAGAAAAACCTGCAGCCTCTGGGGCAAAAGATTATAGTTGAGACATACAATAGATCATCTAAAGCCTGAGTGAGTTTCTTTGGGACATTAGGACATTCAAAAGCACTTACATGTACTGGAGAACTTAGAAAGTCACAGGCATGCCCAGGACAGAATGCATGCTCAGAAAAGATCTGACAAGACTCTAATGTTTCATCTCTGGGTGATCTCAAAACTCAGTGCAAGCAGTAAAGGAAGGCTAAAGCAGAGTTTTAAATGGTCTGGCTAAGTAATTGAAAGAGTGACCCCACACAGAACCAATCCACAAATACTGGGAAAGGAGCAGTTTGTTAATTGTTTGCTTTTGTTCTTGATGTTCAAGGAAACTTATGTTAAAATATTAGCTGTACACAAGCTAAAAGAACAGAGAATTCAGGGCCCCACAAGAAGGAATACAGTCTTTACAAAAACAGTTTGGAAAAGTGGCTAAATGAATGTATGACTGGAGCCTTCAACATTAAAGAACAGTAAACTATGAGGGAGGACAAGAATCTGATTTCCAGAGTTGCCACACTATAATATTCAAACATCCAATTTCAATTAAAAAACACTGGCATAGAAAGAAATAGGGAAGTATGACCCACACAAATGAAAAGAACAAACTGGCAGAGATAGTGCCTAAGGATATCCAAGTATAGGACTTAATAGATAATGACTTTGAAACAACTCTCTTAAATACGTTCAAAGAGCTTAGGAAAGGGCACCTGGGTAGCTCAGTGAGTTAAGTGTCCGACTTCAGCTCAGGTCATGATCTCGTGCTCCATGAGTTCAAGTTCTGCATCAGGCTCTGTGCTGACAGAGTCTGCTTTGGATTCTGGGTTTCCCTTTTTCTCTGTCCTTCCTTCACTCACACTTTGCCTCTCAAAAATGAATAAATGAAAAAAAATTTAAGAACTTAAGGAAACCATGAACACAGAACTAAAGGAAACCAGAAAAATTTTGTATGAACAATATATGAATATCAATGAACAAACCAAAAAATTATAAAAGGAACAAATAGAATTCTGGAGCTGAAAAGTACAGAAACTGAAATGAAAAAGTTACTAAAGGAGTTTAACAGCAGATCTGTGAAGGCAGAAAAAAGAATCAGCAAATTTGAACACAAGGATATTAAAATTATTCAGTTTAAGGAGCCAGAAAAAAAAAAAGAATGAATAAATGTAAACAGAGCATAAAGGAAGCAGGCCAACATACACCTATAGTGGAGCTCCTTCTGTAGCTGCAGAAGGAGGAAGAGAGACAAAGGTGCAGAAAGAATATATGAAGACCTAATGGCCCAAAACTACCCAAATTTAATGAAAGACATGAATCTACAAGAAGTTCAACAAAAATGGGATAAATTTTACAAGATTCGCACCAAAACACATTATAAACAAACTATTAAAAGACAAAGAATCTTTTTTAAAAATTTTTAAACATTTATTTATTTTTGAGAGACAGAAAGAGAGCACAAGTCGGGGAGGGGAAGAGAATGGAAGACACAGAATCTGAAGCAAGCTCCAGGCTCTGAGCTGTCAGTACAGAGCCCAAGTGGGACTCGAACCCACAAACTATGAGATAATGACCTGACGGTGGAGTCAGATGCTTAACTGACTGAGCCACCCAGGCACCCCAACAAAGAAAGAATCTTGAAAACAACAAAAACGAAATGACTCAGCATATACAAGGGAATCCTCATTAAGACTGACAGCTGATTTCTCATCAGAAATCTGAAGGCCAACAGACAAAGGGATGACATATTTAAAGTGCTGAAAGAAATTAACTGTCAACCAAGAATTCTATATTTAACAAAACTGTCCTTCAAAAATGAAGGACAAATTATGACATTCCCAAACAAACAAAGCTGGGAGAGTTCATTATCTGTTGAGATGAAAGGACACTAAACAGTAATGTGAAGCTATATGAAGAAATAAAGGTCTTCAATGAAGATAACTACCTAGGTAAATATAGAAACCAGTACTGTTATATTTCTGGTAACTCCAATTTTTTAATTTCCTACATAATTTAAAATACAAATGCACAAAATATAATTATAAATCTATGTTAAAAAACATAATTTGTTACAACAACAACATAAAAGGAAGAGCTGAGCTGTATAAGATTCTTTGTATACTATTAAAGCTAAATTGGTCATACTAGATCATTATAAATTTAGCATGTTTTTGTAATCACTACAGTAACCACTAAGAAAACATCTAAGTATGTAAACAAAAGGAAATGAAATCAAAACAGTACACTACAAAAATAATAAAAGGATCACCAACAATGAAGCAACAGAAAGAGAAATCAAGGAATCGGTCCATTTACAATTGCACCCAAAAAACAGAAGATACCTAGGAACAAACATAACCAAAGAGGTGAAAGATCTATACACTGAAAACTACAGAAAGCTGATGAAGGAAATTGAAGAACACACACACACACACACACACACACACACACACAAATGGAAAAATATTCCATGCTCCTGGATAGGAAGAACAAATATTAAGATGTCAATACTACCCAAAGCAATCTACATATTCAATACAATCTCTATCAAAATAACACCAGTATTCTTCACAGAGCTAGAACAAACAATCCCAAAATTTGTATGGAACCAGGAAAGACCCCGAAACCAGAAACCAGAAAAGATTGCCAAAGGACTCTTGAAAGAGAAAACCAAAGCAGGAGACATCACAATCCCAGACCTCAAGCTGTATTACAAAGCTGTAATCATCAAGAAAGTATGGGGGCGCCTGGGTGGCTCAGTTGGTTAAGCGTCTGACTTCAGCTCAGGTCATGATCTCAAAGTTCGTGGGTTCGAGCCCTGCGTCGGGCTCTGTGCTGACAGCTAGCTCAGAGCCCGGAGCCTGCTTCAGATTCTGTGTCTCCCTCTCTCTCTGACCCTCCCCTGCTCACACTGTCCCTCTCTCTCTCTCTCTCAAAAGTAAATAAAACATTAAAGAAAGTATGGTACTGGCACAAGAACAGACACTCAGATCAATGGAACAGAATAGAGAACCCAGAAATTGACCCACAAATTTATGGCCAACTCATTTTTGATAAAGCAGGAAAGAATATTCAATGGAATAAACACAATCTCTTCAGCAAGTGGTGCTGGGAAAACTGGACAGCGACATGCAGGAAAATGAACCTGGATCACTTTATTATACCATACACCAAAATAAACTCAAAACGGATGAAAGACTTAAATGTAAGACAGGAAGCCATCAAAATCCTCCAGGAGAAAGCAGGCAAGAACCTCTTTGACCTCAGCTGAAGCAACTTCTTACTCAACATGTCTCCAGAGGCAAGGGAAACAAAAGCAAAAATGAACTACTGGGACCTCATCAAAATAAAATCTTCTGCACAGCAAAGGAAACTTTCAGCAAAACTAAAAGCCAACCAACAGAATGGGAGAAGATATTTGCAAAGGGCAGATCAGATAAAGGGTTGGTATCCAAAATCTATAAAGAACGTATCAAACTCAACATCCAAAAAACAAATAATCCAGTGAAGACATGGGCTAAAGACATGAACAGACACTTCTCCAAAGAAGACGTCCAGATGGTCAACAGACACATGAAATGATGCTCAACATCACTCATCACCAGGTGCCGGGAGCCGCACCAGCCTCGCTGGATGGCAGTCACAGCAAGGAAATGGCAGTGTTTGCACAGCTCCTGCCATGAGAAACGAAAACTGGTATCTCTTTCTGCTACTACTGGCTCATGTTGGAAATGAGCCTGCTGGTATTGACCAGGCCTCACAATATTCCATATCAGACCCACATACTGAACACAGATACCTCATAAGGAAAAGTATATTCCTGCCTTTACAAAAGAGATTTTAGATGAAAGCTCTGTGGATGATTGTCAAAAGGCTCTTCCTATGGGCCTTACAGGTCCAAGACTTAGATAATAAAGGGGGTTAAGAACACAAGAGTTACAATTGAGCCTGGCCCCGAGACAAAGAGCCTAATTTAAAGTTAAAGGTACAGATAAGGGCAGAACATAGTTACTACATATATCTTTGCTAATTGGTGAAGCATAGCAGTCCCTTCCTCAAGGCCTACATTCCACAAACACCCTCCCTTACACTGGCAGCTGGGATAAGGATAGATAAGAGTATCTTAAACATAAACCCAGGTGCAAAGACTGACACATTTAGGGCCCCCATGTTAGTTTTCACAAACAAACCAATTCAGAAACATTCTTCCTCTTGAGAGCCAGACAGAATGACTCCTAGCTTATCTATATACAATTTAACCTATATGTTATCCTGTTTTTCACTAAGAACATCCTGTTATTTCCTTGGTCAGGATAATTCTGCAATTGATATCACAAAAGACCTCTCATTGTAAGAAATTCCTTTCTCTGACTTCATGTTGTTGCTGAACCTTTAATAAAGACACAAAAACCCACAGGACAGAGATGCCTGCCTGGTGATCAGAAAGAATTTCGGGGCTCTCTCTCTCTCTCGCCGACACCGTCCATCCTTCAGGGATCCCTGGACCTGCTGGAGCCGGCCTCTGACAATCAGGGAAATACAAATCAAAACCACAATGAGCTACCACCTCATACCCGTCAGAATGGCTAACATGAACAAGTCAGACAACAACAGATGCTGGCAAGGATGTGGAGAAAGAGGAACACTTTTGCACTGCTGGTGGGAATGCAAACTGGTACAGCCACTCTGGAAAACAGTACAGAGATTCCTCAAAAAATTAAAAATAGAACTACCCTACGACCAGCAATTGCACTACTAGGTATTTATCCAAGGGATACAGGTGTGCTGTTTCAAAGGGATACATGCACCCCAATGTTTATAGCAGCAGTATGAACAATAGCCAAAGTATGGAAAGGCCCAAATGTCCATCGATGGATGAATGGATAAATAAGATGTATGTGTATACACACACACACACACAGAGACGCACACACACACAACGGAGTATTACTCAGTAATCAAAAAGAATGAAATCTTACCATTTGCAACTACGTGGGTGGAACTAGAGTGTATCATGCTAAGCGAAATTTGTCAGTCAGAGAAAGACAAATATCATATGACTTCACTCATATGAGGACTTTAAGATACAAAACAGTGGAACACAAGGGAAGGGAAGCAAAAATAATATAAAGGGGCGCCTGAGTGGCTCAGTCGGTTAAATGTCCGACTTCAGCTTAGGTCATGATCTCACAGTTCGTAGCTTCAAGCCCCATATTGGGCTCTGTGCTGACAGCCAGCTCAGAGCCTGAAGCCTGTTTCAGATTCTCTGTCTCCCTCTCTCTCTGACCCTCCCCTGCTCACACTGTCTCTCTCTCTCTCAGAAATAAATAAAAATATTTTAAAAATAATATAAAAACAGGTAGGAAGACAAAAACATAAGAGACTCTTAAATATGGAGAACAAACAGAAGGTTACTGGAGGGGTTTGGAGATGGGCTAAATGGGTAAGGGACATTAAGGAATCTACTCTTGAAATCATTGTTGCACTATATGCTAACTAACTTGGATATAAGTTTTTTAAAAATTAATAAAAATAAAATAATAGCATGGGGCGCCTGGGTGGCTCAATCGGTTGAGCATCTGACTTCGGCTCAGATCATGATCTCACAGTTCGTGGGTTCGAGCCCCGCGTCGGGCTCTGTGCTGACAGCTAGCTCAGAGCCTGGAAACTGTTTCGGATTCTGTGTCTCCCTCTCTCTCTGACCCTCCCCTGCTCACGCTGTCTCCTTCTCTCAAAATTAAAGAAAAACTTTAAAAATTTTTAAAAAAATAATAATAATAGGATCAATTTACCAAGAATACATAGCACTTCTAAGTGTGTATACACCAAACAACAGAGCTGCAGAATATATGAAGCAAGAATAAACAGCATTGGAGGGAGTAATAAACAAAGCCACGATTATATTGGGGATTTCAATAACTCTAACTCAACAATTGATAGAACTAGATGAAAAATCAGGAAGAGTAAGTAATTAACAACACCAATGACCAACAGGACCTAATCAACATTTCTAGATCACTCTACCTAACAATAGCAGAATACATCATATTCTTTTCAAGTATCCACAGAACATTCACCAAGGGAGAACGTATAACCGTGGGCCACAAAAACAAAAACTCAACAAATTTAAAAGAACTAAAATAATATATCAGGTCTTCTCTGACCACAATGGAATCAAATTAGAAGTCAATAACAGAAAAATGGCAAGAAATTGGCAAACATTTGGATACTAAGCAACACACCTCTAAATAATCTATGGTTCAAAAAGGAAGTCTCAAGGGAAGTAGAAAATGAACATTGGACTGATTGAAAATAAAAATACAAAATCAAAACGTATAGGTCACAGATATAGCAGTTCTGAGAAAGAAATTTATGAAACTGAATGTTTTCATTAGAAAAGAGGCAAAGTCTCAAATCCATTCCATACTCTAAGCTCTCCTCTCAAGAACTAAAAACACAAAACAAAGCAAAAATAAAACAAAAACACACCAGCAAAATAGACCCAAAGCAAACAGGAAAAAAAAGGATAATAAAAGAGCAGAAATTAATGAAATGAAATTGAAAACAAAAACAAACAATATAGAAAATCAATGAAACAAAAATATTGTTGCTTGAAAAGATGAATAAAATTAACAAACTTCTAGCAAGACTAGGAAAAAAAAAAGAGAGAATCCAAAACTAACCAGTATTGGGAAAGAAACAGAGACAGACCCTGTGGACATCTCTTCACACATAAATTTGACACTTAGGTGAAATAAACCAATTCCTCTGAAGAAAGCTGAATTTATAATTTAAAATTCTTCCAAAAGAAATATCCGGATTTGGTGGTTTCCTTGGAGAGTTCCACCAAATGTCCAAAGAAACAATTCTACACAATCTCTTCCAGAAAACAGGAGAAGAGAGAACACTTCCTAACTCATTTTATGTGGCCTTGATACCAGAACCAAAGACAGTACAAAAAGAAAACTACAGATCAATGTACCTCGTGAATATAATGTAAAAATCCACAACAAAGCATCAACAAACAGAATTCAGTAATATATAAAAAGAATTACATACCATGACCAAGTAGGTTTTATTCCAAGAGTGCAAGGCTAGGGGCGCCTGGGTGGCTTAGTCGGTTAAGCGTCCGACTTTCGCTTAGGTCATGATCTCGGGGTTCGTGGGTTCGATCCCCGCGTCCGGCTCTGTGCTGACAGCTAGCTCAGAGCCTGGAGCCTGTTTCAGATTCTGTATCTCCCTCTCTCTCTGACCCTCCCCTGCTCACG
The DNA here is from genome assembly GCF_003009895.1 of Hyaena hyaena. NCBI lineage: Eukaryota > Metazoa > Chordata > Mammalia > Carnivora > Hyaenidae > Hyaena > Hyaena hyaena. The sequence continues at coordinate 529,987 of NW_024081476.1, read as the reverse complement.
CTGTGTCTGTCTGTCTGTCTCTCTCTCTCCTAGAAATAAATAAAAAAATATTAAAAAAAAAAAAAAGAGTGCAAGGCTGGTTCAGTATCTGAGAATCATCCAATGTAATCCATCATCTTAACAGACTAAAAGAAGAAAAATTACATGATTATATTATATCAAGGCATGCAAAAAAAGCATCTGACAAAATTCAACACTTACTCATTTTGGGTTTTTTTTTGTTGTTTTTTAGGGGTTTTTTGGTACCATTTTTAAATACTGTTTTATTTAAGACATCACATTTTCCACTTAACAATACGGTGCTTACAAAGTACAATGTTATATTTCCTTTCCCTGTGCACATATTCCATATTCAAGTATCAAAAATGCCCAGTTTATTTACTATAGCAGCTCAATGTTAAAACTGCCATGGAATTTGCTACAAATTTGAGTCCTTCAAATGTTCTGTGTGGAAACTTTATTCATTTTTTAAAACCCTCAGAAAACTAGGAGTAGAGGAGAACTTCCTCAAGTTAGTAAAGAACATCTATTAAAAACCCTACCACTAACATACTAAATGGTGAAAGACTGGATGTGTTCCTCCCTAAGATCAGGAACAAGGCAAGCATGTCCACTGTAACCACTCTTAGTCAACATAGTACTGGAAGTCCAAGCCAGTGTGATAAAACAAGAAAATGAAATAAAATGGATATAGATTGGAAAGGAAGAAACAAAATGATCCCTATTGAGAGATGACAAGATGGCCTTTTTAAAATTTTTATTTTAATTTATTTTTGAGAGAGAGAGAGAGAGTGAACAGGGGTGGGACAGAGGGAGAAAAAGAGAGAATCCCAAGCAGCCTCCATGCTCAGTATGGAGCCTAATGCAGGGCTCGATCCCATGACCCTGGGATCATTACCTGAGCCAAAACCAAGAGTCAGACACTCAACCGAGCCACCCAGGTGCCCCAATATGATGGTCTATATAGAAAATCACAAGAAATCTATAAAACCAACAATTAAAAGAAATGAAAAAACCCCAACCTCCTAGAACTAATAAATGAATTCAGGGGCGGTTGGGTGGCTCAGTCGGTTAAGCATCGGACTTCGGCTCAGGTCATGATCTCACGGTTCGTGGGTTCAAGCCCCGCATCGGGCTCTGTGCTAACTGCCAGCTCAGAGCCTGGAGCTTGTTTCAGATTCTGTATCTCCCTCTCTCTCTGACCCTCCCCTCCTCATGCTGTCTCTCTCTCTCAGAAATAAATAAAAAACATTTAAAAAAATTTTTTTTAATGAATTCAGCAAGGCTGCAGGATACCAGATCAACATACAAAACTCAATTGCATTTCTAAATACTATAAATGTACATGTAAAAACCAAAATTAAAATTATACTATCATCCACAATCACTCAAAGAAAACACACAGATAAAAATGTAAGAAAATATGTACAAGAATGGTAGGCTGAAACTACAAAATGCTGATGAAAGAAATCAAAGATCTAACTACAGGGAGAGATGTACTATGCTCCTGAATTGCAGGACTCAACACAGTAAGGGTGTCGGTTCTCCCCAAAATGTTTTGCAGGTTTTACACCATTCTTGTCAAAATCTTAGCAACATTTTTTTGTTGATACAGACAAGTTTATTTATTTATTTATTTATTTATTTATTTTAATGTTTATTTATTTTTGAGACAGGGAGAGACAGAGTGCGAGCAGGGGAGGTGCAGAGAAAGAGGGAAACACAGAATCTGAAACAGGCTCCAGGCTCTGAGCTAGCTGTCAGCACAGAACCCAACAGGGGGCTCGATCCCACAAACCGTGAGATCATGACCTGAGCCAAAGTCAGACACTTAACTGACTGAACCACCCAGGCGACCCTATTCTAAAATGTATATGGAAGTTACAAAGAACTAGAGTGGCTAGAACAATTTTGAAAAAGAAGAATAAAGTGGGAGGAATTACTCTACACAATTTTAAGACATAGTATGTAGCTACACTAATCAAGACTGCATGATAGGGGTTGCTGGGTGGCTCAGATGGTTGAGCGTCTGACTCTTGGTTTCAGCTCAGGTCACAATCCCAGGATGGTGGGATCAAGCCCCACATTGGATTGAGCTTGGCATGGAGCTTGCTTGGGGGTCTCTCTCTCTCTCTCTCTCTCTCTCTCTCTCTTTCTCTCTCCCTCCATTCCTCTCCCCCCCACCCCTCTTCCCTGCTCACATGCTTTCTCTGTCAAATAAAATTTTTTAAAAAGACTGCATGATATTGTGTGATATTGTGGAGAGATAGACACATAGATTGATGGAATAGAATAGAGAATCCAGAACCAATTCATACAAGTACAGACAACTGAATCTTAACAAAAGTGCGAAAGCAATAATGAAAGATAGTTTTTTTTCAATAAATGATGCTGGAGCAATTGGACATCTATAAGCCCCAAAAAAGGACTTTGATCTAAAGCTCACACTTTGTACAAAATTAACTCAGATGGATCATAGATTTAAGTGTAAAACATAAATCTTTTAGAAATGAAATAGGAGATAATCTTTGGGACCTAGGCCTTGATAAAGAGTTCTTAGGCATAACATAAATAATCCATAAAAGAAAATATATTAAGGACTTTTGCTCTAGAAAAAACCCTCTTAAGAACATGAAAAGACAAGCTCAGAGACTGGGAAAAAATATTTGCAAACCACATATCTGACAAAGGACTCATATTTAGAATACATACAGAGCTCCTGAAATTCAACAGTAAAAAAAAAAATCCAGAGACTGAAGAGAATATACAGATGGCAAATTAACACATACACATAAAAATATGCTTAACATCATTAGCCATTAGTTAATGTACATTAAACCACAGTGATGTATCAGTACACACCTATCTTCAAATGGTTAAAATTTAAAAAAATTGTGATAACACAAAATGCTGGTGAGTAGGCAGAGAAACAGGGTCACCCATACATTGCTGGCAGGAATATGCAATGGTACAGCCACTCTGAAAAAGGGTATGGCAGTCTCTTGAAAAATAAAACTTGCTTACCATACATCTCAGCAGTAACACTCTTGGAAATTATCCTAGAGAAATGAAAACTTGAATTCACATAGAAACCTGTACACAAATGTATAAAGCCACTTTATTGGTAATAGCCCCCAAATGGAAATGACCCAAATATTTTTCAATGAATCAATGGGTAAACAAACTGGTACATCTATGATTATTACTGAAAATCATACAAATATTAGAGATAAGCAGAGGGTGCTTTGGGAACGCAGAGGAGTGCCTAGCTCACCCTGGAAGAAGTAGAGAAGAGGGTCAGGGAAGGCACCTGAGCTTGGTCTTGAAAGGTAAATATAGGTTAACTAGATAAAAAATGGGAGACAAGGGGCGCCTGGGTGGCTTGGTTGGTTGAGTGACTGACTTCAGCTCAGGCCATGATCTCGCAGTTTGTGAGTTTGAGCCCCGCATTGGGCTCTGTGCTGACAGCTCGGAGCCTGGAGACTGCTTTGGATTCTGTGTCTCCCCCACACCCCTTCCCCTACTTGTGCTCTGTCTCTCTCTCTCACACACACAAAAATAAACATTAAAAAAAAAGTTTTTTAATGGGAGAAGAGCACTCCAGGTAGACAGAACAGCATGTTCAAGGGCATGGAGTCTTAAGAGAGCAGTATACATTTGAGGGCCTGTAAATGGTAACTCGATGTGATTGAAGCCCTGTGGGGACTAGCAAGAGATGAGGGCAGATGTCAGCAGAAAGGCCCTCGGGTCTCCAGGCTAAGGAGCCTCTCATACTACAGGGAGCCACTGAAGGGTCTTAACTGGGGGAATGAGTATCAGATCTGTGTTTCTGAGGGCTCTCTCTCAGATGCTGGGGAGGTGGGAGGGTAGCTTGGGAGACAGCTGAGAGACCACAAGTGGAGGCTTTTCCAAGGGTCCAGAGAATGTTCAGAAGGCTGTGGCAGGGACAAAGAGGGCAGGGGACAAGGGCAAGAGATGCTTGGTGAATCTCAGTGAAGTGCTCGTTGTTCACTGTACAATGATGAGGAGCAGAGGAGATGAGCTGTTTAGAAGGCAGAATCCATTAGACATGGAGACCGCTTTCTGAGGATGAGGACAAAAAAGACCTCTTCCCCACTGCCCCCCCTCAGCCTTGGCCACAATGCTCTGTTCACTGCTCACCTCCCACACCATGTTCCTTCTTGCCTCTGTGCTTCTGGGCCTGGGAGGTCCAGTAGGCAGAAGTGATCACCTTCCAGGTTACTCAAAATGAACATTAATGCATAACCCAGAGGCGAATTGATTTCTGTAAGGTGGGTGGCCTGGCACCTTGATTTCTGTAAGGGCTCAGGTGCCTGGGAAGCTGACTTGAATACCACTCAGAACAAAGGGGACTGGGTGTTCTTGGGTTTCATGTAGGGGATGGCAAAGCCTAGGGCAGTGTCATCATGCAGAACATCAGATCTGAGTTCAGAGGCCAACCCTGCCACAGTCCCTAGATGTGCAAACTTGAAGACACTTCTTAATTCCTCTGAGCCCATTTCTTCAGTTCTAAAATGGCAATGGTGATTCTCTGCAAAAAAAGACTGTTATGAAAACAGGGGCTCCTAGGTGGCTCAGTCAGTAGAGAAATGAGGCCCTTGATCTCAGGGCTATGAGTTTGAGTCCCACATTGGGTGTAAAATCGTAGGGCAATGCCTGGGTGGTTCAGTCAGTTAGGCATCTGACTCTTGATTTCCACTCAGATCATGATCTCACAGTTCATGAGCTCAAGCCCCCATTGGGCTCCATGCTGCCATCATGGGATCCTGCTTGGGATTGTCTCTCTCCTTCTCTTCCTGCCCACCCCCCAAGATAAATAAGCTTAAAAAAATAAATAAAATAAAATCTTAGGGGTTCCTGGGTGGCTCAGTCCATTAAGTGTCTAACTCTTGATTTCAGCTCAAGTCATGATCTCACAGTTCGTGGGGTCAAGCCCCATATCAGACTCCATGCTGGGCATAGAGCCTGCTTGAGAGTCTCTCTCTCCCTCTCCTTCTGCTCCTTCCCACCACACACACACGTGTGTGTGCATGTGTGTGAGCTCTCTCTCTCTAAAAAACAAACACAAAAAAAAACCACTTAAAATAAATAAATAAATAAAATCTTCAAAAAAAACTGTTGTGAAACTCAGATACTGAAGGGAAAGCGCCTGTGGCTCATGCTACATATGCCACCTGTGTTGGTTGTTTTCCACTGTCTCAAATGAACACAGCCTCCAAATAAAATCCAACTCACTAGATACTGGAATATTAATGTTCTCCAGAAACTGCAGCTCTTTCTTACACCATGCTGGACAAACAGAAGTGGAATCTTCTTCTCTGAAGCCCTTAAAAAAACAGTTGTTCAAAGCTTCATTCTCTCATGCCAGACATGTTACAAGGGCATGAAGAAGATTAGAAAGTTCTTTGGCCACTGACTGAGCTCAGGAGACCCATCCATCCCATTGGGAATATACCTGTATCCATTTGCTATAATGGGCTCTACTTTTGCAGGTGGCTGATCTCATCCATCGTGTACTGATTTTTGTTTCTTTCCATTTCCAAAGGTGACCTTTTTCTACCCTTGTCTGCAGAGGTTGGGGCCCAGAGCTCCCCAGGGATTGACCACCTCTGAATGGGATCCACTAGATCTCTGTGTTCTGTTGCATCAAGCTCCCCTTTCGGAATAAGCTCTGCTGGGGTCTCAAATGAGAAAGAAACTGCAGCCTTTGGTTGTAGACCGGGAAGGGCAGGACAGTGAGTATCGGTCAAGGTTTGTGAACTTCTGGGAAGAGGGCTGCCAGCTTCCCTTCCTAATTTTTCCTTGTTTAAGAAATACGTGGAAGAATCTGTCTGAGGAGATAATTAATAGAAAATACAACTGGCAGCCATCCCTGGCTCTGACTCACTGTGCACACTCCCGCAGTCGTTACCATGGTTTCAAGGCTGAAGTTTTCTCCTTTCTGCCCCCTGCCCGCTCTTATGTTCATTCGTCACTCTGCTCCACAGATTCCTCCACAGTCGGCCTCCACAGACTGGCACAGACTTAACCCTGTAGAGAAGTTAGCTTTTTTGGTGTTTGTTTTACAAATAACGTTTATTGCTCTTTTTTCTTGAATAAAATAAAAATACATGCCAATTGATATAAACAGAATATAATATAAACAGAAATAAATAAAAGGTAGCCACAAATTCACATTCCAGAATGAACATCTACGATTTTTTTTAAGACTTGATTTTTTTTAAGTGATCTCTACAGCCAACTTAGGACTCGAACCCACAACCCCGAGATCAAGAGTCACATACTCCACCAACTGAGCCAGACAGGCACCCTGAACACTAAAGATTTTATCATATTTCCTTCTCCACCTTTTTGTGATGCATACTGCATAGCTGAGATTGTATATGATTCTGAATCTGACTGCCTTACAGTGCTTTTGACCTTGAAAACCCCCAGCAGACCAATGCCCATCCTCTTCTCCTTTGAGCTATTGGCCCCTAGGTACTGCTTCAGCTAAGTTCAGCCACTTACACAGACTTTTGTATTACTGTTGTTGTTGTTATCTGCTGGGACACACGGAGCTCCCACAATGTTCCAGGCACTAAGCATTTGTCAGGTGCAGCTGCCATTCAATGCTGGCTCTTCATTGGGATCTGAACTCTGCTTCATTCCCATTCTTCATTCCATGGTCAGTGGTCACAGAAGGGCTGTTCCCTATGAAAATTCAGAAGTAAAGTGCCTCTTGGGCTTCTGGCTGTGGATGAGCCATACTGTCACTGTCAAATCCCACCCCCCATCTCCCAGCTGGACTTGGAAAGTAAGTACATGGGCTGGATCCACCTCAGAAGCGGAAAACCAATGATCCCCTCAGCACTGGGTGTGTTTCCCAGTTGATCACTCCTACTCCAAAACAAGGAGTGCCCAAGATGTGCTGTGTCCAGAAGTCACAGCAGTACAACAAGAGTGGGTTGCTTGTTATGTATGAGTTGGGGGTGGGCACAATCTCAAAAATGCCTGATCCTTTGGTTTGGGCATGAAGCACCCCAAGTCCAGCAAGGCTGTATCCAAACACTAAACTCTGAACTGGAGGACCTATATATTCTGGCTGGTAGTAGCAAGCTGGGACAGCTGTCTTATGGAGCCTAAGAAAAAGGTCTGACCTTACATACAAATCAGGAGAAGAGGGGTTACAGGTAAGGGAAGAAAGTGTGGAGATACAAATTCAAAACTCATTCCTCTTATACCAATATTCTAGGAGTTAGTCGTTGGTTTCTGTGCTTTATAAATATAAACTTGTTTAATTCTCTTAACACCCTGTGAGTAGGTACTATTATCATCAACTCCATTTTACAGATAGTGAAACTGAGCCAAAGAAGGATGAAGTAATTTCCTCAAGGTCACAGAGCTAGTAGCCAGATGTGGAGCAGGGATTTGAAGCCAGGCAGTCTGGCTCCAGATTCCAGGCTTTTAACTACAATTCTATGCTGCACCATTACAGAACCATTTGGGAAATACACAGAAACATATACAACAACTTGTACTAGCACCACTGGTCACATTTTGCTAGGTAGCCTTCCTGTCTTTTATGCATATATGATAAAGCACACTATATACTTTTTTTCAAAAAATGAATCATATTCTACAGCTTGGTCTGTAACCTGCCTTAAGGCCATTTCCTGTGTCTGCACAGACAGCTTTACACTCGTTATTTTAAATGGCGCATATCCTTCTGTGTGATTGAAACATCTATTTAAGCAATACCCTACTGAGGAACATTTAGACCGCTTCCAATTTTTCTCCATGATAAAGAGTTCTGCAAGAGGGAGAGGGGTAACAGCTTTTTTTTTTTTTAACTATCTTTTAAATCCAATCAAATACAACTGCAGAATAACATTTAAAAAATGAAAAACCACAAGGGAGGGCAAGGCCTGTGCGTAGGAGGGAGCAGGAGGAGGGGTAGCCACCGTGGCTCTTCCTCCTTTCCCTTTGTCTGGCGGCCCCGCGGGATTGGCTAGAGCCGGCGCCAAGGGACTGCAGAGGCCCGCGCCTTCCACTACGCCTGCGTGGAGGAGACGGGCGGGGGAGTGAGGGAGTCTGGGAGCTGGTGCAAATAATGGCGTGCGACAGAAGGAACAACAACAACAACAAAAAAAACCCGCAAAGGCGGGGTTTCCCGCCCCTGCTCCACCATTGGCACCGCCCCTCTAGCCGATCCAAACGTCTTATTGGTCAGACATCTTCAGCTCTATTGGTCCGCGGGCCCAAGGACCGGGTCTGCCCCAAATTTTGCCTGCTTCCAAGGCCGCAGCAAAAACACTCAAGTTCGATGCCGTTTTCAGGCATTTGTTTCGGACATGCCCGTGGGGGCCTGAAGGGACTTGGTCTGGCAACCGAAGCCTTTGACAATTCAGCCACAAGATTCGAAGATGCCGCCCAAGGGAAAAAGCGGTTCCGGGAAAGGAGGGAAAGGTAGAGCGGCCAGAGCAGCCAGAGAGAATGGGATCGGATGAGGAGCAAGGGGAGGGAGTGGACCGGCGATCCCCGGGGCCCGGGACGGCGGCAGCGGGTGGCCAGTGACTAGAGGATTGACCCGGAAGTTAGAAGTTGGAGACAGTCAGTGCGTACTTCTCTGGAAAGCCTTTATTGAAAGAGCAGGGAAATTAGATGGTAGATAGAAGAAGACAAAGGACTAAGAGAAAGTTTTGCTTGTTTCTTCAAAATGAGGAAAGCTTGAGAGTGAGGCTGATGTAAAGGATCCGGTAGAGTTAGAGAGGTAAGGGGCCAGAGGAGTAAAGTTGGAGAAAATTGAGTCTAGGACAGAGGTGGAGAAGTTAACCTCTGAATAGGAGAAGGGACACTTTATGCTTGAGGCCATAGGGAAAGAGAAGAGGATGGGGATGGTTGTAAAAATTGGAGCCATAGTGGGAAGGTGGGGTTTATAGGAAATCATGATTCATGGCCTCAATTTCTTATTAAAGTGGAAGGCAAGGGTAATTTTTAAGACCGAGGGACAAGGACTGAGTAGGGTTCTTGAGAGTGGTAAAGTTTGGAGTAGTCATCAGGCATGATGGGAAAGGGAAGGAAACAGTAATAAAAGGATCACCCGTCAAGGCTGAGAGCCTGAGGTTGAAGGCCATGAATTTGTAGAGGACACTGTACAGTCATGATTTACCTGGTAACTTGCAACTGGCATAGTATAAGATTGAAAAGATCTAGGTGCAGCCTTGAGCCAAGGTTGAGGGTTTGTTGGACAATGAGAATAGAATAGCTTGACAAGAGAATTAAGGGTGCCCGTGGGAACACAGATGATCGAGCATGGGGTCCAGACTGGCAGGGGAAGGAGAAATTGGGTAGCCTAGGGGAACACAGCAGGATAAAGGTACCAAAGTGGGGAGTGGCTTCTGTGAAGTCAAAGAGCCAGTGTTGTGAGAGTGAGGCATGAGAAGGATGGAAGAACATGACGTTGTATCCAGAGACTGAACTGTTAGTTCTCGGTGGTACAGTTCCATCGTGTTGTGCCCTTGGGAGCAGGTGGCCTGGAGTAGAAGGCATGGACATTGAGGAGGAGGGAGGTCTAGAAGTGTGAAGTTAGGTTGTTGGGTGATTCCTCAGCTTAGGTGGGGAGGTCATCCAAGATGATGGCAAGAGTGAGGGTGGAAAGGCGGCTGGAACTGCTGCCAGAGTCCTCAGTCAATCAAAGGGAGTGAGGTGGCAGTCAGAAGGTGGCAGCATCCAGCGGGGGAGGGGCTGGGATAACAGGAAGGCATCATCGTTAAGGAGAGAATGTATGGCAAACCTACTTAAGAGTTTGGTGTAACAAAACTCCTTTGGCAGTAGCATTTTCCTAGGCATTTGGTGGTCAGCATTTTGGGTTTTCAGTTTACTTGGACATTTATTGAACAACTGTTGTGTGCCAGTCACAGTGTTAGGCATTGGAGATATTAAGACAAGTTTAAGATGGAATTTCCTGATTAAAACTGTTCAGTGGTTCCCTATACTAGGATAAATTCCAGGCTCCTTAGTGGCGCTCTTAGGCCCTCACGCCCTAACCCTCAGCCACTTCCCTGGGGCTTATCTCACAGCACTCTCACCTCAGACTTGGCTTTGGCTTCATCCATAGTTTCCTACACACACCACGATCTTCCACCACACTGGGGTGTCTCCTCATCCTTGTCCTTTCTTCAGTTAGCATCTGTTCATCCAGGAAACCTTCCCTGACTGGCTCAAATGGCCCTCTGTGCTTCCACAGCTTTCTTTCCATAGATCTTAGGTCATTCTCCTGAAATGATCTGTTTACGTATCTGTCTTCCCCAGTAGCATATGAGCTTCCTGAAGGTACCGTGGTTTGTTCATCCTTGTATGCCCAGTGTCTGGAACTTAGTAGTTATTTAGGGAATGTTTATTGAGCTGAACATTTAATCCAGCCTCTAACAGTAAGTATGCTGCCACGAACACCAAGATTGACATAGTGGTGAGATGACATAATAGTAAAATGTAAGATGTTGCCTGTGGTTGTTAATCTGAACATCAACAACTTTTCTTCAGAAAGTATCACTGGGCAACGTAGGACACTCCAGGAATTTGGATATGAATGTATTCTTTAGCCAAATATGGATGGTGGGAAATTTGATCTTTATTTAAAATAGATTCTTGGAGATTTTACTTATTGGAATTGTGAGTACTCAAATACATAGTTGCAGTGCTTATTAGAAATCTTTTAGGAGCTCAGAGATTTGCTCTTAGAAAGCAGGATTTCAAATTGGGCCCAGCGAATCTGGACTAGTCTTTTGGTGCTCTCATTCATCCATTAGCGCACTCACTTGTATATCTGTTTTCTACGAAGGGCTTATTGTGGGCACGAATTTCTTGTTTTAAGAGAGGTGAGTTTGTATAGGTGGATTAGGAGGAACTTAACAGAGGACCATGGGGGAGAAGGGGAAAAATAGTGGGGGAGAGGGTGGAGGCAAACCATGAGAGACTCTTGAATGCTGAGAACAAACTGAGGGCTGATGGGAGTGGGGGAGAGGGGAAAGGGGGTGATGGGCATGGAGGAGGGCACTTGTGGGGATGAGCACTGGGTGTTATATGGAAACCAGCTTGACAATAAACTATTTAAGAAAAAAAAAAGAGAGATGGGGCGCCTGGGTGGCTTAGTCGGTTGGGCGTCCGACTTTCGCTTGGGTCGTGATCTCGCGGTTCGGTTCGTGGGTTCGAGCCCCGCGTCGGGCTCTGTGCTGACTGCCAGCTCGGAGCCTGGAGCCTGTTTCAGTCTGTGACTCCCTCTCTCTCTGGCCCTCCCCTGCTCACGCTGTCTCTCTCTCTCTCTCCTAGAAAGAAATAAAACATTTAAAAAAAAAAAAAGAAAGAAAGAAAAAAAAGAGAGAGAGGTGGGTTGCAGGTTAAACACAGCTTCTTGTACTAAAGTGTCTGGCAGAGTGCCCTTTTGAAGCGTGGTGCTATGACAGAAGTATCCACTCCTCTTGTGTTGGATCTGTTTGTAAATATTAAGATGCCTTTCAGAGGTGCCTGGGTGGCTCAGTCGTTAAGCATCCAACTTTAGCTCAGGTCATGATCTTGTGGTACGTGTGGGTTTGAGCCCTGCATCGGGTTTTGTACAGGCAGCTCAGAGCCTGAAGCCTGTTTCAGATTCTGCGTCTCCCTCTCTCCCTGACCTTCCCCTGTTCATGCTGTCTCTTTCTCTCTCAGAAATAAATAAAGCATTAAAAAAATTTTTTTTAAAGATGCCTTTCAAATGAGTACCTGTGATCTCTTCTCTAAAGGGGGAGCAGCCTTTGGGAGTGACAGTTCTGACAAGAAGTCTCAGGGTCCCAAAGGTGGTGGCAGTGCAATAAAGGTGAGTTACTAGTTCCTTTTCTTTCATGTTAAATATAAATAACATATACACATGTGTTATTTTGGTACCCAGAAAAGGAAAAGACAGTATGCTTAACCCATTCTAAGAGGCTAGCTTACTATTGGGGCGCTTGGGTGGCTCATTTGGTTAAGCATCTCATTCTTGCTTTCAACTCTGGTCATGATCTCCAGTAATGATCGAACACCCTATCAGATTCTGCACTGAAATGGTGTGGAGCCTGTTTGGGATTCTCTCTCTTTTCCTCTCTCTGCCCCTCCCACCCCCAAAATAAACAAACTTAAAAAAAGAGGCTAGCCTACTACTGATGTGAAATCAAGATAACATAAAATTGGAAGATAGGGACCAGTCTCACCTATGAAAAGTAATTCTGTTTTAAGTATTTTCTCAACTGTTTCCTCAAACATCCAGAATTTCTTCATGCTTTGTATTGTTTCTTAAAATGTATTAACTTAGATCTTCCCCAGTAAGTGAATGAACTGTTTGTCAGAAGGAAATAATATTTTAATATTTTATATCGCTCCTCCACTGGTAAGCTACAAGCCAAGGCCCTGACCATGAACACTGTGATGGGAGGCAATCACAAATAACTACTTGAAGTACTTGACCTAGTCCAAGAGGAGTGTCATCTGCCCTGGGAAAACATAGTCTGTAAACAGAACCTTACTACTTAGTGCTACGTAACAAGGCAATTTGATTGTTTCAGTCAGTATGGGATTCCATACATGGATTCATTCATTAAGTAAGGATTTAGTGACATCTGCCTTGTGCCAAGCAGTGTACTGAGATGGTTTCTATAATAAAGAAAAAAAAAGGGGCGCCTGGGTGGCTTAGTCGGTTGAGCGTCCGACTTTCACTTAGGTCATGATCTCGCGGTTCGTGGGTTCGAGCCCCGCATCGGGCTCTGTGCTGACTGCCAGCTCAAAGCCTGGAGCCTGTTTCAGTCTGTGACTCCCTCTCTCTCTGACCCTCCCCTGCTCACGCTGTCTCTCTCTCTCCTAGAAATAAATAAAAAATATTAAAAAAAAAAAGTTTAAGAAAAAAAAAGAACGGGTACCTGAGTGGTTCAGTTGGTTGAGCTTCCGACTTCAGCTCAGGTGATGATCTCACGGTTCATGAGTTTGAGCCCTGCGTCAGGCTCTGTGCTGACAGCTCAGAGCTTGAAGCCTGCTTTGGATTCTCTGTCTCCCTTTCTGTCTCTCTGCCCCTCTCCTGCTCACTCTCTGTCTCTCTCTCTCTCTCAAAAATAAATAAACATTAAAAAATCTTTAAAAAAAACAGGTAAGAGATAGTTTCTATTATCACAATGTAGTTGGAGCAGTTAGGTAAAGACATAAATTTCATTGCTGTATAATAAGTGGAGTGAGTAGTGGAATTGCATCGTATAAATCCAGCCATACACACACAGCCAAAAAAGAGAGAGGGTGCATAGAACTAGTGTGGGCTTTTCTACCCACTTCTCTATTCGATGACCCTATGCTCCAGAGAAAGTGAGGTGGGAGACATGAATTGGCTTCTCCATAGTTGACCCCTGTTCTCGTATGAGCAACCAATTATGTGAAGTGGGATTCTGGTATCCAAAGAGAAGTTTTCATAAAACGTGGTCCCTAAATGCAAACCTACTTCATCTGGTGTTCAGCTGAAGAAGTGGTCATTGTTGCTGCAGGCTGGGGGAGACAGACTGTGTTGGGTTTGACGAGGGCTGACATGTTGGTGTCCAATACAGTGTCTTCATAAGGGATATTGTAGGGTAATTTTGGCCATACGCAGTTTTCACCTTATGTGCTGACTTTTACAAGCACCCAGCCCAAGAGACTACTCCACTGCATATGGCCTCAAAGAGGCATCTTGCTCTTTCTGGGAAAAAAAATGAGTTCAGTCTGGCTGTGCATGAGATATGTGGAAAGAAGTGGCACATAGGAAAGTTGATGAGGACTAAATTCTCTTGTAAAACTGTTTCTTTTGAGATTATTTTATTTTTATCTTGAGAGAGAGAGAGCACGTGAGCAGGGGAGGGGCAGAGAGAGAGGAAGATAGAGAATCCCAAGCAGACTTTATGCTGTCAGCACAGAGGTCGATGTGTGCCTTAATCCCATGAACCGTGAGATCATGACCTGTGCCAAAACTGATAGTTGGATACCTAACTGAGCCACCCAGGCATCCCATCTTTTGAGATATTTTGAGACTCACATTCCAGTTGTAAAAAATTGTACATGTGCTGTTTACCCTGTTTCCCCCCATGGCAACGTCTTGCATCAAACTCTATTACAACAGCACAACCAGGAGGTTGACATTGATCCAGTAAGCATTACAGAACATTTCCATCACCCCCAGAATCCCTGTTAATGCCCTTTTATAGCCACACCCACTTTCCTCCCCCACTTCCCTCCGTCCTTAACCCCTGGCAGCAACTGATCTGTTCTCCATTTCCGAAATTCTATAATTTCAAGAATGTTACGTGAATGAATTGATGCAATATGTAACCTTTTGGCTTTTTCACTGGCATAATTCTTTGGAGATTTCACATATCAAGAGTCTGTTCCTTTGTATGGCTACGTAGTGTGCTGTGGAGTGGGTGCACCGTAGTGTGTGTGACTGTTCACCTGCTAGAAGACATCTGGGTTGTTTCTAGTGTTTGGAAAGTTCCCAACAGGAAGGGAACCCTGGAACCCTCCAGCCTTTTAGGGGCTAGGCTCCTTCCACATCCTGCTATCCTGCTTTCAACCCCACTCCTGAGCCCATGCCCTGCGCTGCATCTCTACAGCTGTCTGGATTCTGAAACCTACCTGCCAACCACAGCTTTCCTCCTTCCCCTTTACTTCCTGCCTCCCCCAACCTTGTTCTTTTCTCTGCACACTGACCTCTAGCCCTCGAGCCTGCCTGTTCTCCCCACCATCTCCTAGGCTTTATGTCTGTCATCCAAGCCCTATATGTCCAATAAGCTGGAAATTAGATCAAAGAGCTTGACCACTGGATCTGGGAGCCCTGACTCTTCTTCCTTTTGGTCAGCTGCTGTATCCACCTGCCAGACTACCAACTCCAAATCAGTCCCGTGGCCTAATTCCTTTACGTTAAATTTTTTTAATGTTTATTTATTTTTGAGAGAGAGAGAGACCAGGGAAGGGACAGAGAGGCAGGATGACAGAGAATCCAAAGCAGGCTCTGCACTGATAGCAGCAACCCTGATGCAGGGCTCGAGCTCATGAACTGTGAAATCATGACCTGAGCCAAAGCTGGAAGCTTAACCAAATGAGCCGGCTCGGCATCTCTACTTCCTTTACGTTTAAACCCGGAACTGCTGGGACGTCCTGGAGAGTCACACAGCCTTAGGAATTGGGACCACTAATTCCTGGTCTCTAACCTTAGCTAGGCTGTGAGTACTGCTCAGCAGTCCTTTGCCACTCGCCTCAAGCCATCCACCACCCTGCTCCAGTCAGTCAGTAGAGAACTTCATTCAGTGGTTCTCAACCCTGGTGTACACCAGATTCACCTAAACAGCTTCTCAAACTACCAGTGTCCAGGGTCCCACCCTAGACCATCTGCCTCAGAATCCCTAGAGGATGGGGCCTGGACCTTGGTGGATTTTTTATTTATCTTTAAAAAAAATTTTTTTTTAATGTTTATTTAGTTTTGAGAGACAGACAGAGCGTGAGTAAGGGAGGGGCAGAGAGAGAGGGAGACACAGAATCAGAAGCAGGCTCCAGGCTCCGAGCTGTCAGCACAGAGCGTGATGCAGGGCTGGAACTCACAAGCTGTGAGATCATGACTTGAGCTGAAGTTGGATGCTCAAGTGACTGAGCCACCCAGGCGCCCCTCAGAAGCACTGAGGACAGTTCTGAACTGCTGCCAGAGTAGAGAAACACTGACCCAGTGTCACAGGGTTGGTGTGAGGATTTCATGAGAGAACGCATGTTAAGTGCTTAGCACATGCCTAGCAATTGTTAACTTTTAAATCTTAAGTTTTAGCAAGAAAATGGAAACCAGACTTAGGGGTAGGAACTTGTTGGCTTTCCGGA